>NW_008705295.1:975008-1161064 GCF_000326865.2 Helobdella robusta | reverse complement strand
TCATCTCCATCGTCCAGGCTAGCAATATCAATCATCATCTTCATCATCATCATCTTCATCATCATAATCATCATCATCATCCTCATTATCAACGTCATCATCATCATCCTCATCATCACCACGTTATTTCCACTAACGTAGCAGCAGCATTGGCCTTGCGTGAGGCCAGCATAGATTGCCTGACGTCATCATCATCGTCGTCGTCGTCACCATCGTCATTAAGATCGTTATCATCACCGAGAGCGGAGAGATCTGATGATAGCCTGAATAGAATTGAACAGCAGCATAGAATGTTTAATGTTATCAAATGATGCTTTCATTACAATTACATTTACGTTGCTGCTTGGAATTGTTGATGTAGTTGTCGTTATAATGTTGTCTTTATATTAGCATTAAATGTTATTGCTATCTATTGTTTCTACTGTTAACCTCGTACTTACTGTAATTGTTGTTGTTGTTGGTACATGGTACAATTAATGTAATTATCCTCAAGGGAAGCGTCACTATGATCATTACCAAAACTACCTTTGCAGTGAAAAGCATCATCTCATTCCACACCCTCGTCGCCAGCAACATTCTCAAGGTCAAAATAATAAATCCAAATAACTGCTCACACGACAAAAACTTCAACATCAGTGCTGTCCTAAATGTTTCATCACTCTACTAAATTTTCAAGTCACTAACCCTAAAGAGAAGTCAGGCACTTTAAGGCCCTCCATCTTACCACCAGGACTCAGTTGCTGCTGTTGTGGCTGCCGTTCTTGCTTCTTCTTCAAGACATTCAAATCGCAAGGATTCCTAATGCTATCCAACTGTTCGTTGATGCCGGCATCCAAACTCTGAGACGTGATGCCGACCGTCGCAGATTCAAATGCCGAGAGGGTCAGGCTTGTTTCGTTTGTGAGAGAACTTGAAGAGCAGGCTTTCCGGTGAAGTTGCGTCTGCATCGACTTCACGTCGCCCTCTAAAGTGCTGCTACTTGTGGTTATCGTCCCAGTGCTTGTGCTGTTTGCTGTGACAATGACCTCAGTTGTTGTGGTAGATGTGGCGGTAGTAGTAGCGGCAAATTTTCCCCGCGATGTTTTTGTAAAGACTTCGTTTATTTTTTGTTTCACCGTTTGGTTGGTTAATCGTTCAACATTTGCACCCGCATTACCAATGATGATTCTGTTACTAGCATCATCATCATCTTCGCCAGAATCTTGCTTGTTCTCCTTCTCGACAGCTGCTCCTATTCCTGGTAGAAAGTTGTCGATGGATGGAGTGGACAGTACATCACTTGATACAAAGCCACATCTGGAGGAATGATCGGATGATGATTCAGCCGACAATGTGTTGCCATACGCTGGATAACCTCCAATCGTATCGTCGTCCATTTTGTGAGCGTGAATGATTTCACCTCCACTTGTGAAACTTTCACTTCCACTATGATCGTAATCATCGTCGTCGTCGTCGTCGTCATCACGAAGACCACCAGTGCCACGGCCACCAAGAACGAAATCTGACGAAGAAGATCTGGCTTTCCACAGTTCACCAGGATCACTCACTGCACCAAACTTACCAGCCTGTTGGAAGAGCTTGCGACTTTTCACAAAAGTTTTCCTGTCGTCTAATTGGCTGTTGATGTTCGAATGACGGATGACGTCACGCTGCCACGTCTCTGCCTCCGACGAATCAGATGTCAGCGTTACGTCACTGGCCAGTGTTTCGGCAAAAAGATTTTTCTTGATGATGATGCTGTTGCCCTCGATGTTGCAAATGTTGTTGCAGCTGCTACTGACGCTGTTGTCGCTCGTACTCGCCAGGCTACTGTGTTTGTCTTCCGATGTGGCGATGTTGCTGCCGTCAGCGATTGTTGCATCTTTGGCGTACGTCTCACCGCCAACGTAGACATCCTCCACGTCGTCTTCATCTCCTTGGAAGGATTCGACGACATTTACAACCTGCTCAACGGCGCTATCTTCGAAATCCTCCAGGACAGCGTAACTGGGATGTGGAGTCTGTGTAGGAGCTGCTGCTGTCAGATTCAATGCGGTCGATTTCGACACCACAATATTTGTTTTTGTGGCTGTTGAAGTAGCCGCTGAAACTTTGGCCGACCCTGACGTTGTTGTCGGCAGTGTTGACGTTGTTGGTTTGCTTGTAGGAGGAACAATATGAACCAAGGAACTTCTCATCTGGTGATATTTATTAAAAAAAAAACATCAGCTTTAACTATCAATTCATAGCAGCACTATTTATTATTCAATCATTAACTAACATACACTCGTTCTTATTGCAACTGACTCAGTGGTATCCACAAACATACAAACAGTTGATTGACAGCTGGGATTGAGTAACAATTAGCAACGCAAGCACCGTCTAATAATGGCTTCAACAAATATAATTAAATGCATTTAGGTGCAAACTACACACATCAACGTAATAATACGAACATACAATGAAAAAAAAAATTATACATAAACACAATAATGCATACATAGATAAAATATAGATAAATATAGATCTGACTACACACACGCACCCACACACACACACACACTTACTAACTCGTCAACATACACGAACATATTCACACATCTACATACAAAAACATACATATATGATACATACAATACTAACAAAACATGAAAACACACACACATACCTAAACACATACACATACCTAAACACACACACACACAAACACACACACATATATAACTAAACACACACACAAAACATGAACCAAACACACACACACACACACACGCACAATTTAACAACGCCAACCACCAACTAACTCACCAACCTCAAACTCATACAAATACAAATATGGGTCACAAAATTTACATCAAAACTTCAAAACGTTCACACATAGATTAAGATTGTAAGCTGATACTAACAAATAAAAACTGTTATTTGTTATTTAGAAATAAATAGTTGAATATTTTATGAAAAATTCATTATAGTAAATTCGTTCTTAACATTCAAAGACACAGTGAAAACAAACAAAATTGTATAGAACATTACCTACAAAAAAACATGCACAACGTGCCTGTTAGCACTCACAAAAAACCAAATCCCATTATTAAAATTAATAAAACTCCCAGCATATCTTCCACGTTAAAATCCAAATAATATTCAACAAATTCTGAAACAGCATTAAACAAAACAAAACAAGACAACTAAATATCCAAAGATAGGCGTAAAAATTCAACCAACCAACCAACCATCAAAACGACCAACCAACCAACCAACCAACCAGCCAAACAAACAAGCCGAAACAAAACAAAATAATAACAAATAATTAGGATACAGAGATGCAAGCAAACACACGCCTGCCAGCCAAACAAAATAATAAGCAGCACATATCGTTTGATGCTATGTGGAGTGCACACGTTGTTTTATTACCTTATTACACGTTATTGTTGTTCCATGTTATCATATGCATATGCACGGTTAACAAATACATATTCAGGCACATGTTACAAAATAACTAATATATATATATATATATATATATATATATATAAAATATAAATAATTAATAATATATACGAAATATAATATAATAAATATTATATATATATATATTAAATTACATATATAGGTATATAAACATACATAGGTGTGTATAAACCTATACTAAAATACAAACACATACAAATATACCTAAAAAAATGCGCATCCATATGAAAGATTTTTCAAAATATACTTAAACGTAAAAAATACAAAATCACAAACACGGAAACGAACTCCCAACCACAACAACAACAACAGCAACAGCAACAATAATACATTATTCACCAACAAGCATACAAAATACTTAAAATCGTGCTCGCTTTAACAGAAGCTAAGTGGAAAAATTGCATGCGTAAGTGCTAATAAAAATACTACCCAACTACTACAATACTTCTCACTACAACCTCACACGCACATGCATAAAAATCATCTAAAGATTAGCTACACGATTGGCAAAGATATTCAAACGAAAATTATTATGATTCCATTAGCAAAGATGTTTTTCCTGAAATAAAACTTCACAAGTGATCGTAAATATGTACATTGAATAACATGCTACACCCACATTCATAATACACATACATACGCACACACACACACACACAAACAAACACACTTGAATTTATACAAGTGTATAAGTACATAGAGCATAATTATGAAGAATAAAAAATCAAAACATACAAAAAATCTACACACACGTGAAACTCATTAAAAAAACATATAAAAAACATCCTTAAACATCTACAAAAACACATACACAAACAAAAGACAAACAAACACAAACATCAACAAACAAACATAAACAAACATAGACAGACATAAACAGATATAAAAATATAGAAATTATCTACGCCAATAATATAACACGCATTGAGACAGAATACATTAACTAGCATGCAACTAAAATGCGTTATCGTGCTCTTAATGATGATTTATAACATAATAAAAAGCAATGTAAACAAGTTTAGATATCATGATCAGTATCCAGATATATCATCTTAGATATCATATCAACGTCATCATCATTGTCGTCGTCATCATTTTGTTTTAGTTTGATGATTGATTTGATTGATTGATTGTCTGACTGAATGTGCAATTGAATGATTAGTCAGTTTTTTTGATTGATTTTTCATTAATTCACTTTCAAATAGAAAAAATAGACTGATAGAAAAAGATTAAAGATAATGGTGATTATGATAATAATAAAAATAATAATAAAAATAACCTGATCTAGGAGCGAATCGTTGTAATCCCTATAATCTTCTTCATCGTCGTCGTCGTCATCATCATCCTCTACAACTTCATCATCATCGTCGTCGTCGTCATCATCAGCGCAAACATCCACCAAATTTATCTTCATCCCTTCTGTAACCTTCAAAGGAGGTGGTGATGATAGTGATGAGGATGTGTTTGTTGCTGTTGTTGTTGTTGTTGTAATTGTTATTACTGTTGAAGTTGATGATGATGGGGTTGATGATGACGACGATGTTGTTGTTGTTGATGATGATGATGATGATGATGTTGTCAAAGCTGATGATGATGATGATGATGTTAGAATATCTTTAGTTGAGATATCAATTAGAACATTAGACATGATATCTGATGCGATTTTATCAACAAACAGCAACTCATTATCACTTGTGATATCATTCTTTTTATCAGTAGCAGTAGTAGATGTAGTAGTAACTTCAGAAGCAGTAGTAGAAGCAACTGTAGTAACTTCAGTAGCAGCAGTAGTATCATTAATAATATCCCTGGCAATATCAGTAATATCATTCGTAATACCAACATCTACTAATGCTTTGTAATCTTCATAATCACTCTGTTTATTCACATTAATAACATCTCTTTGTCTGGTCTGGTCTCTAGACAAATTGTTGTTTGCTTGTTCTGAGTATCTGGGTTGCTGTGTTTGCTGTTGTTGTTGCAGTTGTTGTTGTTGTAGTTGTTTTTCTACTCTACTTTCTACTACTTCTACTTCACTCACGCTGGTAGCAACAATTTCTTCACATTTTTTAAGATCTGAAGATAGCAGTTGCTTCTGATCAACATCACCACTATCATTACCAACAACAGCAACAACAATATTGTCCTTATTATTATTTGTATTATTATCATCGTTGATGTTGTTATCATTATCATTTGTTTTTGGCGCGTTATCTTCTATTGTTATTTCGCTGATGAATTGTTCAGGTTGCAAGGTTGATGATGAAGACGACGACGACGCTGTTGTAATTGAAACAATTGTGGATTTTGTTGTCAATAATGTTGTTGTTGGTGGCGGTGCTTGCGTTGTGGTTGATGATTGCGATTCTGTTGTTGTTGTTGTTGCTGCTGATGTATTTTGTTGCAGTTGTATCGTTTGAAACGAAGTCTGAATTTGCGCTTCTGGTGAAAGATCGGTTTGAGTGCTTTCCAGTTGCTCTTCCATTTCTTTCTCATAAGTGACTTCATCCATACTACCCTGTTCAGTAACAACAGAACTGCTCGTAACAACAATGGCCGCAGTTGTTTGAGATTTTAACAGCGGGTCTGATAAGTCGGATTCACTGCTGCTCTCAAGCAAATCAACGATTACAGGTTTAACGAAAGATTTGTCAACGAATGCTTTTGTTGTGTGCACTGTTGTTGTTAGTGTTGTTGCTGTAGTTGCTGAAGCCGCTGCTGAAATTGTTGACGCTGTTGTTGAAAGAGGAAGAGGTAATGTTGTTTCTGTAGTTCTAGATGTTATTACCGTAGCTGTCATTTGAGTTTGCGGAATTGGAAGCAGCATTTCAACATCTTTGCCTTCCTTATCTACGACGTTTTCCTCTATTAATGTCGCCAGCGTCTTGCCAATATAGTTCTGCTGATTATCCACGACGATGATCTGTTCATTTTCATCAAAAACAACTTCATTATCAGCCGATGGTTTGTCCTTCTTGGCACTTATTGCTCTGTCACTGCAACTTTTCTCAACACTTGCACTGCCAAAGACAGAACTTTTTGCAACAATAGGATTCATTCCATCGACATTGATTATTTCAGGATTAGAAGAGGATTTGTGAGAAACTTTTGGCTTCGGAGCAACAGCAGGCGGAACTTTCTTTGGACTGATTTGCGGCTTCCCAACCACATTTTGTTCGATTTTGTGCTCCTTTTTGTCTCTATCGACCCCTGCCTGAACGCCCTCCTGGTTGAGGTTCAATTTGAACGAAGTGTGGAAGATATTTTTCTTATTGACGATAACTTTATCGTCATCTTCGACAACTGGCACAAACGATTCGGCAACGTTTCCATTCATTTCATTGTCAGTTTTCAAGAGGACAACATCAAAAGCAGTATCTTTATCTGCAACAACCTCAACAACTTCAGAATGGCCACAGTGTTTGCAGCATAAACTTGATTTTATTTCTGATTTTTTCAATGTTTTCATCGTTTCTTCACTCGACATTTTCTTTTCATTACGGGACCCCTCATCCTTCTGCGTGATTTCATTGTCACCCATCTGTACACACACATCTCTACTTTCGGTTTTTTCCAGAAAACTATCACTTACACTCATATTTTCATTTTTGCTCCAGAATACAACAGCATTTCCCACTCCAATGTCTCTTGTATTCATTTTCTGACTGCGAGCTTTGCCATTACCATTGACGTTGTTACCTACTGCTGCATTGTTGTTATCATTGGTGCTCATCTTATCGAAGTGATGTTTCATTTTCAACTGGTCCAACTGCCGTGTTAGACTTAGAATATGTTCATTCAGATCTGGAATCAGTTTCGTCTGTTCCTCTAGGTAATGCAACTTCCTTAGCTTAGCGATGATCTTGGAGCATAGCAGTTGCACTTTTGTTATCTGTTTCGTTTCATCCTCTCTTTCATCTACGTGGTTCCTTGCTTCATCCGATTGTCGCGACAGTTCTTGTCCGTAATTTTTGTTGAAGTCAATGTTGGATGCAGTGAGGCAGTCTTCCAGCTGTTCGACGACCAGAGCGATGGAGGATCTGTACTTGTGTGAGGATGTGCGAGGAGGTGGTGGGATGGCTGGTGGTTGTTTATCGCGGTACTTAACATTTGTGCTATCCGCGATGTTTCTATCATGATACGTTGACGCGTTGTTGAACCTGGAATTAACATCATACGGTGACTTCGAATTTTTTCTTTCGTTATCGATAAATAATTTTGTTGTAGCTCTAAATTTTTTTTCTACCTCCGGATCGAGAAAGACTTCCGTTCGTAGAAGTTTGTTGGTCGAGGGATCATCAATGACGTCCGGTATGACTACTGTAACGTCTCCATCCACAATGGGATTGGTGACGAACGAATGAGATGATGTCGATCGAACGCGGGTGGGTTGTTGTTGTTGTTGTTGCTGCTGGTCATTTTTATGAAACGCATTCTTCTGTCGGTCATCAAGAGGACAGCTATCGGCCGAACATTCCCTCGTAGCGACCGAAGTCGATGGTCGCACGGCGTGACTTGATGGCTGCTGGCTACTGCATTTAACATATTGTTGTTCACTGTGAAGACGACGTTGCTGAAGCAACTGTTGTATTTGCTTCTGTTGAAGTTGTTGCTGCTGCTTTTGAAGTTGTTGTTGATGCTGTTGGAGATGATGTTGTTGCAGAACTTGATGCTGATGTTGCAGTTTGATGCTGTGGTGAGGTACTTGTTTATGTTCTTGTTTTGTCGAGTCTAAGTACTGCAAGAAATCAACATCAATGTGGTAGCCGTAAGGACAGCATGCACACCCGTGTTTGTAGCTGTTGTTGTTGCTGTCAACAATGCTGTTTTTGCTGTAATACAATTTACTCTTCGGATTTGTTGTTGATGTTGTCATAATTGCAGACGCTGCGGTTTATTGTTGTTGCAAGTCAATTTCTTATAAGACTGAGTGTTGTTTTTTTTCTTGTTAGTTTATTTTTGATCTGATTTTTTCATTTTTTTTTAGGCATCTGCAGAAGAAAAAAAAACAGTAAAAAAAATACACACATACATACACATATACTAACACACACATGTACTCACACACAATGCAATAAAATATATAAACAAAAACAAAAAATTCTCAACCTAGCCAAAATTTAGAGCAAAAAATATGGCTAAAAACAAAACATAATATCAATAACATAATGTAGACACTTATGATTTTATTACTGTTTGCCATCAATTACTACATATTAAGAAATGATTTACTTATCATTTATACTCTGACTACATATGTCTGTGCCTGTATGTAAATTAAAGATGAACTATATAAGTATCTATTTATATAGGTATTTATATACGTAAACAAGTTGTATAATGATGATAATAGATGTAAAGATGACGACTAAAATGATAATGTTGGTGACTGGTTCAACAAAAATAATAACGAGACACATAATAACAATGAGTAGGTGAGTATACATGAAATGATGAAATTTATCAACAGATATTTGTAAGATCAGATAGAATTTCTAAAAAACAAATGTCAATCATAAAGTCATCAACAACGTCCATGACACCCAACAATCAGTTTGCAATAATGATGATTGAAATTCTTAATAGTTTTGTGACTGATAAGGATGTCAGTGAGTAAAGTGGTTAAGATGAAATGTGATAAAATCAGGTTGATGGTAGCGAATTATATTGCCATATCATCAAAAAAAATCAAAACTACTAACAATAATAAACAATAACGAAACGAGATAACATCTATGATATAATAAAATTATTATCATTTTGAAAGAAAAATCACAATTCATTACAACGAGCAACGTATCTTATAACTCGCACACATGTGGTGTACTATATATTATCAGCGATTCGATGAACTTTGAATGTTGTCTCTGCAACGCTACAACACACACAAATACACAAACATACAAACACGCCACACAAACACACACACAAATACACACACACACACACACACGCCTATAATCGTCATCAACATCGCCGTCATAAGTTTCTTTACCATCATCATCATCAGTAACATCTTTGTAGGAAAGATTTAGTATAGCATCTTAATCATCAACATTAACATTTTCGTTATAATCATATCTTACTTTAACATTATCACCATATATAGTATGATTATAATCATCATCATCAACATCATCATTATCGTCATCATTGTTTTTATTTTTCACCATCAAGTTCCCTTTTGAAGAGTAGATGGATGATTTTAGTTACGTGTAGGTTAATGATGATGATGATGATGATGATGATGATGACGACAACGACGACAATGATAACAACTATGACGATGACAATGATGATGAAAAGCCTAGTAAACATCTATCAAGAGAAAATATCAAAAAATCAATCTCAGACATTATAAAAAAAACTCTTACATGAAACAAAATACAAAAAAAGAACAAAAGAATACAACAAATACGAAGGATACGCAAAATATACAAACTCACAAAGGTACAGAAGATACGTAATACAGAAAGTACAAAAAAGAATACAACAAAATAAGCAATCTTTGTATCAGCACATACAAAAAAAACATCCAACTACATACAATACAAGCCAACTTTGATACAATAAACAAACACGGAGTGAGTCAACTTTGTTCTAGTGTTTGAGGAATGATAAAATAGAACAAGAAAAAAGGGAAATAAACCAATCCAATACGAAAAATGTTTGTTTAAAGAAGTCTTTGCTAGTTACAGCAAACGTCTGTAATAATAATGGTAGATAATATTGTAATGCTATTTCAAATATCAAACACAACCATCACATACATCGTTAATGATTATATGAGTATATCTCGACGTAATCATCAAACATGTTGTCGTTCTTCTTATCTTAATTTATTATCACTTTCATCATTATAATTATCATACACATCGTCGTCATCATCAACAGTGACATCATCATTCTTATCAGCTTTATAAACACAGCTATCATCAACATTTTAAAATCACCATCCTCATCGTTATCATCATCAGTACCATCGTCGTCGTCATCATCACCATCTTCTCTACTCGCCTCATCATCATCATCATCATCATCGTTATCATCAACAGTACTATCTTCGTCGTCGTCGTCATCATTGCCATCTTTACAATCATCATCATAGGCATACCCATCTTGCATCAGTAAACATAGAATAAGCAGTTAGTCGTCCTGTAAAGAGAACAACCAACTTCAATCCATCCAACGTTTCATTCATTTATCCATCAGTTCATTTATTCACTCAATTATTATTCATTCATTGATTCAATCATTTGTTCATCCAGACATCCATTCATTCATCTATTCATGCGTTTATTCAATCATTCATTCATCCATTATTTCATACATAATCATCAATTCATGCATTTTATTTATTCATTAATTCATTCATTCATCATTCATTATTATTTCTTTTATCCATTTCCCGATCCTTCCACCCATCCAGCCATTTGTTCATTTGTTTATTCAACCATCCATCCATCTTCAACTCATCCATACTACTAACGCTATCTCTTACAAGCATTATCTTCTGAGTAATGTCAATAGAGTGAATAACATAATAATAACATTAATAATAATAATAATAATAATAATAATAGATAATAATTATAATTATAATAATAATAGATGATAATAATAATAATAATAATAATGTGCATTATTACTGTGCAGCATTGACATTATCATCATCCTTATCATCATCATCATCCTTACTATCATCATCATCATCACCAATGTCCTCATCATCGTTATCATCAACACCACCATCATCGCCATCATCATCATCATCATCATCATCGTCACTGAGATGATAATGATTATCTAGTGATGGTAATGATTTTAATGGCAGGCGGTGGCGAATGTATGGTGATGATGTTCTTCCCATTGGAGATGCTACTTTCAAACCATTTGTTTAGATATCATAGTAGTTGAGACTGACAGGGTAGTAGATAATAAATGATAATGATAATAATAAATAATAGCAATAATAATAACAATGAAGTTATTATTATTATTATTATTTTACTACTACTACTACTAGTTTTCTAACAGTTTTAATGATAAAAAATAGTACTCTAGTAGTAGTAGCAGTGAAGTTAAATAAATTAGGCAATAAATGAATTCACAATAAAAGAGTAAAAATAGTAGTAGTAGTAGTAATAATAGTAGTAATAGCAGTAGTAGTAGTAGTAGTAATAGTAGTAGTAGTTGTTGTTGTAGTATTAGTAGTAGTAGTAGTAGCAGTAGTAGTAGTAGTAGTAGTAGTAGTAGTAGTAGTAGTAGTAGTATTAGTAGTAGTAGTAGTAGCAGTAGTAGTAGTAGTAGTAGTAGTAGTAGTAGTAATAGTAGTTGTAGTAGTAATAACTGTGGCAGTAGTAAAAGTAGTAGCAGCAGTAGTAGTAGTGGCAGTAGTGGCAGCAGCGGCAGCAGTAGCAGCCGAAGTAGCAGTACAAAAATAGAAATATTAGTAATAGCGATAGCAAAGTGCAGTCACGTTATCAGGTATTATTAGCTCGTATTACTTGTGTTTCACAGAAGTTTAATACCGAGAGTGAAAAACTCCGCAAGGATGATGATGCTAATTAACATTCCGTTATTACTGATGATTGAGAGTAGGAGTGTATTGAAGAAAACCCGTTACACGCAAGTAGTAATAATAGTATTTATACCACTACCACTACTAGTAATGCTACTACTACTACAACAACTACTAGTGCTTCTACTACTACTACTACCACTTCTATTATTTACCAATTCAATGATGTTGCTGCTGCTGCTACTGATGATGATGATGTGATGACGTAACTATGACGTATATGAGAAAAAGAACGAAAAAAGAGAAGATGATTGCCACAAAATATGATATACGCGATGGGAGTTCTTTGTTTATGAAAAACCAAACTTCAACATCAGGCGATAATTTGTGGCTTTCCATAGCTAAATCACCATTGAAAATATAAACAATATCACATGTTATTCGATAGATAACTTTTTAATAATAAACTTTTTGAGTTAAAAAATTTCTTTAGATAAAAAACTGTTCGGTGATTAACATGTTTACTTGCAAATTTAAATTAGTGAGACATAACCTCAACAACAACAACAACAGCTAATGCTGCTACTACTATTACTACAACAAATATTCCTACTGCAACAGTATTGTCTTTGCTACTGATTTTATATCGCTACTGTTGCTGCTACTATGAAACATTATTGCAAATATTCTAAACGAAACATTCGATTGTATAATTTTCTGCAGTTATAAGTAAAAAATATTTATTAATTTACCTTTCAAAAACAGCCTAAAAGACAATTACAAAACATGAAAATTAATTACTTATAAAAACAAGTGCGGAAACATAGAAGGCAGAAAACTTGAAAAAAATTTATGACAAAAAACAACGTAATTAAACTACAAATAAAAACAAATAGATTTTATCATTAAAAACATCGGCTGCCAAAAGTGCAAGAGGAGTGTGCCTCTTTGTGTTCATATCTCTGCATAGTAGTGTGTGTGCGTGCGTGTGTGTGTGTGCGTGTGTGTGTCTGTGTAAGTTGTGTGTATAATCATAAATACGCAAATAAAAAAGATAAATGTGTGTATTTAAAAAAAGGTACTTATTTATAAAAACCTTACTACGGCTTATCAGATCATACAACGCAGTACGTAAATATCAACGTAAATATTATAACCTCAACACACACACACACACACACACACGCGCGCGCGCGCACGACGGACACCACACACACACGCGCGCGCACGACGGACACCACACACACACAAACACACACACACACGCACACCACACACACACACTCACACACACAATACGTATTATTAAAATGAGTAAAACTTTGAAAATGTGTAGGATGAACACGCACATGCCTCATATACAACAATATTATTCCTACACAAACCTCAGCAAATACATTAAAAAGCGACAACAAAACGTTGGAAGAAATCAAAAGAAATACATGGCAAACATGTACGTGAATGTTCGTCAATCTTCATGGAATAAAAGTCAAACGAACATGATACAGAGTGCTAAGGTTAAATTCAGAGCCGGCAACTCTATATCAGAAAGGGATCAATATTCGCACGCACACACTTACACACAAACACACACAGACATACACATACGCAAGCATACAAACACATATATATATATATTTTTTAAATTAAATTTTTTTACACATCAACAATACAAAAAATGCTAGCTGAAATATCAATAAGATTTTAAAATTTAAGCATGCGTGTATTTGTGTTTTGTATGTATGAATGAATGAATGAATGAATGAATGCATGCATGCATGTGTGTATGCAAGAATGCATGAATGTTAAGTTTATATGCATTGGAATGTTTGCAAAGATGATGGTGCTATGTGTGTATGCATGTTTATGTATATAACTCATTAGTGTTGGTATTTTTTGCGAGAAGGTACATAAACTGCTGATGTGCAAACACAATGTAAACTATGATTCATTACAATTTTTAACATGCTATTTGCACATTTAACATTAATTTTCAATAAATTTTAAGTTATACTATTATGAAATTATCTATAAAAAAATTAAATGTTGGGTAATATTTTTGAAAGTATTATTATTGTCGAAAACATTTAAGGTGTTACATTAATTTATTTGTTCATTTGCTCGTTCGTTCGTTCGTTCGTTCGTTCGCTCACTCACTCACTCACTCACTCACTCATTCATTCTTTTTTTCATTCATTCTTTCATTCATTCTTTTGTTCGTTCGTTCGTTCATTCCTAGAGCATGGTAGAAAGCAGATCCACTTCCACATTAACAACAGCCAAAAAAATTGACTTCAAATTAAAAAAACGATTTATAACTGAGATAAAGTTGTATGTAGAAGCAAGAAACACTACAGTGTGTGCGTGTGTGTGTGTGTGTATGTGTGTGTGTGCGTGTGGTGTGCGTGTGTGTGATATCTTGTACTAAATTCAAGTATTTTAATCTTTCAGAAAACACATGTGTGTGTAATGGACCAAATAACATAAACAATTATATCATTCTGGCTATAAATTTAGCCATTCTGCACAGAGGCCCAAGTGCATGTGTGAGTGTGTCAGATGCAGAGTGCCTTACCATTTATAATTGCATGATATGTGTTAATAGTTTGAGATGATTAACAAGCATGCAGATCTGTCATCATTGTGTATACTATTTTATATGTTAAATATTCAAATGATAATAAAAAATTAACAATATAATAATTAATACAATTCTTTGATAAAAATTTCTTAAAGAGTAGAGCTTAAATTTTAGAAAAAATGTTTATTTATAATAAACTGAGGTTGTCATCATGTGAATCATCTTTGGGTGCATTATTACTGAAAAATAACATGTTTAATAATTTAATATTAATTAGGAAACATTTTTAATTTTTTATAGAACTAAACTAAACAAATATAAGAATATAAGTTGAATATAAGAGATGTGTTTTTAATAATATCAAACTATCTACATTTTAATATTATATAATAATAATGTTTTTATATAATTAACAAGAAATAAAAAATAGGTGCAAGTAAAAAAATCATAAGCAGAAATATTTTTGACACAACTAACAGTCCAAATGTTTAAGAAGTTCAACATCTAATAAATAACTCACTAAGACTAACTCTCTAAACTCTCTAAAGTTTGGTAGTTAGAGTCTAAAAAAGTTACTAAACTAGACTCTAATTCTAAAGCTAAACTAAACTAAAATCATTTGAAACAAGTATTAATCAATAAACCACAATGCAAATATTGAATTTTTAGATTTTAAATTGTGAAAATGTTTCATACTTGCATTTAATTTTAAATATATTTTCATTTTAATAATTTTTCAGAATTATAAAAAAAAATAAAATTTTCGTTTTATTTTATTTTATTCCTATTTACCAAAAAATTTGCCTAATTAAATAATTTATTTATTTATTAATCAACAAATTTTTTAGAACGTCAAAAATAATTTATATAAAATTTGATAAAAAAAAATGATTTTATTTGAAAAAAAATGTGAAAAAAAACACATTTGCGTACCTGGTTTAAAAGTGATGACTAATCTAAACTAATCAACTATCATTAAGAAACCAAGATACCTGTAAGAATAAAAAATTTATTTAGCTTTGCTGTGGTTTAGCATTTTTTCTTAAGAATATTTTGAAATAACAACAATAATACAATTAATAAATGTTTGAATTTTGTAGTAAATTGATTTTAATATTTAATTAAAACTTACAAATCATTTAAAATGATGAAAATATGGCACAAACTGAAATAAAGACATATATTTTTAAAGTGAAATCATAAATTTATTAAATATAGAAACACTTATAAATGCAGATAAACTATTCGAAAATATTTCATTCCATTACAGGCTACGGAATGAATCCTAAGCGTTTTCTATTTCGTTTAACATTGACTAATGTATGCGCATATATGTATGTATGTACGTGTATATTTGTATACGCATGTATGTAATGTATGTGTATATTTGTATACGCATGTATGTAATGTATGTGTATATTTTTATATGTATGTATGTGTAAAAGTGTACCTGTGTAGATTGTATGTATGTATTTGAATATAAAATTTCTACAGTAGGAATAAATACTGTATAATTTAATAAATGGGATAAATTTAACATTCTACATCACATGCGAATACATTTTATTTATTATTTTCATTATCATAAACTTTCCCAATATTTATCTATTAAATCTTCTTTTTACAATATTTCAAATTAAATAGTATGTATGCGAAAAACCCAGAGTTAAGATCATTAGGAAATTTCTTTATAAAATAAACACACACTAATACTAATAATTTAGCTACATTTACTAAAAAGTACGGTGTGAGCTATATTAAGATCATGTTTAGTTCTAGTCGAGTTATGAAAAACATACACGCACACTTCTGTTCATATGTTCATCTTTGTCTCGTTATCATCCCTGTTCATTCTCGTTATCATCATTTTGGGGTTTCTTATATCATATTTTCATTATTATCATTTTCTTAATTGTTGCAACCATACTCACACATCATCATTCTGAGTTGTTGGCAATGATGGAAGTTTTAAAATAGTAGGTAGTATACGTAGTATTGCAAGTTATGTTTAATTTTGCTCCTAATGTGAATTTTAAAAAGGTAGGACTGACACAAAACTAACAAATGTATGCTGTTCATTGTTGATATACCTCACATATATTAAATTGAAGTATTTTTTACTGTTGAAATCTTCCTGAACACAATTAACAACTACTACAACCACTTTTATGTTCTTTACGCAATCAAAATGACTTTTTCCATATCCACTTCCATCTAATTACATATTCATTTCAGTATATTTTGTCAAAAATTAATTTGTCCATAATTTCATTAAATGCCTGCACCGATGATTTCTACCATAAATGTTACTATTAATGTTTATCAATTACCAGCAGTATTTCGTAACAAGATGTATCGCTACGACTTTTCACACAAAAGATCATTAGCCATATAATTATTTCAGCCCCAATCATCATCAACATTATAACCATTTACCACAATAATAGGAAAGTGCTTTACTTACAAATGTATTTATAAATTAAAATAATTTTTTTCTTCTATGTATTAAAGAAAATAAAAATAAAGTTATGTAGAATAAATCAGATAATTTCTGTCTATTTGAGTCTTAAAAACTTTTAAACATTTCTTAAACAGCAGAAATAAAAATTTAAGATAACAGAATGTAGTATTTTAAATGGCACCAGAAAGCAGACATTCCAATCCAAATCAGCTAAAATTACTCCGATAAGATAAAGATAAAACCATTTCATGTGTTAATTCACTGTTAACAATTCATGTTACTAAATGTTTGATTTTAAAAAATTTCATTTGGATGTTTTGTAATAAAATTTCAAAGTTTTCTAAATAGTTTCTATCGACACACTTGAAATTAAAGTTTCGCAGATTGCTGTTTTACACATTACCATTCTCACCTGCTAAACCAAAACAAACACACCTGTATTGATTCGCTAACTTACTGAAACCTTGTTTCGAACTGAGCGACTACTAAATAAACAACGAACAACCATTTATGATATTAAATTTTATTCAAACAATTTTAAATAAACCAATAATTTTTTTCAATAGTTCAATACTTTAGTTAATTTCTACCGAGTGGAGATGGTGAAGCCACAGCGCAACATGCGGTCGCTGGCTTGGCTGCTCCTGCTCAGTTTTTTCTTCGGTTACGTTATTTACATGGTTTCGTACGTGGGTAACGATTGGTACGTAGTCCCTGTCGAGCCCTTTCCCTACCCTCCCGACAACCAGAGCACCCCCATCAGAATGGGGCTTTTCTGGATGTGCGTCCAGTCCCATTGTCTCTATGACCTCAAAGTTGATTACATTATTGTCCGCTATCTGCCATATAAAGGTTAGTTAGGATTCTATGTTGATGTCATCATGTGTTGATGTGATCTTGTAAACACAACAAAATTTTTTAATATAGGCCTTATTTTTGACTAATTAAATTTTTAACACTGAATTGTGTGTGTGTGTTTCTGGTGTATTGTGTATGTTTTTGCCTTTGATGTGTGTGTGTGTGATGTGTTTTCCTAAAATAAATCTCACTTAAACAGGACATAATGTTTCGAATCAAACTAAAATATAAAGTAGATGGATGATGTTCAAACTGTAAAATATAATTTAATGTATTGTATTGTATGTATTGTAATATACGTTTAGAATCAAAATAAATCAATTATGTTTGTTAAAAATGTTCATAGTAGTGCAGTTAATTAACTAAATATTCTAAATTTTAATAATTTCAAAATTCAAATTTCTGTTTAATTTTTTTTTGTTCCCAAGTTCAGTTATAAACTATAACGTAAGTAGACCAGATCAAATATTGTTAATTTTTGTAACAAAACAGAATTCTTAGGCTTGCAACATTTTTATACATTTTTAAAATAATTTTCATAATCAATGGACAGAAATTCAGTATGCCAGCCAAAACTACAGGGCTGTGTGCATGTCTATAATATCGGTTGGCATGGTACTTCTATGCTTGGCCTTGGGAGCGTATTTTCTCTTCCTGTCGGGTTTCAACTTTTCACATCTTATGGGTTTTGTGACTGGAGGTCTACAGCTTGTTTCGAGTTAGAAATATTTTCATTTGATTAAATACATCATAATTTATTTTTCATAATAATTTTTCATAATACTATATTCATCTGATTCACAAACAAGTCCGGATGTTCACAACACTTCTAACAGTTTATTAACGTAAAACAAATGTGATTTTGAAACAGGCATAGTGACAATGATAGGTGTGATTATTTACGGAGTGAAGTTCAGGGGCCCGACGATAAACAACCCCTTCGGCTGGTCCCTGTGGCTGATGGTGGCTGCCATACTGTGGTTAGCTGCTAATGGCATATTGGTGATTTTGTTGACGATTGTTATCTGCGCTAGGAAGAGGAGAAAGGAGGGCGAAGATTTCAATACCCCTTTGCAAGCATCTTTCTAATAAACTCTTCTGTTGTCGTTCGTTATTAACTATGTTTCACGTATGTACAGTACACATAATTTTCTATTTGCCGTTCTTATTCGAGTTTTTAATTCTTTTATCAATTGTGTTTGATCGCAAGTCTTTTAAAGATTTAAAAAAGATTAAAAACTTATTTGTTGCCATTGGATGACCGCAAATTATTATAGTTAAATAATAGTGGAATGTTGTAGAATGTATGTTGGGATGCATTCATGGGCATTGAGATAAGTTACTGCGTGTGAGTTCGTATGTTCTGATAAGCAAGTGCGTGTGTGGTGTGCGTGTATGTGTGTGCGTGTATGTGTGTGTTTGTGTGTGTGTGTGTGAGTGAGTGTGTGTCACATGTAGAAAAGCGCCGTCAATTTATGAAATAAGATTATTAATGCTAAACACTTTTTGTGAAACTTTGGATAAACAATTGAATTATGTCCATTGATTAATTAGTACGTATTTAAACGATAGTTGAATTAAAATAAATATATATATTGAAATCATTGAAGCAACTACGAAACAAACAGATGATGAAACGATGAAATAATCACAAGCACGTAATAATTGAGCCTCAAAAAATAAATATAAAAAAGTAGATTAAAAATTGAAAATTGTGCCAAAAATTAAACAACATCATAGAAGCAATTATTATAAATGAGTAAATGTTAACTTTGTCTTGTAATAAATTCAAAATTAACAAAATAAATGGTGTTTTTAGTAAAAATAAATGACTTACTGGTTACAAAAATATATTTAAAAAGCTTTTATCAACAAACTTAAAGGCGTTTATTCGAACGTAAATTTATTATGCTTCCTTTAAGCGATAATCAAAAACATGAAGTTTCGATGTTTTAAATGTTTGAGTCACCAAACTAAATATTATTTATTCAATCGAATTAAGAATAAATGACTTATTGGTTACAAAAATACATTTAAAAGTAGAATAAATTAATAAAATTAAATTATTATTTATCACTAATGTTATTCAATGTTTTTATAAGATAAAAATATTGTTGGTCATGCATGCGTTATGAAATGACAATAGAAACAATCAGTGATTAGTTAGAATGCAATGAAAATTTAGAGAAAAAAATTTTCGTTTTTGTATCATCTATCAGCAAAGAGTAAATATTATAAATTTTAAAAGTTTTTTAACAACACATGTATTGATTAAATCCTTTAACATTTATGGTGAATGTTAATATCTTAATTGCAAAAAATTATTATCACGCTATTACATTCGAAGTTATAGAACAAAAAAATTATTAAAACATCACCAACACAATTAAACCAATTCAATAAACACCTTCATTTAAATATAACTAATTATATTTCGAACTTATCAAAAATATAACATCACGTTTACAACAACTTATCAAAAATATAACCTCACACACACACACAACACACACTAACACACGCATGCACGTGAACACACAATCTACTGCAACCATTTAAAAAGTTCCTCTCTTCTCTGGGGATCAAACAATTCCGGGAAGATTGAAACTCTTACGGTCGTCTGCTCCTGCAACATTCCCTCGTAACTTTTCGGTCTTCTCCGGATTATTTCTATTTCCGGGGCGGATATTTTCCGGGTGCCCAAGGGTTGCACGGGTCTGCAGTTTTTCTGTATGAGGCCGTCGTATTCGTCGTCCGGTCTGACGTCCGTGTCGTAGTACGATCGCAAGCCTCGGAATTGTTTCAACTGGATTCGGGGAATAGTTAAAAAAAATGAAATTCGTTTGTCTGTTTGCGGTATTTGTATGTTTGTTTGTGGTATCTGTATGTGTGCACATGTTTATGTTTGTGTGCATGTGTGTGTGTGTATTAATCAACATTTTGGGACGAATAGCACTTAATATAACTCGCCTTTGAATAACTGCAGTAACAAGGCAAACCATTTATAATGAACTTTTAAAAAAACAATGTTAAAAATTAAAAAAAAAAAGATTTTTGTTTGCTTCTTTGTTATGTAGGCACAAGTTTCTATTTTCGGCTGAAAAGTTCATTCGCATATCTCATCTACACTCAAATTTTTAAAATTCTGTACTATTCATGAAGCGTTCTTCAGGCAACAAAATATTATCCCCCAATGTGCATGTTTAAAGGCATTGACGATGTGGAATTTCTACATAATCAGATAATCAGATAAGAAAAATTTATGCTGAAACAACAATTACAAGTAACAACTAGAGAATAAATAAAGATACACGACCCAACTCATCCATAGCGTACACAAAACAATCTAATTAAAACACACACACTATACACACACACACACACTACACACACACACACACTACATACACACACACACACACTACATACCACACACACCACACATACAGCCACTGCCAGAAAAGAACTGCAAATAAACAAAAGTCATCCTCGAAATAGGCGCTTGAATCTAACCGACTGATCAACGGAGCATCACTGAAATATCGAGGAAATGCAAAGATATAAAACTTTGATTAGCTAGCTAGATAGTTTGTGCACTGCAGTGTTATAATTGTCAGACATTGATATCTGACTGTTTGTCAGCAGAGTTCTTATTCCTGGTTGCGTTTGGTTCTGTTGTTGTCTGGTCTATGCCTCTGTTGTTGTCTGGTCTATGCCTCTGTTGTTGTCTGGTCTATGCCTCTGTTGTTGTCTGGTCTATGCCTCTGTTGTTGTCTGGTCTATGCCTTTGTTGTTGTCTGGTCTATGCCTCTGTTGTTGTCTGGTCTATGCCTCTGTTGTTGTCTGGTCTATGCCTCTGTTGTTGTCTGGTCTATGCCTCTGTTGTTGTCTGGTCTATGCCTCTGTTGTTGTCTGGTCTATGCCTTTGTTGTTGTCTGGTCTATGCCTCTGTTGTTGTCTGGTCTATGCCTCTGTTGTTGTCTGGTCTATGCCTCCTTGTTGCCTGGTCTATGCCTCTGTTGCTGTTTCGCCTATATCAACTAATATTCATAACTTTAGGTGTTTGTATTCTTTTGTATAAATATAAACGCATAAATATATACACATATACTTGTCAGGGCTTTTGAGATTATATTTGTATATAATTTAATACAAATTCTACAAGGCTTTTTAAAATGATATTTCAGTGAAATGTTAGTTCACAAGTTACAATCTTTAAAATTCATGCAAACGCAAGCACACTCATGTATGATTATATAAACAAAGACATTTCTCACTTACACGCCACACTTACACAACACACACACACACACACACACACACACACACACTTCCATGCATATAAATCTCACCTTATTCTCACAACACGGTAAAAATAGATGCACATATTAAGTTACGAAAAAATACACATAACTATTCATACTTTCAATAGTACATACGTGTGCTATAACTTATGATTAACACAACTAAAATATTTCTGGATCGTGTATGTATGAATGTATGTGTATGTTTGTGTGAATAATATGGGTGCGTATGCATGTATGTGTGGATGTATATGTAATTATGCGTGAATGTATGCGTGGATTTACATGTGGGTCTTTATAAATTTTAAATGATGCTTCCACTTTTTCTTTTTTAACGCTTGCACTGAGAGACAGGATTAACCATAAAAAATCCCCGACTTTCACACACCTTTACACACATGCACACACACACACACACACGCACGCACACGCACACACACGTATACACACATACACAAATAAGGGTACTTGCAAGTACACGAAACCAGTAGAAAAAAAAAACAAACATGCACCCAAGTTACTAACAAACTGAAACCATTTCCGAAAGTACAAATGCATAAAAATATTCAACTACACAAGAGAATGGATGAGATAAAAAAAAAGTTAATCATATTCTACATAAAATACTCACGCACGCAAGGAAAGTCAACAAATACCAATAAACACATTCAAACAAGCCACATAAACACATGCAAACAAGCCACATAAACACATGCAAACACTTGTTTCTCACTTGTTTCTCAACAGCCTGGTGCAGAACAATAAAGGCTACATATCAACGAGGCATCTCCTTTCTCACCCAGCCACTCATAACACACAACCGCAGGCTTTATTATCTATTTTAAAATTTAATATCCACAAGTTTACATCCATGTACGTTTGAATGTACATGTGTATGTGTGTGCGTGTGTAGGTACGTGCGTGCGTGTGTGTGTGTGATATTGTTTGTGTGTTTATTCAAACAAAACTTATTCACTTGTTTTGACGTGTTGTTTTTGATTTTTCTTAGTAAAATTTAGTGGAACGTGTGATGTATTTGTGAGCGGGAATGTTTAGCACGTGTGTTTGTGGAGATGTTTGTTCAGGAGTGTTTGTACTGCTTCGTTAGTATGTACGTGGAATTAAATTTTCGCGTGTACGTGTACATATCTAGTTGTATGTTTGCATGTACAAAATATTTTTTTCTGTATTTTATCGGTACTGGTAGAGCCATAAAGAAGGGAAATAAGCGAACAAGTAGGCAGGCTGCTGCTTATAAGAATACAATTAAGTAGACGCAACCGAATGGAAGACATAAACCACTGTATAAACTTGTTGTTGCAAGAACACATCAACGATGACATCAATTAAACACAATAACAACGACACAAACAACAACAACAAACACCAACAACAACAGCAACAGCAACAACACACAACAACAACTGCGAGAAATTAAACACCTAATCAGACGACAGATATACCAATAAAAATATTTTATAAAAACAACTGAAACTTTTTGGAAAAAATTTAAAGACAAGATGAAAAACATCAACAATTACATCAATGAAATCTCCAGAAACAACAATAAAAAATAATTACGATCATCAATATTAATAAAGATATCAGCAAACATTAAAGTTATTAATGAAAAAATATTCAATGTCCATTACAAAACTTCTCAAATATTGGCAACACTAGAAAATCTTATTAAAACCAACATAACAATCCTTCAATAATACGAATAAAACCATCATCATCATCATCCTAACCACCTCGTAACATTAAATAAAAATTAAAATTGACGTTCTTTTGATGACACAACGTCATTGCAATGACATTATTTTTCAATATGACAACATCAAAAACCCCCAAAAACACCAACAAACACAAAACTCATACAACAAAAAATATTAAAACTCCTCACAGAGGTACTGTTAGTGGCTCAACAATTACATTGGTTTATGAGGATGGTGACAATGGAGAAGAATCCTTATTATTTGATATTTAATATACGCATTCATCCTCAAATTATCGTCACACCGTCATCATCATCATCATCATTATCATCATCATTAGCGGCACTGTAATCATTACCATTAACATTGTTATCAACATCGTTATCATCCCCACATCATCATCATCATCATAGTCAACACATCATCGCCATCACTATCATCATCTTCTTCTTCGTCATTTCTGAGGTTGTCGACGTTAGCTTTTTATAAGGAGATGTTTACGGTTTTAGTTTTGTTGTTTTCATTTTAATTTTTCTATCTATGGCATTATTTATTTGTTGTTTTTATTTTTATAATATCTATTGTTAATATTTCTTTTTTTTTCATAACAATGTTTGGCTTAGGCGATATTAGAAAACAGTGTTTTATCATGCTATCGAAAATGCCAAAGAAACACATTATCACGACGACAACGATGATGATGATGATGATAGCCACGATGACGTCATCAACGAGGATGATGCTGCTGCTGATGATGAAGATGACGATGATATCGTTGTTGGTGATAACAATGGCGAAGATGGATAATGATAATAAGGATGATGATGAAAGGATGATCACTACTCGGAAGATAACGATGATGAAGAGGTTACGTTGAAAATGATAATGTGAATGGTGATGAAGTTAAAGAATAGGATAACGATAAGATGAGCGTTGACGATGATGATGTTGAGGATGATGATGAAGAGTATGAAAATGATAGAGCGATAGTGATAATAAAATGATGACGATGAAGATAACTATGATGACGATGACGACGATGATATGAGTGTATGTATGTAGATCGATAGAATTGATTAGGCATAAATAAAAAGGATTGGAATGGAAGAGAAAGAAAGAAAGAGAGAGAGAGAGAAAGAGAGAGAGAGAGAGAGAGAGAGAGAGAAAGAGTTTGGATCACAAGTGAGATATCGACTCGGACGTTAAATACTGTCATATACATTTAATCGTCATCAGGACTTCCATCCCCATCGCTATCCTAATCATCACCATCACTACCATCATCATCACATCATCATCATCATCATTGCCATCACTACCACTATCATCATCAACAACCAAGCAGCATCATCATCATTGTTGTCATCTTCTTCATCATTGTTATTACCTTTCCTATTTTTCTTGTCAAATTATTTTCCACGTACTCGTTATCAAAATATTAATCAAAATTTCTTGGTAATCTAGGTATCGACATGCAATGGCGTATACAAATCTGATTACACATACAGACAGTCAGACAATTGATACAAAAACTGTACACATATACAATCATTACATGTACTACATACAAACAAATACATACTTACAGAACATACAGTGCATACACAAAAAATACAAAACTTTCATGACATACAAACATATACAAACTTTGTGTATTAGTGAATTGTATCAACTCTAAAAACATTACACGTACATCATATAAAAACAAATTTTGCTCAAACTTTATGCAAATAGTATGGAAAAATAAAAAAACATATTTTCGCCATTAAGAACAGAAATTCAATTTAAGAAAATTCTGAGAAAATTTTTTAAGAAAAAACATTTCAATTTTTTTTTCAACGTCGAATGAATTGTTTGCCTTCAGTCGTCCACAAATTAAAATACAGAAAAGTTGTTTTTGCGAATTTTCGTTTGTATGTATAAATGTGCGCGTGTGTGCGCGCGTGTGTGCGTGTGTACATGTGTGAGTTTGTGTGTGTGTGAATTTGTGTGTGTGTGTGTGTGTGCGAATCGATGAATCTAAAAGTTTTAATAAATAATCTCCACAGAAAATAGTTAAATGCTTATTCGCATTATGATTACAGTCAAAACAGTGAATAAAAACATCGAATTAAGCCTAGAGGGAAAAAAACAAATCCACCAGCAAAACAAATCAAAACAAAACAATAAAAAGATGAAAACCATTTTTAAATTTAAAAAGTAGAACTGATAGGGGTATCGCGTGATTGAAAGAAATATTTCCGAAGCGAAATACCATGCGCCCATGTGTCTTATTAGCTGCATGCTAATGGCAGAGTCAGACTTTATTGTTGTTATGCTAGAGTTTTTTTATTTTGTTGTTGTTTGTTGTTGTTGTTTGTTTGTTGGTGTTGTTGTTCTATTTTTTTGTTTGCTTGTTTACTATTCATGGTGGCCATGCCAAAAAATGTTTTGGTTGAGATTTGGCAATACGTTAATGGTTTTAAATTTTTTAAATTTTCTTATAGATGTTTTGCTTGATATTCACGTTTCTTGTGTTAGTACCTATGTTTATCTATTCAGCAGCTTTAGGTCTTATTAAGGATTTTTAGAATTGAATTGTCTTGTCACTTTATAAATTTCTTGGTCACCGTGCCAGCAGCTTAGATGATTCTACACTAGAAAGCACTCAATGAAATAATATATATAAGCACTTCTATTGATTTTCATTTGGTGGATAAATGCTAGGGCTATTACAACGAAATATGAGCGAAATAAAAACAATAGGATGTGTATGCGTCTTGTGTGTGTGTGTTTGCTTTGTGTGTGTGTTTGTGTGTGTAATGTGTGTATGTGTGTGTGTAGGTCAAAGAATCCGTTATAAAGTTTAATGCCAACGACGTAAGAAATAACACACGCGGTTTTTGTCTTTTTAAGTTTCATTGAGAATTTTGCGTTAATACATTTTATTGTAAAAAAACAGTTCCTAGAAAGTTTTAAACTTAAAGTATAATTGAACAAATCAAATAAAAAACATGAAACAAACATGAATTTGTACCTGCGGGCCTGTCATTTGACAGTAAAGCTTGCATTTTAATTGACACCCACCCTTGTGCAATGCACTCACTCATTTTTAAAGGAAATTGCAAAGTCTAACATGCCACTAGCGACAAAAATAGAAACTGATTTATTTCAACTTTTTCTCTGAATGACATTATTTAATTATTTTGTCATCTGCATTTTGAAAAATTATGAACTATTTAAGTTAAAGTCGAAACAAATTTTAAAACATTCTACGCAATCAAACGCAAACAAACAGACACACTAAAACATACACAACATGTAGAGTAGATAGACACTCAGACAAACAAACAAACGTACAGGCAGACACATAAGCATGCCGAAATGTACAGCGTGATAGCATGCTGGTTAAAGGAGTCACTGGTTCTGCTTTGCAGTTAACTGGTTAATGATTTTTAACCAGTTACCCATAGAATGATTTTAAAACAAGTGCAGAGATAAAAAGAGAGAGAAAGAGAGAGAGAGAGAAATAGAGAAATAGAGAGAGAAAGAAAAACGAAAAAGAATGAGGAGAGAGAAATCTACTTTTTTAACATTCAACTGGTTATGCCGACGTAAACCTACAGTCATACATGCAAAACAGCCAGCTGAAAAACAGACTCATAGACAAACAGACAGAAAACGAGATAGACAAACAGACAGACAGAAAACGAGTAGACAGACAACCAGACAGACACTCACGATATTGCTGGTGATGTTGATGGTCTGAGACATAACAACCCACGTGACCGTCTCGTAACATGGAGGTGTCGTGTATGAACCCCTGTAGCACCAGTATTTGGCAGTGTCGTCTGATAATTAATTTATGTTAATGAATTCAATTTTTTGCTAATGAAATTAATAAATATTTTGACTACATTTAATTAATAATCATTGAAATATATAAATGTAGTTTGGTATAGCTGAACAAAATAATGTAATATTCTGATGTGTTTAAAAAATAATTTATGGTAAATGTAAGTATATGGTAACGAATATTGATTATGTAAAAATATGCCAAACATGTTAGCTATTGTGTAGATTGTAGAATTATAAACGCGTTGATAGTTTCATAAATATTTTTTATTTTGTATAATAAATGAACAATAAGCAGGCGATAAAGGACTTATCAAGGACTTATAAAGGATAGTGCTCCACATACAAATGTATGGTGAAATATGCCTATGTACAAGTACATGGGCGATGTTGTTTTTTACTCTAGGGAATAATGATAAGAAATGGCATATTTTGTTTATCCAGTAACAAATCAACAAAGAAACACAAGCAAGGTTCAATAAACTAACAAACTTCATACATACAATCGTACGTAAATACAATACATAAACATAAATAAAACTGGTAAACTGGAACATACTAAAGCAATAAGTGAATAGATACAAAACAGCAGAAAAAACACACGCCTTCATGCAAATCAAAACATACGCAAACATACAAATAAAAAATATATCAAAACATAAATAAAAACATATAAATATACATTCAAACAAATACAAACAAAATACAAACAAACATACACACAAATACAAACAAATACAGACATACAAACAAATACAAACTTACAAACAAACAAACATACAAACAAAAGTACAAACCAGGGAGAAGCGCCTTGACATCAAACTCTTCCTTGACATGCATGCACTTGCCTCTGTATTCAACATCTTCAATGATCTTCGACCAAGTTTGTAAGGTTTTGTTGCCTTCATTGTCTGATAACTTTTGAAAATCAAACGATAAAAATGATGGAAACGATGGTGATGAAGATGGCGATGATGACGATAATGTTGATGATGACGACGACGACGATGATGATAATAATGATATTGATTGTGATGATGGTTATGATTATGATGGTGATGGTGAAAAAGCTAATGACGATTGAAGGGTGGGAGAAAAATCATCATTAAGTTTGAGAATGAAGAAAATCAAATTAATTGCATGGTAATAAGAATAATTAGGCTTATTGGCAATAGCAAAATATTTAATTTCTTAAATAAAACGCATCGGTAGTAGCAGAAACAGCAATAGTAGTTGTAGTAGCATCAGCAGCAGCAGTAGTTGTAGTATCATCATCATCAGTAGTAGTAGTAACAATAGTAGTAGCAGTTATAGTAGTAGTAGTAGCAGTAGTAGTAGTAGAAGTAGTAGTAATAGTAGTAATAGTTGTCGAAATAGTAGTAGTATGAAAAACTTTTAATTAAGATTTGTTAGATGTGGCGAACTTTCATAGTAATAACATAGCTAGTTATTTTGTTGTTGTTGATGTTGTTTGTTGCATGATGGCGTTGGCTAGCATGCAATTTAGCGATTTCATTTATGATACTATGATTTTATTATTATTATTATTATTAATATTATTATTATTATTATTATTACTATTATATTATTTTTATGGGAATATATTCAGTTACATTTAATAATATCATTGCAAACATATTGCACTTATGATTAATGATAGTCATTGAGATATTGTTATAGCCGTTGTTGGTAAAATAACATCTTTACAATCATAAATTGTATTAATATGAATAACATTGAAATCACTATTCTCATGATCACCATTATCATTCTCATCATCACGTCTGATGCACATTTTTAAACATATATCATTTTGATTATTTTTTATTCCTTATACATTTTTCCCACATGGCATCATCATAATCTTTCATTATCTTTTTTTCTTTCATCAGCGTTATTATTGAAACGATCGTTTTAATTATCATTTTCATCATCATTACTATCACTGAAATCATCACTATTATGACAGTGGCTATGATATATAGCCACTGTCATTATCGTCATGGTCATTACATCATTATCACTGTCGTCATCGCCGTTGTTGTCATCTGACTCGAGGATGGGTCTAATATAATGCCTAGAGTCACATAAGTATGTTGAAGAAACGTATCATTACACACACATCATACGTGCGTGCGCTCATACACAACTACTACAACAGCTATTACTGCCACTACTACCGCCACTACTACTGCTTTTACCCCAACTGCTGCTACCGCAACTGCTGCTGCTGCTAAATCAAAAACTAGTGAGAATGAAGTAAAAACTACATTAATAGCCATTGTATTTGCAAGTTTACAACAACAACAATTACTACTACTGCTAGTACAACAACAACGATTACTACTAATACAGCAAATGTTACTAAACTAATACTACTATTACTCTAAAAATTTAACACAGCAAGAAAAGTAACAGCTATATAAACAACCATCAAACTTACTGGCTATCAATAGTAACATGAACATAAAAAACATGAACGTAGACATATACGTAGCCATTAAAAAACTTTGCTGTAAACAGAAAAAAATATGAACATAAACATAAACAAACATCTGAAAAATAGAATAAAACATAAACACAGAAATCACAAACATATACAGCCAAAAAATGTGACAATACTTTCGCAAAGACAGCAATGATGGCAATCCCATCATCTCGCTTGCAGGCCTCATCGTATGAATCATACAAGTCTTCATTCCAATGTATCAGTTGGACCTGTTTTAGGTGCGTTAGTGTTTGTATCAATAACGCCAAACATTCGGTAGAATTTATAGAATATTGTAAAAATATATATATATATATATATATATATATATATATATATATATATATTATATATATATTGTAGACTGTCGTTTGTATCAATCGATTTGTTGTTGTTTGTATCTATTGTTTATTTAGTTTGTATTTTTTGTATTTATAGTATCTTCTGTATTTATTTTTTGCATATATTTTCATCGCCGTATTACTTAAATAATTTTAAAATTATTTTGTCTGTATAAACCTGCTTAGAAACAATTTTTTCTTCTTTAAAATTTGCAAACGTGTGTTTGTCGCAAATTTGTCTTCCTATTTGCATTCCTGACATTACAAGCAGACAATTTCATATTTCAACAAACATACATAAGAACTCGTCTCCGTGTGTATGCATACTTATGAAAAATGCAAAATTAGGTATTCCCTTCCCTTAAAAAACAATAAAAAAATTGAAATGATGTTCTTATTACCGTCGCAAACAAACTATGGGCTAACCTTTTCTAATATTAATAAAAGTTGCTTCGACTTAAATTTTGTAGAATAAAATAGCCGAATGTAGCAAGATATGTTTGTAGACTTGTATACGGACGAAAATTTATAATTTATAAATTTATATATTTATATATTTATTCCTAATTATATTTATATACGTAAAATTACGTATATAAATATAATGTAATATACGTTTTTTAAATAAAAAAAAAAGTTTCATCACAGAAGCATGAATAAAGAGTCCATCAGCTGAATATAAAATTCGGTGAATGATGTGATGAAGTTAATAACAGTGCTTCCACGTTTTTATTAAACATTATGTTCGGCTCTATGTGTACCTGCTAGGGCATTATGGATCACCGTGTTCGTCTTTTTCTGTTCTTATGGTAGTCATTTTATTTTAGTTTTGAAATTTTATTTTTCAATATTTTTAAAAAAAAAAATTTAAATTTCTGTGTGGGGGTTGAAAAATGCAAGAATGAACAACATATAATATAAAATTTATGGGATTTTCTAATAATCTTAAGCTGAAAATTTATTTTAAATTTGAAATAACATGAAAGCATCTGCTTATCCAATACAGAATTTAAAACGTTTGAATAAAACTATTACAAAATATAGAATAAAGTTTGAATGAAATAATACAAAACAGAAAATATTGAAGACCTCAGCAGAGAAAGGCCTGCTGTTGACCAAATGTTCCGAGCCGTTGTTGTCGCTTTCACCCCAGTGCAGCTCTATCCTACTGAGAACGTAGTTGTACTCTTTCAACGGCCCGCCCGTTATACCTTCGTGTCATTTTGTTCATGCTTTCTTTGTTTTGAAATACTACTCAACATTTATAACGATGTTTTGCCTGATGGATTACGTCATAATGACGTAATCAATCAGTAATATTTTGCCTGATTGATTACGCCATTATGACGTAATGACGTTTCAGCGTTGCTCGTGTCACAGCGTTGTGGATGTGTGTGCGCGTGTTTTTTGGACGTGATGGATGACGTCAGTGATTGATGACGTGAGCATTCGATGATGACGTGGATGACGGCTTAGATGATCAATGATGTCAATATAAATTATTAATTGTTTTCCTTCTTTGTAATGTTTTCTTTTTCTAAGTTAAATCAACAAATTACAATTGTGCGAATAATTTTTAAATGGGAGGACTTCATCGTGAAATATTTCTACACTAAACAACAAAATACACTCTACATTTTTTGACTATCTAAGTTAAAAACATTGCAGTTATTGCAGTTATTTATTAATTATAAAAAAGAAAATAATTATAAATTACAACAACAGTAGAACTCACAGGAACGTGAATCAGAAATCCGTATGCAAGTTGAGTTGCCAGTGTTGACGACTTTCATTTTTTCTTGTGGACTGTTGCCGTTGTTGTTGTTTTGTTGTTGCTGTTGCTGTTGCTGCTGCTGACTCTGTGTGGCTCCTAGACCTGACGTTGGCTTGCTGTCTTGTTGGCAAGTTCAGAAAAGATTAATTAATTGATTTATTAATAGAATAATTGATTGATTGATTGAAATACAAGTTTTTTAATTGGAGTGATTTTTTTTATTTGCAAAAATCTTAGCATAGAAACCATCAAACAAAAAAAAGAACAACAAATAAGCAATAACAAATTTGATTAGTGAAATTTACGACAAAGTTGGGCTATGAAACACATCAAAAAGTTGAAAACAAACAACAGAAAATTATAAATAATCAATAAAATCAACATCAAAAAAAAGAAAAAACATCAACAAAATTAAAGGCAACAACGTCACACCATCTCAAATAACACAGTCATAAAATCACGTGATTAACTTACTTGATGAACTGCCACTTCCGGCGGTTCCACCGGAAGTTCCGCCATCTTTATTTCCTGCGCCGGAAGTTTGGTAGTTGATTTGCAAGGGATGGGCTGTTAGTTCGTGATTGGTGTGTACATCTTCGGTCTGGATGTCTATAGGAGATTGGTTGCCACCAGAAGCTGATGGGTAGTACACCCACCATGTGTCTGGTCCTATGGTTGATTTGGATGATGATGATGGTGGTGATGATGATGATGATGATAATGGTGGTGATGATGGCGGTGATGATGATGATGGTGATGGTTAAGTTACGCGTTTTTTTGTTGTTGTCCTAAAAATATCAAACCTCTCGCTGACATCATTATGACGTCATTTCTGTGAGGTTAATGTTATTTATCCTAGACTCAATTGCTCTGTTTTTATCGTTTCGGTAAACATTTTTATCTTCTTCCACAGTGACATCATCGTCGTCATCATCATGGTCTTCGTCGTCATCACCAACATCATCATTATCGTAATCACTAATGACATCATTATCATCATCATCATCATCAACAATAACAATAACATAATCATCATCATGGCCGTCAAAAAATTGTACAGCTGGGTTCTTTTTTTATCAATTTGACAGATCAAATAAGAAAAGAAGAAAAAAAACAAAATAAAATTTATAATAACAATAATAAAAATATTAATAATTTTAAAAATAAAAATAACAGCTTCCATAATAAAAAAGTCGATAGAAGCAATTATGAAGATTTATAACATTTGGCATCGCGATCAATAACATCTCCTGGTTTCGTCAGCGTTGCGTTCTTACTAGAACCATCCTAGTCTACGTCATCATCTACGTCATCATCTACGTCATCATCTACGTCATCATCTACGTCATCCTCAAAGTCATTTCGAAAATGAGTAGCTTCGTCAACATCAGTACTAATGTCACCACAATCGTCATCTTTATCTCCATCATCGTCAGCGTAGATGAAAAGTAAAACTAAGACTGAATCGGAAAATTTGCTGGCACCATCGTCATCATCATCTCCATCATCACCATTACCATCATCATCATGACCATCGTCGTCGTCGTCTTCGACTTCTGAACAAGATAGCAGCCAAATTAATGACAACTATTTTATAGAAAAAGCCAAAAGTAAAAAAAGCATCAATTTAATTAACTACACTGGACAACAACAAACAACAACATAAAAACATGCAGTAGTAGTAGTAGTAGTAGTAGTAGTAGTAGTAGTAGTAGTAGTAGTAGTAGCAGTAGCAGAAGCAACAGTAGTAGTAGTATCAATAGTAGTAGCAGTAGTAGATTAAGTTGTAATAGTAGTAATATTAATAGTAGAAGTAAAAAATGAAGTAGTAGCAGCAGTAGCAGCAATAGTATAGCAATAGCAGTAGCAGTCGACTTTTTATTTCTATGACTACCTACTTGTAGTGGGCGTGGCTATTTGCAGCTACAAGAAGCGTCATGACGGTAACGACCACGACGACCATGACGATAGCGATGATGTGGTTGGTGTGGTGGCGATGATGGCGATGATAATTATTTCTGTTGTAATACAGATGATGACAAAACGATGACATGACGAAACTGCAAATGCTTGTTACATTGAAAATATGGAAACACTTTTGATAAGAAATTGTCGACGAAATGTTGTTAACAATAAATTGCGACAGCAATGAATAAATTATTTTTATTAAAAAAGCAATGACATTGACAATGACATATTTCGTGTTAGCAAAAAAATGGTGAAGTAAATAATATAAATAATACAAGCAGAAGAAAATCGTCACCGAAAAGAACCAAATAAAAAATATATAAACTCACAAACGCTCACACACACAAACACACAGACACGTGTGTTTAAGCGTACAAACGCACACGCATATAATCTCACACACACATGTTGTGCGTGCGTATACGCAACATGAAATGATACTTTTCAAGTCACATTTCAGTACCGACACACACAAAAATTGTAACTAATGGATATTTTCTCTCATTACATTACTCAGAAATATCAGCGTTAACATCACACAAGCAAAACGAGACCTAAGAAAACATACGCAGACACAACCACTTTTAACGCAAACACACACGCGCTAAGGCACATAATGAATGTTTGTAATTATTGCATCAATGAAAAGGCAGATTTAATTGCCTCGCTACGCAAACATTATACGACTTGCGCTTGCGAGCGAGCTTTCCTGTGCATTCATTTATTTTATTTCTTGTTTTGTACGTGGAATCAACGTGATTGTTTATACAGACAAAGTTTTTAATGCATATGCATGTACGTATATAACAATTCCTACATATTTGTATATAGATACGTGTGTTTTAATTTGTTTCAACATTGAATATTTTCACATACATAGAATAATAATAATTCACAATGTTATCTATTCTATTGATTCTTCAATCAAAGGCAAATCAACAAAATTTGTTCAATGAACATTGTAAACATTCACAGAATTCTTTTAAACTCCTTCAAACAAACAAAAAAATACAATGAACAAAGAGATTTGATGTCTTGAATTTAATAAAAAAAAGTTCTCGAATTTAACTCGCACCCTACATACAATCACATATACACAGTCACAAATTAAGTTCAAAAAGCAAAAAACAAATATTCAAAACATTCAAACAGATACAAAAACGTAAAAACATATACAAACGAACGAATGCAAACAACATACAAATGACATACAACCAAAACATACATCAGCAGACAGCAGGATACAACTACAAGACCTGGATTCCCTCAGCACTCATTTATAGACCAAAAAATGACACCCCTGCTTACAATGCAAGACGATTTAAATTTCAACACCAACAACTCCGAAAAACAAAATATATATAAACAACAAGCTAGCATAAGTCCTACAACAGCATAAACACCAACATAACACGAGCAATAACAATAACAACAACAACATGATTAACGGCATGACATTAACGCTGACTACTCCATCGAATACTACTACTAAATCAAATACTATATTGAATACTTCTGCCACAAATATTATAACAATTCTTAACAGTGCAATAAAAACAACAACACCCACTACAACAGCAATACTACTAATAATAACAATACTACTACTACTACTAATAATAATAATACTTCAACTACTATAACATATATTACGACCTAGCATACTACTTGCACAACAACATCTTATGCCACAGCAATATCAACACAAAATACTCAAAAAACTACAACAACATCGTCATCATAAACAACAACAATTACAAACTACATGTTAGATAACGACAACCACAACGACGACAACAACAACAACAACACTTACTACAAAAACATCCACCAAATGCAGACATGGAAGGCAGATAACAGAATAAAAAATAAAGATTTTTTTTCATCATTTTACTGTGTAATGTTTTATCTTAAAGGAGGAAAAAAAGATTTAATGCTGGACAAGAGTCGTAATCTTTTTAAATGACTCCTGCTTTCTTTTGTACTTAGAGGAAAACGTAAATGTTGAAAAAAAATAAAAAAACTTTTCTTCTAAAATTTGTTTTTAAATCTTGAAAACTATATTTTTAAATCATAATTAGTATTGTATACAGGTAAACAAACACACACACACACACCAACAAACACACACACACCAACAAACACACACACACACGCCAATAAACACCTACACATACTCATCAATAAACACACATAATCACAAAAATTTTGACTCTGATACAATACTATCAAGCGTTTTCTTGCATCTTCAATTGATATCTAATATTTATTTATCTTCTACTGATCTTATGACAGCTGTTCAATGCCCTAATTTGAATGCAGTTCTGGCAAATCTTACAATCATGTAGATGTACACGTGTAGATATCTGCGTACATATATAGGTGCTTTTTGTTTTAACAATTTCTTTAACATTTACTCGCATTTGAAGAACATTATACTTTTGTGAGCAGTTCTGCTTTGCGTCAGCATTGGCTGAATAATTAAGCAAGGCATAAATGTTCAAAGGCTATTTTAAGGATCTATGTGAATTATAAATCAAACATGGAAAAACTTCATATGAAAAATCAAATAAATACGAATGTGAAAAATTATTTACTGCCAACTTCGAGCAAATTTTTAATCACTAAATCTTTGCAATATATAACCATGTATAAATAACATATTTTTTCAAATATAATCAACTAAATACCAATAAAATACCTAAAAAAATACACAATAAAGAACCAAATTAAATGTGGTTTTTGAATAAATTTGCTTTTGAATTATATTTTCAATAAATATATGATGGTTAGTACCACTATTTTGTCATAAATTGTTGATTGTACGAAGACTAAATTATTGCTAGTAGAATTTAAAAATTGTTTATAAATAAAAAAAAAATAAAATAATTGAAAAATATTCATACTGAAAGATTTTCTGACAATTTTGCCAACGCATTACGTTCACACGAACGAATGAATGAGGTGGAATCAAATTGTCACAATGATGTAATTCCAGTAAATAAGTCAGCTGTGACGCGTTGAAATATTTTTGGCTGGTTGGCTGGTCGGTTGGTTGGTTAGTTGGTTGGTTAGTTTGTTGGCTGAATAGTTGGTCAGTTGGCCAGTTGGACGGTTGGCTGGTTAGCTGGTTGGTTGATTGGTTAGTTGGATGCAAGCAGTGACTATATCTACCGGGTCAAAACGTGAGGTCATGATATTTCCAATTATATCTTATTTATTATTTTCGGGATTTGCAGATTTTTTAATAATTATTTTCCTAGTACCTCTTATAAAAAATGAACTGATAAAACTAGTCAAGACAAAATTTTTTTGAAGATGGCAGAGTTAAAAAATTTTTATCTGTATAGTGCCGGGAGGAATTAATTAAGAAGAGAAAGAAGTGCATGCTACTTTCAAGTTGAAGTCAAGCAGTGCATCTTACGTGTATAACCGGAGGTAATTTTTTTAATCATAGGTGCTTTCAAGTGCCATAAAATTATAAAAATTCGCTGTAGAAAGATTCAAAAGTTTGTTCTTTGAGAATATATAATGTATTAAGAAAGACTTGTTTAGGATAATAAAAATATTCAGATGCTCTGGACTGTTATCTCTAGATATTACATTTTCTGAAAATTTTAAACACTCACAATTTTAAACAAAATGATGCAAACAAACAAAAAATCAATAGAGCCAAGCACCTACCTCTATCTTTGCAGTAGCCCCATCTGTAGTCATCAACAGTTTTCCACCTAGAGCCAATGAAGTCTGCCTCGATGCGTGCTATCTGCGTGTCGTGGGTATTGCCCATGCTTTCCTCTTCCCCCTCCTCTCAAGAATCAATTGTAGTGAGAGAGGTGAACAAATAAAAATGATAAAAACGAAATTAAAAGTTAAACTGTAGAAAAAATAGTATGATAAAGAATTAAAAAATGAGAATTAAAACAGAAGCAGTGAGGAGGAAGAAAAGAGATACGGGTGGAGTGAGAGTGAAAGAAATGAGAAGAAAGAGTACAAAAGAAGATAAAGAAAGAAACAGTGTAAAAAAGTGCAAGAGTGTGCAAGAGAGTGCAAGAGAGTGAATAAAGAAAAGAAACAGAAGAGAGACGCAGTTGTAAATCAAGAATGTGTTAAAAAATGGATGAATTGAGTGATTTAGAGTTTTAAAAATAAATGAATGGTTTCCTTGAAAATTGCAAGATACGAAAGGACGAAGTGTAAATTGAAGTGGTACTGTTGATATCGTTGTTGTTGTTTTGTTGTTGTTGTTGCTCTGTTGCTGTTTTGTTGTTGTTGGGGTTGTTGTTGTTGTTGCTCTGTTACTGTTTTGTTGTTGTAGGGGTTGTTGTTGTTGTTGCTCTGTTGTTGTTTTGTTGTTGTAAACAGTAGATAGCTATCGACAGTTTAGAAAAAATGATTTCAAATTTTATGACTAGATCTTTTTTTGGCTGTTTTGAGATGGGGAGGTGTAATTTTAGATGCTGCTGTCAGATGCGCTGATGGTAAAACGTTTTAGTAATCGCAGTGGTTTCTGTTTTTTAATTAAGTTACGTCAAATCTTAAATTAGACACAAAAGATTTTTATTTATAAGTGATAAAACCCTTACAACTCGATGTCTGTGGAGTCTTCGGATTAAGAGCAAAATTAGATTAGAGGTTAAAAATTACTGTTAATTTCGATAAAAATGAATCTCTATCACAGCGGTCATGTTTTTCTGCTTTTATTTGTGTGTATAACTTGTTTGTTGTGCGTTTGTTAGGATGTTTCTTTACGACAAATGAAAATGTTAACAAGTGGTACTTCTTATTTATCTCGAGCCGTTGTTCTAGAGCGTAGCTTTGTTGTTATTGCTGATGTTGTGTGTCGCACTCGGTAACTCTATTAGACGCTGTTTGTATTGTTGCTGTCGTTACTACCGCTGTTGTTGTTGTTGTTGTTGTTGTTATTGTTGTTGTGATTGTTATCTCAACATGTAAAATTTTTGCAGTTTTCTGGATGAACTTTCCACATTAAATATCGTTCCTCACAATTTTTTCGATATAGCTAGGTATGTTTGTATGAATTCCTGAAGAGCTTCAATGGAAGGTCTATAAAGATGGCTCTGTTTCTGGTGAGAATTTAATAATAATAATTTGATAGTAAATTTGAATAAAAGATTGCCAAAAGTTTGTTTAATGGAGAATTGAAATGAATGAAGTGAAAAGAATTGAAATGAGTGAAATGGTGAGTGGAGATATTCTTGACAGTATATGTCATAATCGTTACCAGCCACATTAGGGTAGGTCGTCCCAAAACTTTTTTTAAACTATCGACTATGAATAGCAATAAAAAGTTGCTCTAGCATATATGGATCACATTTGGAACAAAATTTACAAAAAAAAATTTTGTTTAACTTTGCCGCCAGGGCCTTGAAAAATGACTTAAATTTGCCATTGAAATAAGCTCATATAATATATAACAGTATTTCTATTCAATGCCAATTGTTTGATTAATATTAAAACCAAGATTTACATTTTATTATTTTGTTAAATTGTTTCTAAATTAATTTTTTTTGTAAAAAAAAATTATTTTTTTGTAAAAAAAATTATTTTTTTCGTAAAAATTTTTTTTTATAAAAATACAATTTTTTTTGTAAAAAAAACACAAATTATTATTTTTTTTTTAAATTTCAATAATTGGAGTGATACAGTTACACAACATACTTTTCAGTATATTCGATAATTAAAAGACACTGTTTTTTTGCATATAAGAGAAGAACATTGACTTTTATTATAATATAATATATATTTACTATTATAATATTATCAGTTTCAGTTAATCTCTCCTCTTTTCCAGTCCTTCTTTAAACCAAAATGTGGAATTTCTTTTCTTGATTCTAATTTTGCTCTTATATATCCATCACGTCTCAGAGCACCACAGACTGGCGATGATGCTTCGGTTACCAACTTTACATGTCGTTCCACGCTTTGATTATAGCAAGGATATATTTCTAGTGTCCACTTTCAAGATACTTTAATTGCTGCTTCAATTTTGTCATCACTTATATCTCGTAGCATAGGTGGCGAGGTTCTTGGAACGTCTTGCCAATTTAGAAGACAATAGAAGATAAAAGTATTCGGCAGCCTCAAAGTTAAGAGAAGGACATTGAAATTTTCTGATTTTACCTTCACCAGGTGCTGTGGCTTTTCTTGCACATTTAATTCGTCCAGCTGCAAGTTCTCTTATCTCTGTCATCCAGCAGCATTGCTGTTAGAATATTTTCTGGGTGACACAAAAGAGCATTTCTTTGAACACATTTATTTATTATCTGGAGTTCATTTTTAGGAAAAAAACGCGTAAATTGAATCAAGCGCCACAGGTGCCTAGCATCCATATAACACTGAGGTTGTATTTTTGTAAAGTGGAGCATAAACTATTAGAATGTATTAGTCCGTAAGCAATGTGAGTTCTTTATAAAGTGACGTGGTTGAAACATACAAATTGGCTGCTGTATGCCAACGTGAATGAATTAAAGGACCAGGTTTTTTTTAGTCAGTTCTTCTTATACTTTTCCAATTTCTATTGTTTTAACTATGTTGAAAGGATACTGCTGATATTTGTGATATCTTGTAGAAGTGTCGGCAAATTATTCTGTCGTTTTTCAAATTTTACAACAGTTAACTCATGACATTTTTCAAGTGCTTTCCCTATTGCTCCACAAAAAGCTTTTGTGGAGCAATAGGCTCCTTAATTTGTATCCTAAAGTAACGTAATATGTTTTTCAACGAAAAAGCTCTTGCTACAAGTTAATGACGTACAAATAGTTTTGTCTTTTCTTCCATCGAAAAAAATTGATCTTTGCTTCATACAGTAATTTGGCTCGAAGCTGTTGCTTTTGTCGTCTCAGCTTTGAGCGGTCAATAATAGCTGTCCTTTCTTTTTTATAACTCCATAGTCTGTGAGGGCAGCTGTAGCTATAGCAGCTCCTGAACATCAGATACGCCATACCTATCGCATTCTCTAGCCACTGTAGGAAACTGGAGCATATTTCTAAAAGATTCTGCGTGAGACGCCTTTGAACTTTTCACAAACTCTTTGTTTTTAAATTTCTTTTAACACACGTTTTAAATCAATCACTAAACTTTATATAAAAAAACCGTTCTATTTCATTTGATGAGGAAGAGCATCGACCAATTTGAACAAGCGTCACAACTACCAGAATTGGGAGCCCAGTTATTCCTAATTTTAGTAATTGCAGTTGTTTATAACTATTTCCAAGTTTATTATTAATTATTAGTAGAGCATCTCGATAACGGTGTTTATTATTTAGAACGAATTAAAAAATTAATATTGCCGTGAACGAGAAAATTTATGTCCTTGCAATTATTAATTTTCTTCATTTTAATCTCTAAAGTAAGAAGTGTCTCTAGTAATTTGGAGTATTTTTATAATTCATAAAATGACTAATAATAAAAATAATGATTACTCTAATCATTAATTATAAATTTAAATTAAAACAAATTGTTTTACTAATTATTATTTACATTGTATAAAAAGCACAATATAAGCTAAAAATGTCAATTTTGCTCCACCTGGCGGCAAAGGAAGATGAGTCTTGATTTTGAAAAAAATTTTCATTTCATACTAGATCCATGCCATAGCAACTTTTTATCACTATTCACAGTCAATTTTTTTCTGACGACCTACCCTAAGCCACATATAATCATCATTACCATCGTCATTATCACATCTTCATCATCTAAGTCATCGACATCAGCAACTTCAGCATTGAGGCATTCACTTCCATAAATATTTGAGTAATAGAAATGGCGTGACGCAACAGCAGTGGCGAGGATGGGAAGCTGGCTTGAAGGATAGGACATTTGAAACATATGTATGTGTCAATGCCAATGTATAAAGCAACACACACAGATATCTATACATATACAAACATATGTGTGTGTGTGTGTGTGTTTGTGTGTTTGTGTGTTTATGATCGATTGTTATTAACAACAATAACTAAATCAACAAAACAAAAATTATAAAATCGTCATCAATAAATAACAGTAATCCATCTTCATCTTCACAGTAAACATCGTCATCGTCACAATCATCATCATCATCATCATCACCAACATCGTCATCATCATCAGCGGCAGCAGCAGTAGTAGCAGCAGCAGTAGCAACACAAACAAGAAGTTGCACGAGATGAAACGAGTAATGACATTTGCTTATACGTAAACAAATTACGCGAAGCTTAACCCATGCAAATTCAACGTAGGAAAATGCCCAGCATACAATACGCACAGCATACAAAATACACAATATACAAAATATTCAACATACAAAATACCCTACAAACGAAATGCTAAAAATACAAAATATCTCAGAATCCAAACATATTAATTTTTAATGTTTTCTTGGCGTACTACAAGTTTGAAATTAGTATCTGCAACTTCAAAAAAACGCAAAACGTACACATGAGCGTACACGCTCGACAACACTTCATTTCGCTAGTGAATGATTTGTTTGCATTAGAACACGGTAACTGCGGCTATCACAAGTTACGGCGCCCCAACTGGCGGGTCATCTCGCCACAAATGAACATGTTTATTCAAATAAACATGTTTATGATAACTCCCGAAGAAAAAAACATGAAAACATATTCTACTAAAAGTAGTTCATGTTATATAATTTTCTCTCGCACTTATGTATTTAATAATTTTAGCTAATACTTTTCAGAATTTAATCATTAAGTAATGCGTTAGTGAAAAATACAAACAATACAAATATAAAATACAAAATTCAATTTATATTTGAAAAACAAATTAAAATGCAAATAAGAATAACAACCACAAACAAATTGTTTTTTTCAAACTCATCTACAAATATGTCCTCTAAAATAATTAATATTTTTGTTTGTAACAAAATTGTTTTCTGGTATTTGCTTGGTATTAAGGTATTTTAATTGTTTGTCCAGCTGAATGTTGGCGGGTCAGCGTGACGTTCATAACGTTTGCAATAAAAATTTTTTCACCGTTTTTCTGTTGCGTATGTCGTTGAACTTTTGTGCGTGTGTGTTTGTATGTGTGTACGTGTGGGTGTTTGTGTATGTGCGTGCGTACGTGTGGGTGTGAGTGTGTGTTTGTATGTGTGTACCTCTGTTTGTGTGTGTGTATGTTTATGTGTGTGTTATTGTTGTTGTTGTTGTTTTCTCGTAATTGTTCGATATTTACATTGTCAATATGTAATGAAAGTGGTAATGTTTGTGCGATGATATGCATTGGTTATGCTAGGGTCAAATAATTCATAGCTAAGGTGTGCATAATGCGAGGTTCATCGAGTTTAGTGATTGTGACTCAATAAGCAGCCGTCATGTTATAATGAATAAAGTGGTTAATAATTTGTCGATCGAGAACCCAATGTCGTTGCTAAAATAATGATGTTGATTGTGATAAACAAAATGACGATGATAATGACGATCGTTTGGTGATGATTATAGTGACAATGATGATGGTGATGATTGTTGAAATTCTGGTAATGATAACGATGCTGATGATGATGTAAGAAAAATTGATAGCTCCAATGTTTTTCCTTCCTGAATGTTTTTTCATCTCATTTTTCAAACAAAGTCCTCTGTTTGTTTCCAATCTCTTTCATCATTTCCGCTCGTAAAACTAAAAAATTGCAAAAAAAATACAAAAAAGCAAAAAAAAGCAACCAATTAAAATTTAAATAACTTTGTAGCTGGTCAGACATTTTGATTTTAAAATATAATAAAGAACCATGCACTTGGCAAAACGGATATTTCAATTTTGAAAAATTATCAACAAACAGAACTTTTCCTACCAATTTTCAAATTACTTCCAAACAGTAAAATAAACATATTATTATATATAAACAAGAATGTGCTCCCAAGCCAAAAAACTCGTCATAAAAAAATATTGAAAAATTGTTCCAACTGCACATAAGACCTCATGGCTCGTTGAGCAACTCGAATAAAACATTTCACAGCACGAACAACCAGTACAACAGATGCTCGCAACAATATGTTTGCCTGTCTCTCTCTCTCTCTCTCTCTCTCTCTCTCCACTCTCTCGTAGTATGTATATACAAATCTCTCTCTCTTTTTCTACCTTTCTTTATCTCTCTTTCTCTCTTTACTTTTTTTTCTCTATCTATTTATCTCTTTCTATGTTTGTGGGTGTGTGCGCGCGTAATTTTACTTCGTTCAAACCTGAACCATATCCATGTATGCATCAATTTTATTTGATAGTTTGTAAAATTCATAATACAAAAAATTTTCATGACAATTTCTACTTTGTCAAATTGTTTTTTTTTATTAAACTAACAAAATATAAGGGCAAATAGAAAAATGAATTGATCATTTTGTAGAAAACACCATCCGTTATTGTCCGCTTCACACTCGTGCAATTGATGTGACTCGTAAGAGAAAATTCAATTAAATAAAAAGTTCATTCAAATTGTTTTTTATCCAAAAAGATGGAAAATTAAATTAAGCTAATAGAAAACAATAAAAAATTAGTAGAAATTCAACGAAATTCAGAGGGGACGGAATGGCAAATAGCATTTGTAGCTCGCCTCAGTAACTTCAAATTGGCAGCACGTTCACACGCTCGGGCTTGCAACAATCATAAACAACGACTCGCTCATTCAAATTCATTCAAACTCCTGAATGAATTAACGCATAAATAAAAAAACAAACTCAAGCAAACACATACAAACATATACGAACACACGTACACACACACACATACACACAAATATCATATACACACGCACATGCACGTAAGATATATCGTACACACATTCATAAATACAAAATATATAAATGCTCACAAAACCTAGATAGGCATTTCAAATATAATTGTATGAAAAACTACAGACAAACATAGACAAACAAACAAACAAACATAAACATAAATTACCACAAAAACTCTTAAACACAAGCAAAAACCAATCGATATACGTGAACACACCTAACACTTATACACACACTCTTAACGTCTTCAAGCTTAGCCATGTTCATGAATATATAGGTATTAATAAGCTTCACTATTCGTTGTTTATGTATCATGTGAATGTTTTTGGTAACAAAAATATTGCAATTTGTGTGTATGTTCACAGTCGTTAATTTAAAATTAAACTTTAAATACTTTTAACTAATGGAGAGTTTGAAGACTATCGACACAAACTAATGAGAATAATTATTTTGTTTGTTTTCTTATTAAAAGAATGCCTCACATTTGATAATTCAGATACTGCTTGGGCGAATCAGTTGTTAAAACAAACTTTTTGTAATTACAAATTTGAAATATTATATTATAAAATATTAGTAATTGTTTAGTAGATTTTAAAATATATAACGGATGTGGTATATTTATAGATCAGCAGTTCAACAATGAAACTAACACACACACACACCAACACACACCGACACACACACACACCGACACACACACACCGACACACACACACCACATACAAACAGCACAAACATACCAAAAACACACCAACAGAAACAAAACCCAAACAGTTTATGAATATATGTATAATGCATATGTATATTAATGCTTATCAGCAGCAGCAGTCTTTATAACAAATCGCTTCTATCGATCATTTCCCAGCATGCGCCACCGAACAAACTTGTTGTCTCACGGGTCTGATAAATAATCACGACGACGTTTCACTCTTCCATCTTTCTCTTCCTTCTTTCTCCTTCTTATTCAACTTTATTCCTTATTGAGGTTATTGATAATTTTTTTGTCGCACTGATATTGTATTGATATTGTCTGTTCATTGGTCTATTTTTAACCTCTTATTGCCACCAACAATATATTGACATATATAATATATCAACATTCAACATGTTTAAAAAATATAGGGATGGAATATTCCGCTAAAGCGTATTTTTTACATATACAACTGATATTTTCATGTGTGTGTTGATGATAAAAGTTTCAAAGTTTATACCTACTAAAGATAAAAGCAGAATTATCTTTTTCCAACTAATTTTCTGTGTTTCATTATACTCGTCCGGGAATTGTAATGCATTAAACAGTTAAATATACATGAAAATTATCTACGCATGTATGCTTGCAGACCCTTCGTGCATTTTAAACAGTGCAGGTTGATGCTAGAAAAATAAAAAATGTATGTTTGTGAGCGTCTCTCTGTGTAAATGTTTGTGTGTTTGTTTGTGTCTGTACGTGTGTCTGTACGTGTGTCTGTATGTGTGTCTGCGTGTGTGCAGTGTAGTGTAACATATAAAACATATAAAGAGCGCTTTCAATTCATCTACTTATGCAAATCCGCTCATTTGAAAAGACTGTTACGTCGTGCCTGAGGATGTAATTTGTATTTTAAACGAGTTTTTAGTTTGCATCGAGGGAGAGAAAGTAAAAAAATTGTTTTTTTTTGACAAAATTAAGTTTTGTTTAATTTGAAGGATAAATTTTTTTTAAATGTTGTTTCTTTGTAAGCAGTACAATGGTTTGTTAGTTTATTTGAACATTATATTGAGCACTGTACAAAAAACTTATTTGTTATACCAATATTACACACAATATATTTATCGTTATTTTTTTGTTAAACTGTTTTATGTAAAAAAATTATTTGATTACTCTGAAAAAAAAGTTGTTGAGAATTAAATGAGCTTGAAACTAACATTCGAAAAGCCAAATTTGCTTCATATTCTTCAAATGTATATACTATTCAATCTGGATAGATTTCACAAAAATAGAATTTTTTTCGGAAAGGAACTACTCCTAACTTTTTTGCTGATTAAGTTGAAAAACGTAAAAAAAAAGCTAATTAAAGACGTCAGTGCTACCTAGCGGCGTATTTAAAATTAATTACTGATAATTAGAGTTAATTAACTTTGATGCCAATCTAATGCCGGCTCTTAGATTTGTTTTACTCATTAATATCATTCTTATCATCGTCGTCATCATCATCATCGTTTTATTAACGTAATGATAACCATTTTATAAAAATAACGAATAACATCCGTGATGTCCTTGTGTCACTTGTTGAACATCGCCACATTTCAACTACTACAAAGTTTTAAAGATTGGGTTTTGTGGGGGTCGATTGTTGCCAATAGAGATAAGGCACGAGAAGAAGAAGAACAACAACAACAACCATTTTCTTATAATTTGTCAGTAAGATCGTCATCACATCACGTGATTATCTTCTAATTATAATTTTTTTTTATTATTTTAATCTTTGCTGATGCCATACGTCATATGACTTTTTTCTTAAAAAAAAGCCAGAAAATATACAAGACATTAGACGTATTTGAGTTTTTAATCGAATAATGCGATCAAACACATGATATTTTATGTATTAAACTGAAGTTATACACCGAAATAATGAAAAATTTAGAAGAAAAATGACTAAATTTTAAAAAACCATTGACAATTATTTTAAAACAACTTATATATTTACCTTTTTGTCAGTTGTAGTTGAGAGTAATCAAAGAGATAGAAGACTATTTTAATCGAACATTTGACCATAAGAATATATCGATAACATTTAACATTTAAATTTAAAAACAAAGACAAAACTTATTAAACTTTAAATAATAAGATTTAATTAAATTCCTTTAAAAAGCAAGAAAAAGCAAAGCGTTCATAAATGCATGTTATATTCTAACGAATGGACAGAATGTTTGCAGTGCTGTGCCTTATATAGGCAGCGAATGAATGGTTCTTGACATCTTCATCTTCATCATCGTTACCGTGTCGACGTTGTTGTTTCCTTGTTATCATCTTCATCACATCTTCACTATGTCGTCTTCATTGTTATCATTCCCATCGTTCTTTCGTCCTTTTCATACAAATTATCATCATTTGTCATTTGTTATTATCACTATTATATATGTGAGACCTTTGTCACAGTCATTATTTTGGGTTGATTCATCTATTTCTATCTGAGGATATTGTAATGTGATTTTAACGTCAGCATTTGTTTAGTTTTTTAAAAATTGTTTTTCAGAAGTATATTTTTATTACTGCTCCATACCAAAGTTCTTCATCATTATTGTCACTTTCTGTGACGTCAGCATTGCATCATCATATTTTCATTTTATATATCGCTACTGTTTTGTGGTCATCATTTTTTATTTTCTTACTCATATATAATGCTCTCTACACCGTCAAGAATGAATGAAACTTTTATCGTTTATTAATCATAATTCCGGTTAGTTTAAAAAAATTATTCATCTTCATCTTCTTTAATATTCTCATCATCATCAGTATCATCATCATTTTCATCATCATCATCGTCGTCGTCGTCGTCATCATTATCAATATTAAATTTACGTGAGCACTTAAGAGGTACGCTTCTATAACAAGAAATTTTTTCATTTTAGAAAATCGTAATAGCAAATAATTTGTCTGATTATTTAAAGAAAACTAGAACTGAAAAACGAAATCTACAATTTTTGTTCTTTTTCCTCTTTCTCTTTATCTCTCTCTTCTCTTTCTCTTTCCCTCTCACTTTCTCTTTCTCTTTTTCTCTTTTTCTCTCTTTTTCTCTCTTTCTTTCTATCTCTCTCACATGACTGTTGCCATGCCTGCAAAAAGCATTAAGCGTCAACAAACTTGAAACAAAAAAAAAATCTCATCAGATAAAATAATAATAAAATAATGATGATGATGATGATGATGGAGAAGATGACGATGATGATGAGGACGAGGATGATAATGATGTCGGTGATGATGATAGTGATAATAATGACGATGATGAAGATGATGAAGTTTTTGATTATGATAGTGATAATGATGAAAATGACGATGATGTGAATGATGATGACGACGATGACACTGTTAGTTATGACGATAGCGATAATGATGAAGATGTTGATGATGATGATTATGATGATGATGACGACGATGATGAGGAGGAGGAAGAGTAGGATGACAGGGATGATTATGATCAAATATCATTAGTTCGCCTTAAGCATCATGTTTTTTCTGTCCGTGCATAATGTTTTGTTGAATTTACGCTGTGTGTATGATGATGGTTTTGTTACTGAGTTTGTTGTTTTTGTTGTTGTTGTTTTTAATGTTTTGTTGGTTATTATTATTTTTGTTTTTGTTATTGCTGTTACTGTGGTTGTTAATATTTTTAAAAAGTCTTTTTTTAGTATTGTTCAGATGTATCAATTGCAAACTATCAAGGTATGTACAATATATACACATGGATAAAGACATTCCTTTCAATTTTTCTCTTGTTGCTTACGGCAAAGTTGTTAAATAATTTTCTTTAGATTATTTAAACATTGATTCACAAAAATTCATCGCAAGGAAAAAAAATAAAAATTAACTACGTGCACCATGAAATCCAAGCTATTGACATTTATTCAAACACATGTAAATGCGTTGAATAATTCCAATTGAAAACATAATTTGTCTTGCGGGCGGGCAGTCCCTGCAAATCGCTGATTGCTGGTTTAAGTAAGATTTAACGCTTTCATCTCATCAAATTTATTTGAATGATTTTTGTTTTCGTTCAGTTTGAAAAAAAGATTCTATCATCTGTAAATGCGTTTGTTCAATCTGGTATTATTTGTGGGTTTTTCGTTGATTCTATTTGCATATTTGTATAGTTTTGAATCGTTATTTATTTCGTTGATAATTTTATAAGCAATATGTAATTCATTATATAGATATGTTTTCATTATGTTTTTCTCTATTCTAGCGAGTTAGTGAATAATCAAACGAACGAATAAATGATTGGATGAATGAACGAATGAATGGAGGAAGGGATTTTTAATTTTTTTACATTAAGCTGCTTAAATGAACGTCCCATGGTTAATAGCCACCTAGTGGAAATTAAGGATTAATTTTGAATTTTTGATTAAAACACAAATATAATAATAGAATGAAATAAAAAGAGGAAGAAAAAGAGAAATAGAAAGATTGAGAAAGAAAAAAGAACTAGGAAAAGAAAAAACAGAATACAAATATATTAAATAATAACTAAATAAATAAATCAAAATCACAATTATATTGCAATTAATGGATAAACAGACACACTAAATAATGAAAATAAATGAAAAACAATACATTTAATATAAATTAAAGGAAGCCAAAACGAGCTTAACAAGGCAAAGACGATCAGACCTCCAGGGTTGTGTGAAGTCTTGCTGTACGTACAGTCAACCATCTGTAGGCGTATATACAATGTATATATACATTTTATGTATTTGTATATACAATGCATACAATGTATGTATTTGTATATACAATGTATACAATGTATGTATTTGTATATACAATGTATATATACATTTTATGTATTTGTATATACAATGCATACAATGTATGTATTTGTATATACAATGTATACAATGTATGTATTTGTATATGCATTGTATACATATATACACACACGTACACCCAGGGAAATCAATAGTCATAAAGTGGACACTATACATACATATATGCATCTAAACGGTATATATAAGCATCTATCTGATATTGATATATGATATCTATTTGATATATGATATATATATATATATATATATATAACCATTGACATGTATATATATGCATATATAAGGTGAACTAATGTATATATGTGTGTATGTGTTTGTTTTAAGGTATGTCTGTATAAAATAATGTGTATGTGTGCCTCTATGTGTGTGTGTGTTTGTGTGCGTGCTTGTGTGTGTGTGTGTTTGCGTGTGTGTGCGGAAGGTAAGGTTTTAAAGGTAGAACTAATAGAATGTTTGCTGGAGTTTATTAAATGGCCTCAACAGATGACGGTTCGCGAGGTGAGTAAGATGACGGAGAAGATGATTACAATGATGACCAAGATGATGATGATGACCAGTATGATAGCGATGATTAACGTGATGTTATTTATAGTGATTACGGATGTGATGATATGATATGATGGTTAACAGCATAATTGTGATAGCCAGAGTAACAGCAATATATGAAACGTGGCTATTTTGATCAGGAATTTATATGGTCATTTTGGTGATAACTACACTGTTAAAGTTATTTCATTTGTTTAATTTATACTATTTTATTATTATTTTTTTATTTTTAAACCTTTTTTAACCATTAACCTTTCCAAAATAGTGATATATTTTAGAATTTTCAGAAGTCATTTCTACACGTTTCAAATTTCATCATATACTTTATTTACGTGCATCGTAAAAACATTTCTACGCCTCCACTGTTCAACCACATAAACATTAATTCTTCTAAAGTTGGGCCAGCCTGTAATCGAACCGGGCTCAGCTTACGAATGGAATTTCTAAATGTCAATCCAATAAGCGAGTTGTTAACATGTGTCACTTTGTTCATTTCACGCTAACAAAATTTTGTTGGGAATTGTTCAAGATATTTTCTTATAATTATATTTAAAAATTGAAATATCAAAAGTCAAATAGTAGCATCAGTGTGATCGACGTCACAAACAATCTGTTGAATATTCGTAAAATAAACAAATGAAATAACATCAACAAATAAACAAACAGCTAAAAATTATAAAAGTATGTATCAAAATTGTAAATTGATTAAATTAAATAACTATAGCACACATAAAAGCAAAACAAAAGTAATTAAAATGAGTTTTAAATTGATTAGAACCAATGCCACCGGCTCGGTTTTTGTATTTTTCTTGATGATGACGACGGGGGGCTGTCAAATATTTTGGAAACCCCGTAACAAGGTAGGTATAGAGGGCAAGTCTGTCATATTCGAATGCTCAACTTACTCTAAGGGAGTTTTTGTGAGTTTTTTAAAAGTCTCTTGTAGTTCATATGTCAAATTGTAGTATATTTCACAAGTAAATTGTAAACGTTTGATGCAAAAATGGTGATCGTCAAAACATAAATAAAAAGTTTTTGAAATGATTTTTAGATGTCATATATTAAATTGAGTAAAATGAATTTGTGATGTAAATCAATCAATCAATCAACCAATCAATCAACTAGTTTATAAATAAATGCATAATGAAAAAGTCATTTGCGATGTTGTACGATTCAAGCTTGAATCAGATGACGAAGTGAACACGCAATTATACGCTCAGGCCGTACGTAATGTACAATTGAAAATCATTCGCTTGTTGCCAATAAAATTTGAAATGATTCACTAGGTAGACTGGTTCTTTAAAAATTCCGCGTCATCCCAGCCGATCCACATCTCGCGGGGTTCAAGTGTGAAGCACAAGAAATACTTCAAAAAATTCGACATCATCAAATTTTCATATGCCGACCTGTTTGTGTACAATTTGAAGATCAAGAGAGTTTCCTTCCAGGACGCTGGCATCTACGCATGTCAAATTTCAGATTTGGAGGGAATGGGTAGGAAGGGTGGGGCCACGTTGACCGTCGTAAGCGTCAGCAACTGCAGCTCCCTTCTCATTGGAACGTTTTTCAGGCAAGAATGTCAGCTGCAGGAAACAGGCTTCACTTCTCTGACGACCGTTTGGAGTTGCCCGTTCAAAAAATTTCAACAAAACAACATTGTTGAATATGTTAAAAAGTAAATGAAGATTGTCTTTTTCTCACATCTGTATAACTTTATATTCAAATTTAAGTAATGAATTAAACATTTTTTTAATTTTTTTGCTTTGGCATTCTTATAGAATAATTGTACGTTTTTGTAGCTTTACCCACATTTTCAATAATTTTTACAAAATTTATATTCAAATGTAGCTGAAAAATCATATGTCTGAGAAACCATGCTAACCATGAAATCTTAAACTCTCTGGCAGGTTCGATTCAACACTCTCAACGAAGAGATGGTCTACTATCTTGAGAGCCAGCTTAGAAGCGGATTCCTATAACCTAACAACTTGCAAACTCATGATAACTTCAGAAAACTTTTCAAAGTTGAAAATCCCAGATCTTAGCGATGAGTCGCCTCTTTTTAACATGACGGTCATCTTTTCAGCGAACGAAACAGCAACCAAACATGTTCATCCCTCGTGTGACTTTGGCACGCTTCCAACACTTACTAAATTCATTTTCCATTCTGAAAATACCCGTGCAAATGGTTTCAGTCCAAAACAAAGCATTACACCGTATTACTGCACATTTAGCAAAGATACTTTTGAAAATATTTTCCATAAAGCATTTTCCTGTGAAGATTTTGCTAGTGCGAAATGTATAAATATGTTCCAAAATGAAATGAATGGATTTGCAGGTGGCTAAGTAGTTAAAAATTGTAATTATTTTATGCATATACAAAAATTAAAAAATTCTCCATTAATTTTGTGATTTCAATGTGCTTTTTTAAAAATTAGTTTTTTAAAACTACATCTTTCATTTTGCAGGTTTTATAAATGTTGACAAAACAAAATTTAAAACTATGTGTGACCAATTCCCAGAAGCTCATAAATGTTTGAAAGAAATCATCAAAGTTTGTCCGTCCAGGAAGAAATTAAGTGCTACCTTCAACAGTTACAAATATTTTTGCAGTAGTGATTATACGAAGCTGCACACAAAGCCACTGAACAAATCCATCTTTAAGAAATGCTACACACTTTATCCACAACAAATTGTTTATTTCAATAAGACAGCATCTCAGAACAGACAGGACAAACGCGATATAAACGTATTAGAGCAATCATTCTGCAACCGAATTGAAGAGGCAACAAAAATATTTTGCATTGAACATTTGTTGACTGCTGTCGGCAATTCAGAACTTTCAAAATGGTTCCTGGCGTATATTGAGCAGCAGCAGAAACTCTTCAACCTCTTCCCAATACACGCCGTCATCTCGGGTCAGTTGAGTTCATTATCCAGTTGTAACGACTTGAAAGAAATCGACGGAGAATATGTGAAAGTTGTTTGCCCCACTGTCAGAATGTGTTTTCCATTTCTCTTACGCCTTCTCCATTCTATCAACTTCGGTTTCACAATCATAGAAAATATCAACGAGTTTGACTCTATTGTGTGTTCGAATAATTTAGAGGAAATTAAATTATGTTTCGGATATTTCATCCTTTCTTGCAATCCTGTCATTCAAAACGTTATCAAACCGTTGTTGAGTTTTTGGAAGCAGATATGTTATGACTTGAAGATGTCGTACAAACAGCATTCGGTTCTCTAGTATTTTATTATTTTATTTATTATATATTTATTATATATATAAATATATATATATATATATATATATATAAATTATACTAAATAATACTTATAATAAATTATTTGTTTCTGAAATGAACAACTGAGAGGTATTTATCGAAAATCTATTAACCACTACTCACACAGAATTGCTTTCAAACAATCTACAACGGAGTTCTGATAGTGAACGAATGTGACTGGCGGAAAGCTTACGACAAAATTAGTAGCATGTCAGCAAGCGCGGATGATCTCGATGTTGTGGCCAATGAACTTTGCTCTCTGGCCACCAAGTTCATCCAGTGCATTAATGTCCTTGTTACAAAACACTGCGGTACCAATGCGGCTCTTGTTCAGACTAATCTACTTAAAGTTAATAAACTTAATTTTTGATATTTTTCTCGATTTGCTCATTTTACTAAATTCATCCGTTTCTAAAAGTTTTTTTCTCTTAAAAACCAACTTACCTATAATAATTAAATTATTTATTTCTGACAGTCTATATTTAGAAGCAGTTTGAATGAGTTATTTTGCGCGACGGCGTTCAATGTAGGTGAGTCGGGGGAAGGTTTGCTGCTGAACGACAAAAACGTTGCAATGAAGGTTGCTGCATCCAGAGACACGTTACTGTCGGCAGATTCTTTCAAGAGGATCATCTACTGTCTAGTCGTCTCAATTTTATCTAAGAACATTTTTTGATAGTTTATAAAATTGAATTAGTTAATGTAACAATAAATGTCTGTTTATGTAGTTAATAATGACTTGTATTGATAATATTTTTGTTTTTTTTTTTTTGTATTTTAATATGATCAACTTTGCTATCTCTGGATGAACAAAAAGCTTGGTTCGTTACGGCACAGCAGTGTACCCAAAAAAAGCAGTGTCGAATTACTCCAACAAACATCTTTATTCAACGAATAAGTTTAACATGATATTTAAATGAAAAAAAAATTAATTTTTTCAATAAAGTAGACAGATCGTAAGAGCACTTGGTCATAAAAATGAAGATTTAACTAGGCAACATTACAACAGCACATATAAAAATTACAAATCGGAATGAAAAAATATTTGCTTAGTTAATAAAAATTATTCAGACAGTTTATATATGTGTCAATTTTACTAAATAGACACAGATGTTTAACCTTTAATGCATAATAAATGCGTACATCTTAATGAAATGATACGTTGATTATGCTGGTTGCATATGTTTTCCAACAAAAACCAACAACGGTTAACAAATGATATCAGTAACATGAGCTGAGCCTAGCAGGGTTATATATAAACACAATTTATAAACTATATATAAACATAAGTTTATTATGTTTTACTAAGATTAATTCAATGTGAAATTTTTTAATTTGCTAACAATAAAAATCACTAGTTTTGCATGGAGAAGTTAAGGAAAAAAGTTCATCAAACATTGTGTGTAAGATGAAAGGTCGCTTCAAACATTTTTTTCATCATTATTATTTGGATTTTGTGGCAAAAACTCTTGAGGAAATAAATTATTGGGAAGCTGATTTGATGAATTGATGCTATTGGTCTGCCACCCCTGGGGGGCCAACATCGGATTGGTCAGAGTTTCAATTGGTTGAATTTCATTGGGTATCAATTGAAATGGTTTAAATTTATTGGCTGTTGACTGGTGTAGTGCGGTTTGACTTGCGGCCACTTGACACAGTTTCACTTGATTGGTTAAAATTTGACCACTGAATGGCATTTGACATGATTGAACTTGATGGGTTGAAAATTGACCCAATTCACTCTGATTCGTTGTCAATCTTTTTCTGTATTGTCCATTCCTGATTGGATAATGGATGAGTTTGTGTCTCGTAAGGTTGCCGGGCTGTCTGAAAGCTCTGCCACACACTTCGCAACAAAATGGCTTCTCTCCACTGTGTATTCTCTGTGTGGTGTGGTCGGTGTGATATGGTGGTGTGGTGTGGTACGGTGTGGTACGGTGTGGCAGCAGTGTGATGATTAAAATGGTGTTTAGTACTAATGTGGTGTGTTAAGGGTGAGAGCGATGATGTGTATGAATGTATGGTGATGACTGTTGTGAGTGTGGTGCTTATTTCCTGTGCAATGAAATGGCAAATCTGATGGCATAGATTACTCACAAATTCAACGTAAAACGTCATGAAAAGAACACGATTTAAATAAAACATCAGCAACAACGCCAACACAAACACCAACAACAACAAAAACAACAACAACAACACAACCAACTAGTCATCAGCAAACAACAGCCTGAAAGCTCGTATTAACGAAACGAAGCGTGAACTTATTATCTCCAATGTTGAACTTAACACAACAAATGAAGCATCCATGAATGACGTGTTACGTCACATTATACTATTGATCTTTTCTGAGAATTTGATTGCTAACAAAAAATTGTTCATACACTGCACGTACATATTCAGATGTAAACACTCTCACTTGTAGGCGAATACCTATTGTATATAAGCAAATACAAGGCAATATACAATTGTACACGTATATATGTATGTGTATATTCATAGAATACCCTTACAAAAAAATTTAAATGAAAGAAAAGGATATGTCAAACCGCAAATACAAAATTAATTAAGCAGATAAATTGAAAGAGTTGAAATATAAACGCAGATGTTAATGGAAATGCACACAAACTCACAGACTCACTTTTATATAGTTAGGCATTTATACAGACAAACAACAAGCACACACACAAAAAAACAGACACACACACAAAAACCGACACACACACACAAACCGACACACACACACACACACACACACACACACACACACACACACACGTACATAGTATCCGTTATTTAATGACTTCTTAAATGGCATCAAACGCACCCTGAAGTGCATCTTAAAATTTAGTGGACCCATTTAATAGCCATACATTCATCGAGAGTGACACAAAGATGCATGTGCACTGGTTAATATGAGACATACACAAACACACACACACACGTACAAACACAGACACACACAAACAAATTAAAAAAATCATCATGTAAAACTAAAAAATTGAATAAAACACACACATAAACTTGAACAGACATACCTCCACTGACAACTAAGCACACATACGCATTAACATACACATACTTTACAAACATATTAGATATACAATGGCCCAAGCAAATAAACATACAAACACACACTCACACAAACAAACACACACACACACAAACACAGACCAACAGAAACATGTGCGGGTGTGACATCAAAAGCAATGATGGCTCGGAGCATGATCTTAGCAAGTGGACAATTAGAAAACGTTAAGAGACAGAAGAGGTTAATAGACGAGAAGTTTCTCCGTCTGATCAATCAATAAATGAATTTTGGTCAATCAATCATTTGTTTATTCATTCGTTCGTTCGTTAATTTATTTATCCACCCATCCACCCATCCATCCATCCATCCATTCGCTCATTCATTTACTCATTCACTCACTCAATCAATCATTCATTCACCCATTAATCAATCAGTTAAATATCTCTTCATAGATAACAATTAAAACATTGAGTTATTATTACACTTCTTTGAGAATTTTTATTCATGCCGTTTTCTAGAAACTGAAAATAGCTTCTTTGGTGTATTAGCATTAGCAACATAGCAAAATTAACAGATGAAATGGAATTTTAACTCTCTAGAAATGTCATTTTATGATTGAAACAACTTTAAGTAATAATTTAACAAAAATTCAGTAGTAGACAATTTGAAATTTATTGCAAAAAACTAGCTAAAAAATATAATTTATTAAAAAAAACCTGTTATAAAACAAAATGATAAATGTATTATTATTGTTTTTTACAAAATATTTAACTCATGTATAAAAATTTATAGTAGAAATGATGTTATAACCACACACGCACACACACACACACACACACACACACACACACACACACACACACACACACACACACACACACACACGTACGCACTAACCATACATATGTACGAACCAAAATATGATTGCATCATCATCATCATCACCATCATCACCAGCACTACTACTATTACCGCTCCTTTCAATAAAATTCTTCTTATCAGCATTATGATGTCATCAAACGTCGTGTGACGTCACAGCCAATAGAAAACGTCCGAATTGCTGACAAGTGTAAAACGCGCCGCAAATATTTATTAATATGCTTTTTCTACTTTGTAATATTTTTTCATTTGTAATATTATTCATTTTATTATTATTTTCCTGTCTACTGTTATTTTTATTGCCATTTTTTTATTATTATTCCACAGCTTTGCGCAGTTTGTTTGCTCCGCGAAAAAGAAATTCTTAGGTTTTATTGCATTACGACTGTTTGTGCATATGTATTTGTATGTGTGTGTGTGTGTGTATGCATGTGTTTGTATGTTTTTACATGTATATATATATGCGTGTGCGTGTGTGTGCGTGCGTGTGTACTGTATGTGTGCGTGCAATTGTTTCAGCTTTCATAGTTTATACGTTCTTATCTACATGTGTGTTGATTTGTTTTTCTGTATGGTTTGGTAAGCGTGAATTTGTGTGTACGTACGTGTGTATGTGTGCGTGTGTGTGCTCGTTTGTGTGAACGTGTGCTAGGGAATGTTTGCAGATAAGTTTAGCGGATGGCAAGCGTTTGATTGACAATGAATGAGTGAGCGAATGCTTCCAAGTGTTTTTAAAACTGATTTTATTTTTAAAATGTTTTGTGGTTTGTATGCAGTTTTCTTAACCACTTTTCTTTTTTCTCATTCTTTTTTCACCACTTTTTCGCAGGTTTTTTCTCATATTGAGTTTGGTTTTCGTTTCTAGAAATGTTTTTCCCAATAAGTTCATTTCTACGTGTTTGGCTTAAATTGTATAAATATGTGTATAATTTTAAGATTTGATTATGTTTTGTGCCTAATTTTCAAGTTCATATTTGGTATATATTTTACAAATTCATTCAACTGTCCAACAAAAGGAAGACAGTCTTTCAGGCTAATGTTAAAACAAATTTTAGAAAGATTTGATTGGACGAACATGCGTTTGAACCTGATGTCAATGTCTCGATAGCCAAATAATTAAATAGTTAACATGTAAATACACAAGGAACTGAGTGAGCTTATGTTTGATCGGTTATGTTTCAATCTATTTGAACATTTATCCTAAACAAACAAAAATATTTTAAATGACCATAAATTCGTCATGCCATATAAAAAACTCAGCAAACTTTCCACCTTATTTACAACAGGTAGCGATCACATCCAAAGTGCAACCAAATCTCATAGCTCGTAAATTCCCTCACATCTTTTATAAAGCCATGAAGAAATTATATAAAAAAATTAAGAGGACAAAAAATACATATCCGCTATAAATAAATGCACAGAGTACATACATAATTAAGTGTCTCATAAATCTACGTGCCTACATCCTGGGTATGGTGTTCAGTTTTTATATTGCTCGTAAAGTATAAATTTCTGCAGGCTCCGTCTTGCACTGTGCGGATTATGAACTTATCCTTAGAAAAGAACTCAATAGAGATTTGAACGTGCGCTGTGATTTTTATATATGCGCGTGTGTGTTCTACTGTGTGTGTGTGTGTGTGTGTAATGATTTTGTTGTATATGTGTGTGTGTGTGTGTGTGAGTTGTGTATGTGTTTGTAGATGTGTATATGTGTGTATGTGTGTGTGTGTGAGTTCACTAGTGAAACAATTTAAGCGGAGGTTAAAAGCTGTAATTACCATAAAAAATAGATGCTGTTAATGTCATTGTTATCTTTTTTTCTTCTTCAAGGACAAAAATTTATTTGTGTCTGTAGTTGATGATTACATTTTTATTACAATTGATATGGTAACCAATGTAAACTTAATTGACCTCAAGGTCATCGTCAATTAGAAGACATTCCATGTAACAAGTTCGGTTAGAATACTCCTTCGTCTCATTATTATTATTATTCTTTATATTACTACTACTATTTACATGTTTGGCATCATCAACGCGTCATCAAAATCATTGTTATCATCATCATCGTAGTTGTCGTAGTCATCTTCTTCATCATCATCGTCGTCGTCGTCATCTTCATCGGCATGATTAACGACTTTTCCGCCATTAAATCGTTATTCGTGTTGTCATAAATATTATTATCGTCATCATCATCATTACGGCTCTCATTACCGTCATCATCATCATCACCATCACTACCACCACACCACCACCACCACGATCATCACAGCAGCAACAACCACAGCAACCGTCTGATCATAACCACATCATCGCCACAAACCCTATGCGTAACGAGAGTATTTGTCCTTGAAAATGACCTCCCGCAAATATCACACGTGTACCTCCTGGAGCAACGTGCGGAAACGGATGTGACGTCATCATTCATGTCACGTGATCTCTTTGCTCTGTCACGTGTTAATTTTTCTGAGTCGTTGCTGGTGCGGTTGATGTTGTTGTTGTTGTTAATAATGTTGTGGAGTTGGTGCTAGTCTCGTTTTGGCTGTTAGACATGTTGCTCCCGCCTCTATTTTTGTTGTTTGGAAAGTTTCTTTTCAGATTAAATTTGTTGCAGATTTTACTTTCAATGTTGTTGTTGTTGTTGAAATTGTTATCAAAACATTGTCCTGTTTTGTTGTTATTGCCGCTATTAATGCAGTTCGTGTAGATGTAGTTGGAGGCGTTACTTCTGCAACTGTCATTTAAAAGGCTGTTGTAGTCAAGTAGATTGTTGTTGTTTGTATTGACGTTGTTGTTGTTGTTGAAAATGTTGTTGATGTTATTGTTAATGTTTTTGGCTGAATTTTTATTTTTGATGGTGTTGACGGATCTTTCATTGTTGTTTTGTAACTTTAAAAAATTTGAAAAGTTTGCGAAATAATCTTCTGGCCTAAAAACACTGCAATCATCAATTCCAAAATTATTCTTACATAAAACATTAAAATCAACATCGTTGACAAAGTTATTTTCAACACTCTTCATAAAAATGTCGTCAGAAAAATTTCCAACATTTTCCTCAACATTGTTGTCAACATGTCTTGCAAGGACTCTTTGCATAATGCACCTACAGGAGATGGAGTTAGTGTAATTGGGGTTGTTGTCGCTCGCATCGTTACCACCGCGGCTTCTCTTATTAGCACTAATCTCCAACGAATTATTTTTATTGATGGTCTGCTTATTAGAGTACGTTTTGGTAATGTTGTTGTTGTTGTTGTTGTTATTGGGGCTAATGTTACGGTGCATGTTGTTGTCATATTCAGAATACTTTCCTCTGTATGTGTTGGCACTTTTAATGTGAACATTAGTGTGGTTGTTGTGGTTTTTGCTGTCTTCAAAACGGTCACATGTGTTGTTATTACTTTTATTTGCTTTGTCCAAAAAATCAGCATGATCATATGTGTGGTCTGTTTTATACAGATGTTTCGAAATGTCTTTTGATGTATTGAGTTGTTCACTGATGGTTTCGTTAATGTTATCAGTAGCCAAGTTGCATGCGTTGATGTTGTTAATGTCAGCTATGTCATCAACATTAACAATATTTGCATACTTTATAGGAGTATTTGTTGACGTTTTAGTTGTTGTATGGTCGAAATAATGTTTCCTGGTGTGCAAATCAAATGCGATGCTGTTGTCATTGTTGCTGTAATCGTTGTTGATGTTGTTGCGTACATTAATAACATTATTGTAAATGTTATTGTCGTTGCTGCTGCCATTGTTGCTACTACTGTTGCTACTACTATTACTACTACAATCATTGTCGACATCAACATAAATCATATCGCTTAGATCTGTGCGATGTGTCTGCAGACGTTTATTCAAGTAGACGTTGTTGCTGTTGTCGTTGTTGTTGTTATTGTTGTTGTTATTACATAAAAAAACATTTTTGTATTTGTTGCTTTCATCTTCATCATCGTCGTCGTCATCATTGTTTACATGATTTCCGATATTTGCCGTGGCGGATTTTTTGCCGTTGTAACTCTCGTCACTCCCAAAATGAAAATAAATGGAGTTTGTCTTTTTGGCGGAATTATTATTATTATTATTATTATTATTGTTGTTGTTATTATTATTATTGTTATTAAAATTATATTCAATGTTACAATTAATACTACTATTGCTATGCATACGATTACAATCATCTTTGGCGAGTAGATTGAAATTAAAGGGGTTGTAATGATGATGAAGATGATGACCAAGAGGTTGGGGTGTTTGGTGATGATCATGATGACGGTGAGGATGATTATGATAGTAGTAATCACCAGGATGATGATGACGATAATGATGATAATAGTTGTTGTCATGGAAACCGCCTAATGAAGATATACGCGGAGTTAGAAAAAGAGCAAAAGGTGACCGGAAGTACGGAACCGGAAGTGGAATGGTTGGCGGCATAAAAAATGGAGAATTGTATAGTTGAGGACTGACTGGCCATAGTAATGATGTCGGCAAAAGTGGTAATGACGATAATGATGATGATGACGATAATGATGATAAAGACGATGATAATGATGATGATGAGGATAAAGATGATGATGATGATATTGATGATAATAAAAATGGCGTTAGTGGTGATGATGATGATGTTGTATACGATGATGATGATGATGATGATGATGAGTAAAATGGTTTTGTTGCGTTAACAAATATTGCCGGCAACTTTTGCAAGTGAAGTGATGATGATGATGAAATGGATGATGATGATGATGAGGAGGAGGAAGAGAACAATAACGAAACCAATGAGAATGATGATAATGATGATGACGACGATGATGAGGACTGTTTTGTTGGTGAAGGCAAATGTTTGAACAACTTTTTTGTTTGATTTGCCAGCTCAATTGACTGAACCCTTTTCATAAATGAAACGTTTATTGAGGTTACAGATGTTGATGTCTTTGCTGTTGCTGATGATGATGATGTTGTCGCTGTTGTTTTTGTAACTATTGATGTTGTAGTAGTTAATGGTATTGATGTAATGATCGTTGTTGTTGGCATTGATGTTTTAGCGAAAACGCTCGCCGACATCAATGATGATGATGTAGTTGTCGGTTGCACAAGCAGTGTTGTTAGTGTATCAGAAGCCGACACGCTTGTTACTGGTTCTGTATATTTTGATGTAAATGCAGTTAATGACGTCACTGAAGTTGTTGTTGTTGTTGTTGTTATTATTGTTGTTGTAGACAAATCACGGGATGATGTCATTGATGTTTTTGGTGATGTTGATGTTTTTGCTGGTGTTGGTGGTATAACTTCTGATGTTTTTGTCGATGTTATGGTTGCTGATGTTGTTGATGTGGTTGATGTTGTTGTTGATGTTGTTGATGTTATTGTTGATGTGGTTGATGTTGTTGTTGATGTTGTTGATGTTATTGTTGATGTGGTTGATGTTAATGTTGGCGATGTCAGAAAATTATTCGCCTTCCAAGAAGATGCCATTTTTCTTTTCGTAAATTGTTTTGCGCCGGATAATGCAATCACTGATGTGACCACACTCCATGCTGGTAATGATGGCGAAGAAGATGATGATGATGATGATGACGACGACCACGAAGTTGATAATGATGATGACAACGATGATGATGACAATGATGATGACGACAATGACTTTAATGATGATTTTTATACTAACATAATTCTGGTTTTAACAACAACAACTGGATCAATAACAACAACAACATCATTTTTTTTCATTATTACCTTAAGGTATGATTATGAATCAAAAACCCCAAAATATATCAACTTTAAAAAAAACAGACCCATCAGAACAATTAAAAAATTAAAGTTGAGGAGTTCCTCTTATCAATTTTGACCTGCAAACCAGCAATTTCGATAATTGCTTCAAATTGTTGTTCTTTATTGTCAGTAGCTATTGTTCGGATGATAGCACTCTAAGATTCTTTCGTTAGTACATTTTAGGTTTTTAGATCAACGAATTCTCAGTTAACGAAGAAATTCATATTTAGTTATTTAAATGCTAAAAACATAATTCAAAATCTCTTATTAATTTTGTATTCATAAGAAAATTTTTTTCAAATTTGAGTAAATATGTGTAATTATATAATACGTAAAATAATGTTATCATATAAATTGTTAGAATAAATAAATAAATGATTAATTTAATCAAATGAAATGAAAAACTAACTTTGATTTGTGGACCAAACATAACGAGTATTAAAAAAGCCATCATTAATAATGAAAAAAAAATCTTTTTTCAATTTGAATAATTAAATTCCGTCTTAAATTCACAACCAATCAGTCAATCAAATATTTAATTAGCCAATGATAACGCAGCAAACTGGCCTAATTATCATCGTGTTGACCTGGCATATTTCGATTTTTTGACTCTTCCGATTGGCTGGGTGTATTTGGGTCACGCCTTTCTAATAATAGTTACGTAATGGTTATTTGCCTGAGTTGATTGATTTTTAGCCGTTGTGTTTTTGGTTGTGTTTTAAATTTTCATTAATTCATTCATTCATTCGTTAATTCATCCATCCATCTCTTTATCCATTTTTTTCATTTGTTTGTTAATTTGTTCGTTTGTTCGTTCGTTCACAAATTCATTTTTTCATTTATCCACCCATCCATACATCATACCGTCTTTAATATGAATATAACCATCATGACCATCATCTTCATAGTTCTACAATCTACCGCCATCATCATCATAACCATCATCATTCACATCATCTATATCATCATCATCATCATCATCATCATCATCTTCATCATCATCAGGACGGTAGACGTCATCATTATCATCACCAACCCTTTTTATTTCTGTTATTTCGTTAATATGACGTCACGGACCAGTTAGTCACGTGTCGGCCAATTTCGCGGTTTAATGGACTTGATGTTCAGTTGAATAAATGAACGAGCGAACAAACGAATGAACAAATAACTGACTGACTGACTAAACGAATGAATGAATGAGTGAGTGAATGGATGTGTGAGTGAATGTATGTATGAATGTGTGAATGGATGGATGAATAGATAAACAGATGAATTATAAAAAAAAATGAAAGAAAGAAAAACGAATGAACGGAGGAATGAAGAGGTAAGGAAATTGACAAGCACACGGTCAAAAAATGAATAAAAGAATGAACGAATGATCGAACAAACCACTAAATGAAAGAAAAAGTAAATGATAGATGATATATTGCTATATCATCTATCATTGAATTATTATTACAAGTAGATTTTACCTATATCATTATTATGAATGGCAAACGTGTTGATATATTGATGGAGTCTTTCAAGGTCTTGCGGTCAAATTATTGCCCTTGAAACAGTCTCTGGAATAAAGAAGTTTTGTTTTGTAATTTCGTTTCGATATGTTGTTTCGCTGATTTGTTTCCTTTAGTTATTTTCGATTTTTCGTTGAAATTATGTAGCAAGAATTTAAATGTTTGTTCATAACGTTTACACAGTTTTTTTCATTATTTTGATCACCATTGTTATATCACCATCGACTTGATCGTCATCAGCATTATCAACATTGATAACATCAGCATCGTCATCATCATCATCTTCGTCATCATCATTATCATCATCAAGATCGTCGTCATCATCGTTATCATCATCAAGACCGTCGTCATCATCATCATCATCGTCGTCATCATCAACATCAATAGCTCTCGGAACCATGTAATAAATCAATCCGAGATCTCAAGCGATACATTCAACATTTGCTTGCTTTTTTTTCTTTATGTATTACTTTTATTGTTAAAGGTTGATTTAGACAAATTAATTAATTAATTAACGGATAAATGAATGAATGAATAAATAGATGAATGAATGAATGAATAAATAGATGAATGAATGAGTGAACGAATGAATGAATGAATGAATAAATAAATGAATGAACAGACAAATGAATGAACTCATGTCATGGGCATCTCATTATTATTGATTATAGGTTGTGCTATTGGTAACTGCTTCTCTTATGCAATGCAAGTGGCATGGGTCAGTCGGAGGAATTATTGTTTTATCCATGTTCCTCTTTCTTTTATTCCATATTCTTTGTTCATCATCGTTCTCTGTTTTTATATTCTCTGTTTTTATTTGTATGTTCTTTATTTTTGGTTATTCATTGTTTGTTTTTATCATGTCTTTTGTTGGTTTTTATAGCGGTTATATTTGTTAAAATTGAATTTTTAGTGTATATTTCAATTCCTGAAAACTGTATCCTATTATTTTTATCGCGTCTACATACTACGCTTGTTTACAAATAATTTTTCAATATTAATTTTAGATGACGTCATTCAGTTGGACAAGTAGACATAGATAACGAACTCAACGAACATGAACAATCTCATGTGTTAACTATATTTTATTAATGAAAAAAAAACAACTTCGCCAACAATAAGTTATGAAAAAATAATTTACTTTGTGCTACTGCAAGCAGATATATAAATTCTGAAAAAATTCGCCAACATTATATAGATAGAATAGATATAATATGAGAAAAAGTAAATTTAAATAAGGAATGTTAGATTTAAATAAGGAATGTCTGATCTAAATAAAAAATGTTATTTGAAAATAACTGAAAAAAATATGTTAAAGTTACTAGATAACCTTCACTTCAGTCATCATCATCTTTGTCACCATCATCATCACCATCATCTTCTTCTTCTTCCTCATCATCATCTCACTCATTATATCATCCATCATCGTGATCATTACCGTCACCTATATCATTTCACCACCATTTCATACATAGTACTAAAGAAAAGAAATGATCTTTTTAAAAACTGATACACTTGAAAATATAAATTGACGATGATGATAAAAACATGATAATGGAGTGTTTTAATTCATACTCTATCATTCTAGTCGTTTTATCGGTACATATATAAACATGAAAATAGCAAAATGCGTTTGAAATGGCATACCTATATACTTGTACGTGTATTTGTATACGTATGTGTGTACATAACTATGGGTATTTTTACGTATTTAGCGATTAATGACTATGAGACGTGTGTGTTTGTGTGTGTGTGTTTGTTAGTGTGTGTTTGTTTGTTTATTTGAAAGTCTGTGTGTGTGCCTGAATGTATGATTATGCATTGATTGTATAAAATAAGACAACAAACAATAAAAACAATTTCAACAAAAAATCAACGAAAATAAGAATATAATTAGATTTCTATATAATTATGTTTAACGCAATTTTTTTGAATGTTTAATAATAACAACAGGGTTAATGATACTATGAGACGGGTGTGTGTGTGTATGTGTTTGTTTGTTTGTGTTTGTTTGTGTGTGTGTGTGTGTGTGTATGTGTTTGTTTGTTTGTTTGTGTGTGTGTGTGTGTGTGTGTATTATTAACTTGATTGTACCATAAGAATGAGAAATTGATATCCGGTTACAATACACACAACTGCACAAGAACACAATAACACGTGGGATTTAAGAACAGCGGCAAACATGACACACCTATCACACTACCGATAATAAAAATATATCTGGTTTAATAAGAATCATTCGACTTTTTGTAAAAATTTTTAAAACGATTTTAGCAATAAATTTTGTTTATATAAAAATAATTCATTTTAAAGTTATTGATATTTTTATAAAAAAAAAACGAAAACAAAAAAAACATGACAATTATTTATAACATGAAGGAAGATTAGTTCAGACAGTAGGAGTGTTGCATCTCGCGTCGTTGTTGTTGCACACTGCCTTGGTTCGATTACTTTCTCTCCTAAAAATGAACTATGTGTATGCTGCGCGTAATACACGCACGTGTTGTGTGTGTTAAAAAATGTTTACTTCAAATAAAAATAATAACAATAATTAAAAATTGTTCATAAAATATGCAGAATTCAACACCGAATATTAAAAAAAAATGAAAAAATGTTGTAAGTAGCATGATAAAAAAACAATACTACACGTTTCAACAATATTAATTAAACGATGACAGGTAAGAACAAAATAGCTAAAATTAAACTGACAGATTTTAAAACAATTTCAGAATAATTTTAATTACACATATAGATTACAATTAATACCAATTTTCATTTTTTTAATTTTAATATGATTCATTATTATAGAAACAAATATTGTTATAAAGGTTTTTAACAGTATCAAATATAACAATACTCCAATACCGGCTTTAAAATGCATTGCCGATGCCAAAACCGATCTATTTTTTTTAAAGTTTCGTCGGTACTTTTAAAACGGTGCTACCAGGGAACGACAGAATACCGATATCTTTATCTCTTAAAAGTATCTGCGATGTCAAAAGTTCAATACCAAAGCCAATACCGAATGAATATCGCCGATTCATTAACAACTCTTTTAATTATAATTTAATCATAAGTAGATATACTTTCCATAATTATATAAAAATACTTTTCTAACAATACGTGTACAATACAGACAGATTGTAATATATACGTATATATATATATATATATATATATATATATATATATAATACGAATAATAAAACTAGTAAACTCCTATACAAACTAGAGAACACAACAACAATAAAATAATTTTGTCCGCCATAATATAAAAATAATTAAATAACGCTAATTCGAGCGGAGGTGAAATATGGCGAAATTATAGTAATTAAAATGAATCACATTTATTTTAGGATGATTCTAACATAGCAGCTAACATTTCAAAATAATTTTCTAACGAACTGAGTTAACTGAATTTTTAAGAGAGAGAGAGAGAGAGAGAGAGAGAGAGAGAGAGAGAGAGAAAGAGAAAGAGAGAGAGGGAGAAATAGAAATGGAGAAAGAAACACTAAGTAAAATAGAAAAAAAACATTAACATCAAATGGTACATGCACATATATAAGACATATTTCAATTGATTTTGAATCTGTAAACCATACAGATCTCGTATTAAATTAATAACGTTATGATTTGACGTATATATCATTGTATTGAAAATAATATATGACAGCAATTATATATATAATTATATATATATATATATACGTTAATATTATTTATGATTAAAAAAAGCCTGTAAAATAATATGGGTATATATTATAGTAAGTAATTATAAATGATGAATTACCAGCTGGTCGAGCCTTACAAATATTCGTTCAAGTATTTTCGATCAATCCAGTGCGGTGAGAACCGATATTATTGATAGCTCACTTCTGTAGTTGAGTTTAATAACGGTGAATTTATGTCAAGTTGGATTTTACGTGTGTGTGTGTGTGTATGTGTGAGTGTGTGTGAGTGTATGTTTGTGTGCGTGTGAGTGTGTGTGTGTGTGTGCGTGTGTGAGAGTGGGAGCGAGCTAGAGAAAGAAAGAGGTGGTGTGTGTAGATTTTTGAAGTTGAGTTTGTGAAGTTGGGTTGAGACTGTTGTGTGTGTGTGTATGTGTGTTAGTGTGCGTGTGTGTATGTGTGTGTGTGAGTGCGTGCTTGTGATATAAGATATATAATACACAGGTAGTTTTTAAAAGGAATAATTACATCTTCACTGAAATACAAACTCTTTGAATTATGCGAGCAACAAATTTTTCCCAATTAAGGTAATTAAAGAACATACGAAGATATATATGTATGAATATGTATAATATTTATATATAATATATATATATATATTTATATAATCAAGGAAATACCACAATGAGGTATATACAAACAAATACAAGAATACCAAATGTATAAATTACAATTACATATATATATATATATATATATATATATATATATATATATATATATAAATATATATATATAAAGTTATAGTTCTTAATAGATTTTATTTAAAAATTTGAAATACATATCGAAGTTCTTTGAGTTTAAATTTTTTTTTTCAACCATAGGAGACCTGAAAGGAATTAAGTTTAATTTATTTCATCTTCCAAGTGTTCATTGATTGAGTTCGTATGAGTATAAATACGTCACATTAGTACACAAATAAGCGAATATACGCAAGAATTTAATTATTTGAGATTCTTTCTTTCGAAAGAATTATCATCTCACCTTGAATATTTCATTATCCTCCCAGTATTCTGTTTCCGAAGCAGCACTGGAAAAGTTTTATTAGTTAATGTTAAAATATTACTGCAAGATAAGTCAGATAATTATGTTTTACAGTTTTCAAATTCGGCAATTACAACATTTATTTAGGCAGAAGTCAACATTTTCAAAGTCTAAATTTTTAACTGAATCACACCTTTCAATTTAATTTATATCAGTCAATCCATTAGTGCATTTGACCGTTCGTTTATTCGTTTATTAATTTATCCATCCATCCATCCATCCATCCAACCATCCATACATCCATCCATTTATTCATTCTTTCATTTTCCATTTACCGACAGATGCATCGCATTTATGAAAAAAACATCCCTAATAAATGGTCGCGAGCAAATGACAAATCTTCTTATCACTCGAACACACTCGACAAACACAATTATGTTCGTCTTTTTAAATCGAGTCTTTTTCATTAACGAGACAAAAAGATACAAAAACCGATATCAATGCTTAACAAACATGTACGACTTGTTAAATTTCATGACGGTTTAACAATTTTTTAACTTATGAAGCTAACACGAAAAAACACCACAGATATGAATAAACAGACGAACACAGAACAGAAATATTTTATATACTACACAAACTTATACACAGACATATGTTAAACTCGAGGAATTTCCCACAGTCAAAGTTAATAATGCTAACAGTTTTAAAACTTTGGACACGCCAGTCAAAGCTGTCTGGATTCGCCCCTGGTCAAAAAACAGAATTATATGCAGACATTTAATTTGAAGTATCAACGAAAATTTCTTTCAATGCTTAAAAAATAGGATTTCATAGCACATGTTGTTGGTTAAAATGTTATCAAACAGAGCAGCTTCTCCCTACGTAATAATGCTTGCATTAAACATTGCAATTATCATCAATCATCATCTGCAGTAGCTTGAGAATGATCGTTTTTGATGGTAATGATGATGAATATCTAGGTTGTCATCATCATCATCGTAGTCGTCGTCATCGCCTGCGCTATTGTTATAATTGTACATAAGCACACATACATCACGTACACAGACAAATTTGATTCACGATTTGGGTATCGATTTGGATTGGATTTGGAGTTTATAGGGAGGTTGGAATACGTGAAAACTTAACGTTATAATCTTATAACTTCGATCGAATTCAACAAAACACGCATGCATGCATACACGTACATGCACATTCACACAGACATGCGCACACACACACACACACACATATATATATATACAAGTATACATAAACAATCACACACACAGAGAGACACACAGACACACATGCAGTTTTAATTTGTCTGTCGGAGCGCCGCCCTGCTAACATTCACTCATTCGTCATGTTCCCCATTCGCGTTATTACATCGGTAATAACAGACTGTTGACAATGTTACTATATCATTCATCATCATCGGGGTAAGCTTCATCAAAATCATAATCAACTGTATGATTACGATCATTATCAACTTCACAATCACCATCGTATCATCTATTATAAAGGGGGGGGGGGTGGCAAACTACAGCCCGCGATTTCTTGTTTGCCAAAAAAATTGTCGTCAGCCATTATGACCAAAAAAGGAGCCACAAATCTTGAAAAAATTCTCCCCCGGGTCAAAAAAATTTGCTATTTAAGTACATATGCGGCCCTTCAAAGGTAAAATAGTTCTCAATACGGCCCTCACAGCAAAAAGTTTGCCCACCCCTGCATTATAATAATGATAACAAACCTTTAACACAATAACATTGATAGTCGTCACCAAACTCTACTCATCTTTATCATAATCTTACTCATAATCCAATCATTCTTCTATCATCATCTAAGTCATTCGAAAATTTATTATTATCACTTTATATTTAAGGTTCATAAAAGCTGTCATCATCATTTTCATCATCACCATCGTCATAATTGACATTAAATATTCATTATTAAAAGAATAACTGAATAACGAACAAGTTATTGAACAATTTGTCATCATTATTAACAACGTCCTTCACCATCATCGTCGTCGTCGTCGTCGTCATCATTGCCAACATTATCGCAATAGTTATTTCATCATTAACATGTACAAACACACACTCATCTTTGAATAGAACACGCACACAAATAGAAATACACAAACAAACACGGATACACACACACAGACACACACAGACAAACAAACACACACACACATGCAGCACACATACACTAATAAGCAGAAACTAGCCGAGACAAACGAGCTAATTCTCCACCGAAGACACCTCACATCCAAACAAATTACTTCATAATAAATAATTTTTTCAAGAAAAAAAACACTTCGGAAAAACGTCACACACAAAAAGATATAAAAATGTGCAAAGATAAAATTTCACAGCTCATTCTTATGGTCTTTCTCATTTTAAAAAATCCATAAAGCAAGAATTTAACAAGCCACAAAGAAAATTTAACAAGCTAAAAACCGTCGAAACAAGCGTAAAAATTATCCCTTCAAGCTTATTAAAAACGCGCTGAAAAACTTTACTGAAAAATATAAAAATTCGAAAAAAAAATTGTGTATATATAATCATATGTGTATATATAACTATTTTTTTGCAAACTTACAAGCCGAGCAAAACTTAAAAACAATTTCTACAAAAAAAAACAAATTAAACAAATAACATACAATGTATGTATATGTTCACATGTATCGCGGTTAGTTTAGTTTTTTTCTCTGTGAAAATAGGATAATACATACTCAACAATGCAACGCATATCAACGGTAAAAATGCAATACATTTATAAATAATAAAAACAAAATCAACCAAAATAACAATAATATTTCTAAGTAATTAATAATAATAATATTATTATTGTTTTAAATATTTTTCTCTTCTTATTACTTTCAATGTTAAAAATGACATGGTCCGTATGAATGCCGGCAAACATTTGTAATGTGTAGTCGACTGTACACTTACTTACAATGTCATCTATAAAAATTGTTTCGGCAGTAGTAGTAGTAGAAGTAGTAGCCACAGCAACGGCAGTAGTAGCAGTAGTAGCAATAGTAATATTGATAATAGTAGTAGTAGCAGCAGTAGTAGTAGCTGTAGTAATAAAAATATTAATAGTAATAGTAGTAGTTCTGGTATTAGTAATAGTAGCAGTAGTAGTAGTAATAGTTGTAGTATCAGTAGTAGAAGTAGTAGTAGTAGAAGTAGTAGTAGTAGTAGAAGTAGTAGTAGTGGTAGTAGTAAAAGTTGCAGCAAACAACAATTAACTAAATAGTAATAAAAATAATGTTGAAGTTATAAACATTCATACAGTTATTGCATTACTTAAGTAAGTTGATGATGTATGAAGTCAGTAATAATGTTAATGATAAGACCTACATGTTTTAGCTACCAACCAGACAGATGTCACCCTGGTATATTTATTTTTACTTAGTAAAACATTTGCTCTTGTCATTCATCTATCCATTTTCTTCATTGATTCCCACAATTTGTCTATTGCATTTTTTATGTTACAAATTTTACTGTTAGTACTACTACTGCTGCTGCTGCTATTGTAGTAATAGCCTGTCTACTACTACCACCACTATTACTACTACTACTACAATGAAATTAGTAGTAGTAGTAGTAGTAGTAATAGTAGTAGCAGTAGTAGCAATAATATCTGTTGTAGTATTAAAGTGGTAAAAATATCGAAATTTTTTCACGAGAAATAACAATGCCAAATGAAAATAATTAAAAATTTGAAGCATTTGCAGTGGCGTCATTATCATACGTCATCATCGTCACCGTCATCATTATTATTATTATCATCATCATCCTCATCCTCATCTGTCATCATCACCACAACCATCTTCATCATCCTCCTCATCGCTGTCTCTTGTCGTCATCGTCGTCACCAGCTTCGCCATCCAATTACAGTGTTATAAGGTTGGCCCAGCAAACGTAGGTTGTCTTCATTTTATAGCGCTGAATAATTTAGAACTGTCATGAACGTTTGCAAAATAATTCCCTCAGCTAGCACAGACACCCGGCACAAAGGTACAGCATACAAACCAGGCAACACTGGCATTGGCGTACAACGCAGACAGACGTACAGACACGTACAGACAAATGCACATACATACACATACAAACAAACACATATATACCCATACAAACAAATACACATACATACACATATAGACAAACAAACATATATACACATACAAACAAATACACATACAAAAACATAGACATACAAGCCATCATATAGAAGAGCAGGAACATACAACTGAAGCATTTTACATAACATTCAAAAAAGTTAATAAACAACATAAATAAAAACATAAATAAAAACATAAACAGCCAACTACCAACATGCAAACAAACATACATACATACATATACACATACATACATACATACATACATACATACATACATACATACATACATACATACATACATACATACATACATACATACATACATACATACATACATACATACATACATACATACATACATACATACGTACATACATACGTACATACATACATACATACGTACATACATACATACATACATACATACGATAATAATAATACATACATACATACATGCATACATACAAACAAACAAACTAACTAACAAATAAATATACATACAAACATACAAAAGTGGCACAAGCAAACTGCACAACAAGCACCTTGATGATAAGCAGTCATGCAAGATAGTAATTTGTTTGGAGGTTGTGTGCCTTTTGTTTGCGTGTGAATGCTTGTGTGTGCGAGTGAAACATTTTTTTATTTGCGTATGTGCGGGTATGAGTGTGTATTAATTTGTATCATTAAAGGTATAATTAGATATTTAAGTGTATCAACTAATTTGAGTTATGTTATATTTGTGAATGTATTTTAAAATTTTCTATTGTAGTTTTGCTTTTTGTATGGAATGAAAAAAAAAACTATTTTGACTTGTTGAGTGTACAGCGAGTATAAGTGTACTATATGTATATGATTGTACTAATGTATGCTCAATAAAAATTAAAATGTACTATAATAAATTGATATATGTACGAAAATGTGAATAAACTTTTTAATAATTAGTTTTGTTACGACGATTGAAGTAGTGTCAATTTGTTAATTTCAAACATCAATATCTAATCGATCATCTTCACCCACATAATCTTGATCGCTACTACTATCACTAGCATCATCATCACCATTTTCATCATCCTCATCATTATCGTCATCATCATCATCATCGTCGTCATCATCATCATCGTCATCGTCATCATCATCAAAACTACCTTTTTCCAGAAAGCTTAGCACAGGCGAAGAGATTGAGAGATTTTAAAGCTTCGTTTGTCTTCTGAAGTCTGAGGTGGTTATGATGGTGATGATGATGACAACGATGACGATGATGACGATGATGATAATGATGATGATGATGATGGTGATAATGGCGACGATGACGATGATAAAGACCATTGTTTTTATTATAAACATGTTTTTTTTCACTAAATTCAAATCCTCATTTTTCAAAAATTTCTAAATTATTTTTAACTGAAAAAATTCTCCGAGAATTTTTATTAATATTTTTCATAAAAACATTTCAAAGACTGAACTAAAAGTACATACAATTATTTTACCCTTCATAAACAAATCTTTTTTTATAACTGTGGAAAATAATGACTGAGAAACTAAAAGTTTTTCGCTTTTTTTTTCTTCAAAAACTTTCTGTCTCCTTATCCAGTAGAATTAAATCAAATATTTATTTCGGCTTCACCGTCCGCCAACAATTGTACTGACGGGAGCATAAACCAAAAAAATTTTCAGGAAAAAACCCCAAAAAAATCATACACCACACATATCATCACTTCTGTTATGACCATAGCAGGGTCCTGAGTAAGAGTTTGAATGAATGAATGAATGAATAAAAAATTAAACGAATAAATAAATGAATGAAAAGAAAAATGAATGAATATATGAAGGGACGAATGAACAAACGAACAAATGATAAGAAATGGAAATGAATGACCAAACAAACGAACAAACAAATATACGAACAAACGAACGAACAAATGAATGAATGAAAGAGTGAGTGAATGAATGAATAAGTGAGTGAGTGAGTGAATGAATGAATGAATGAAGGAAGCGTTACTCATTTAAGCTCGTGCACGGGCATTAAACCGTTGAAGGGCATTATTCATTATTATTATAATACTTGTGAGTAGCGATTACTCCTAAGGAGGTGATGACGACGATGATGAAGGTGAGGATGGTAGTAATGATGGTGATAACAACAATGGTGATGATGATGACGATGACGATGATGGTGATGACGACGAGGATGCAACGATTATGAAGATTGATGGTGATAATGAAGATGATGATAAAGTTGACAATGGTGATTAAGATTCTGACGACGATGATGATGGCAATGTTGATGAGGTAGAGGTTGAGATTAACATCTTAATAATGTTAATAATAATGAGATGCATGGTAATCATAATGGGTAAACGTAGCTAGGATCAAATGCCTTACTACCGAAACGGCTTTATTAATCACACAAGCCAACAATAAATTTTTCTTGAAAAACTTCAAAACATTTTAAAGAGAAATGAAAAAAAAACTTTGAAATGTAATTAATCACATATTGATAAATAGTTTTTGTTTAGTAGTAGGCTATAGCCCGTGCTATTTTATCTAATAATAACACAAAAAATTATCATAAAAAGAAGAATGATAACAATTGTGATAACGACAACAACAAAAATGGTAGTAGTAGCAGCAGTAGTAGCTGTAGCAGCAGCAGTAGTAGCAGCTGAAGCAGTAGAGATGCAAAATTTTTGTGTTAATTACTGGCTGGATTTCATTAATACAACGCTCGTTACGGATACTTAGTATTTCTTTGCAGTGCATGATGTCTCAAACGATGGTGACGATTACGATAACGATGGTGATGATATTGATGATGATGCTATTGATGATGATGATGCTATTGATGATGATGATGATGGGGATGATGATGATGGGGATGATGATGATGGTGATGATGGTAGTGATGATGATGATGTTGATGATGGTAGTGATGATGATGATGGTGGTGGTGATGACGATGATGATGATGATGATGATGATGATGATGATGATGATGATGGTGATGATGATGATGACGATGATGATGATGATGGTGATGATAATGGTGGTGATGATGGTGATGATGATGATGATGATAGTGATGGCATTTATGACGAAAACAATAATGAAAATTAAATGAATGATGAACTTTATTATAAATGTTGTGATGAGATAATCCTTGATGGTGATATTGAGCCTGAAACTGATAATAATAATGATGATGGTAGTTATGATGATGATGAAAAAAAAAGAAGAAGAAGAGGAAGACGATGAATATGGAGATGATGATAGTGGCAATGATGATGATGATAGCGATTGTGATGATGATGCTAAAATATTTATAGAAGCTCATCGCGCCCATCAGAATGAATAATGGCTTCAATGACTATAATGACGATGATGGTGATGATGATGACGATGATGGTGATGATGATGACGATGATGATGATGGTAATGATGACGATGATGATGAAGATGAGTGAACATGAGGATAGTGATGATGATGAAGACAACGCTGACGGAAAAGGAAGATGACGATAACAATTGGAATGATAATAACAATTATAAAATGACTGATATTATGATGATGATGACGACGATGATGATGACGACAATGAGGAAGATAATACTGATGATGATGACAATGATGATGACGACGGTGATGATGATGATGACAACAGATGTGTTGGTGAAAAAACTTATTAAAAATAGGAAAATAGCGTGTTAACACCAATAAAGTTCACAAATAAAGAGAAGGAAATTGATGATGATTGAAGTGGTGGTAATGATGATGATTATGACAATGATGATGATGAAAAAGATGATGATAATGATAATGATGACGACGATGATAAAAATTATGATGACGATGATGGTGATGATGAAGAGGATGATGATGATAAGGTAGTTGTTATTATGTATTATTATCGTTGCTTAATATTATTATTTTTATTATTATTAATAATATCATTAATATTATCTAATCATTATTATTTTGTTGTTATTATTGTCGTCATTCTAGAAAAGTGATACTGGTTGTTAACGTGTGCGGCCTTAAAGCTAAGAAAATGAAAAATTAAGTAGATTGTTTCACTTGATTTTGTATGTTTGTATGTCGTTTTGTTTGTATGGTGATGTTTTGTATGTGTATGTGTATGTTCTTGTATGTTTGTATTTTGTATTGTTTTTTATATGTATGTGTATGTCGTTTTGTTTGCTTGTATGTTGATGTTTTGTATATGTATGTTGATGTTTTGTATATGTATGTGTATGTTATTGTATGTTTGTATGTGGTTCTGTTTTCATGCTGATATTTTGTATATGTATGTGTACGCCACTGTATGTTTGTATGTCGTTTTGTTTGTATGCTGATGTTTTGTGTAACTATGTGTATGTTTATGTTGTGTATGTTTATGATATTTATGTACGTAATGTTTAGCGTGTACGTTGTTGTTTTTTTTTATAAGAATACATGATTTTATGTTCCCTTGTTCGTTATTTTTTTAGGCATTTTATCTGTTTAGTATATGATTTGTATGTGGTTGTATGTATGACCTTTAGTCAATATTTTGTTGAGTTATTTTTGGTGTGCCTTCTTTTGGGATGTTGTTAGAAGATACGCAAGAGTGTTTCTAATCGTTTGTCAATTATGTATCGTAACGCCTTTGTTAAATTATTTCCGCTCTTCTTAGTTCATTCATTATTTTTTCATTTCGGTTATGGTTTTTTTCAGGAGTTAGGTAATTTTTCAAGTTTTTATGAAAAAATTTTTTTATTGATTGATCTATATTTTTAATTTTATCCTTTTTTTTCGTCTTGACAAATTTTTTAACCTATTATTCATCATTTTCTTTGTGTGGATGGGATGACCGCCAATAAATTTATCTCAACTTTAAACATCAACTTTATCATCTTCAATCTCATCATCATCTTCTTCTTCTTCATTATCTCCATCTTCTTCATCACCATCTTCATCATCATTATCATCTTCATCACCATCATCATCGTTATCATCAGCATCATTACCATAATCACCGTCGTCATCATCGGGGAAATCATTATCACCCTTGACCTGTATTTGAATGACGTGGCGTGACGTCACAATGCATAGAATTTTAATTTCGCCGATGAAATATTTTCGCGACGTTTCATTTAATTTTTCTTCCTCTTTGCCATCCTGCGCTAGGAATTTTATATTAAATTTCGTTCATGTATGGAAATTGTTATTTCTTAATGTATGGCCACATGATGAAAATTACTAATCACTTGGAATTCGTAATTATTTTAACTATATTTACTTTTGAAAAATAAGAAATATTCATTATCTGTACTTTTAGTACAAATATTATTGAAAAATTTTGAAAAGTTATCAAAATTCCCTTGCCTGGAAGGCGGTAGAGTTACAAATTTTTAACAATTTTTCAAAAAAATATTCTACATGAAAAAAGTTTAAAATCAAAAATGAAATTTTCAATTTGAGAGATAAAATTTTTGTGTCTAGTACCTCGAAAACGTTTCACAATTTCGATATTGTTTCTTTTTTTGCAGACAGACCATGTGAGAACCGAAAAAAAAATTTTTTGGCATTCATCTCGTAAGGTCACCTATCTGTCGTCCAAAGAATGCTAACAAAAAATTCCAATTATACAAAAACGTATTGCTCAAACTGGAAAAAATTTCGAAGTTTGTAAAAATGGAAAAAGCCAACACAAAATTTAAAAAAGATTGAAAATATCGTAGAATGAAAATGAATTAAATTATAAAGAATTTATGTGGAAATCTATTGTGGGTGTTTAATCAGATAGAAAATCAGAAATGGATTTAAGGAAAAGAATGAAACTGTGCAGAGAAAGGAATTAATTAATAATGAAAATGAAATTGCAATCTCTGGCAGCATTGCCTTGGGATGCAAAAGAATGGTTACGCACCATTTAACATTAACTATTTTGCTTTTATTGATTTATTGGTTGGTCGGCTGGCTGGTTTTTTTATTGACTGATTAGTTGGGTGGTGTATTGATTGGTTGGTTAGTTGTGGCTGGTTGGTTGGTTAGTTGGTTGGCTGGTTGGTTGGTTGGTTGGTTAGTTGTGGTTGGTTGGTTGGTTGGTTGGTTGGTTGGTTGGTTGGTTGGTTGGAAGGTTGGTTGTTTGGTGGTTGTCTGGCTGACTGGCTAATTTGTTGATTGTCTAAATGATTATATGATTAAAAAGTTTGCTGATTGGTCGGTTGGTCTCTTGTATGTTTCTTAGTTTGTTTGGTTGTATCTGATTAAAAATTTTGACCATTCTGTCTTCTCCCCACAAAAAAAACAGCAGCATTATAATGAGATGGCAATACTGATAACGAAAGCAATAACACATAATGACAATTATTGTCGTAAAAAATGCCATTTTAACATCGTAAAAAATGTGATTTTGAGAAGTGAAAACGCATAACAACATTGAAATGATTGCTATGTTGTAACAACATTGAAATGATTGCTATGACTGCTGTGTAACGTTGGCGATGATAATAACACGGTCATAAAAACATGATGACGAGGAGGATGGTTATTAATACCTGTTCAAGGGACAAAAGGGACGAGTGAACATTAATCAAGCCTTAAATAAATAGTGTGTAATCGTGTTTTAATCCGTCGAAACAATAAATACACATATAGATACAAAAATACACATACAAATACAAAAATACACATAAAAATACAAAAAATACAATGGAAATACAAATATACAAAAAAATATAAAAATACAATTAAAAATACACATAAATATATCAAAATGTACAAGTAGTTGAGTAAGTTCATAAACAAATTATTGATAAATGAACTCGCGTATATGTACACAGGTATCTGTATAGGGAGATATATAAAAAGAATGCACTCATACACACACATACACATTATATATATATATATATATATATATATATATATATATATATATATATATATAAAGATATTAACCCTATGTTGTCAACCCTATATTGCAACACATTCTGTCAACCTGGGGTGTCCTACACCCCAGGTTCAAACATGATGGAATAATGTTTTGTAAATATTTTATTGAACATAATATTACAAGATAATATGAAACTGATAAAAAATACAATGTTTTTGTTTAGAATAAATTGTAATATATATATATATATATATATATATATATATATATATATATATATATATATAACAATGTTATATTATAAATTTGTACAATAGTCTTACCTAAGTTAATTATTTGAGGAAACTGTAAAATATTGATTAATTAGCAACAATGTTTTATAGTTTATTTGTCGTTTTAAGCATCAGTACAGGTTTCACAAACCAGACGGCTGTGATTTTGACAACATGGTATACCGCATGATGAACATCGGCTTTTGGTTTTCCGTTCCGATGAGCGTCGGCAAATGCCACATCTCTTCTGTCCTGAAGATTCTGGTTGCTTTGCCTGAACTGCTATAGCTGGTTGAAAACCCATTGCTTTGAATGCCAGCTTCACTTGCTTCTGCATAACAAAAACGGATTTTCACTTCGTCGTTGAAGGTGTTCTTCTACCAGCTCTTCAGAAAGATTTTGTAAATGTGTTGCTCCCGTGTTGCTCTATGGTTTTACCAAACGTTTTACCAGATCTAAAACGTTATTTGCAATTGCTCCATCACCAGGTTGTCTTCCCACATAAATGTCGCCTTTCAAAGGGTACGATGTCTGAATGTCACAAGCCCAAAAAATTTTTAGACCATATTTCCCAGGTTTGCTGGGTATATATTGATGAAAACTACATCGACCTCTAGTGGCAACTAATTGTTCATCAACCGTAATATTACTGCCAGGTTTATAAACACACGAAAGAATTGACTGAAACATTTCCCAAAAATCACGTATTGGAGCAAGTTTATCAGTTGCGCAACGTTCTTCCCTTGTTGCGAGGTTGTCAAATCTCATAAATCTCAGCAGTTCTTTAAACCTAGTAAGACTCATGGTGGCTCTGTATATAGGCCAGCCGTATTTAGATGACCAAAGTTCATCAACATATTCTTTTCCTGATTTCTGCGAACCGGCATGTATAAGCAATCCTATGAAAGCTCTAACCTCAACATCGTCAGTTTCCACCCACACACGTTGTTCAATATTTTCCTTTTGATGTGCTTCATTCCATTCACGAACATTTTTATTTGCTCGACGATTAGTCTCTCACAATAAGAAAAATCATTTCTTCAGTCATAAATAATGCAAAACTGTCAGGCAAGTTTTTGGATCTTTGTCCAATAGCAGTAAGGCCATGTTTTTGAGTCAAAACATTTGCTGCTGCTGTTTGTGCTAATGGTTTTGCAGTTTGCGACCAAATACGACCATTTTTACCTGTGAGAACTTGAGCAGCAATGACTTGAGACAAATTGCACCTTACCATTTTACGACAAACCGGTTGCGGCCCACAATTGAATCCTGTTTCAGAATCTGCATCACTTTTTTTTTCAATACCACTACTGCAATCCTTATTTGAGTCTTGTTTCACTTCTTCACATTCAAAATCAGATGAATTATCCGTATCCGAGAAATCACTTTCGCTGTCGGACTGCAATATTGCAGCAACCACGGCATCAAGGCTAAATCGACTTTGCTTGTCCGCCATTTTTACTTCTTGTTCAATTTTTTTGAAATTAAATTATTTATTATTATTAATTAATTTTTGTTTTTATTCTATTCTATTAAGTATTTATTTGCAATACAAATTTTTAGAGACAAAATAAACTTAATAAAAATTAAACAAAACTTAGATGATTGTCATGTAATGAGAAAAGTATGTTTATATTTCAAAACAACAACAACAACACACGTTTAGACGACATTTTCCCCGAGATCGGGGGTTGCCGTTTGGCTACCTATGATGAAACCGAAATACCCCTCGGCGCCATTCACATTTGTCACTCGCCTCAGTATCACGCAACCCCGCTTTCACTTTGTCCTTCTCCACCTGCTCTCTCCATCCCAGTCGCGGACGACCCCTCCCTTTCACTCCTTCAACCTCGAACTCCAACACTCGCCTAATCCCGACCCTTTCATCCCTTCTCAACACATGTCCATACCACCGCAATCTCGATCTCCTTATCAATGTCACAATGTCCTCATTCAGTCCCATCTTCGACATCAGCTCTTATATTTCAAAAATTGATGAAAATTAAACTTAAATTAAAATTGATAATGCATAGTATATTTGATGCTATAACATGCTATAAAATTTATTATTATTATTTCACATTTATTATTATTATTTCATTATTGCAATACTAATTTTAGTTTAGATGACTTCAAGACTATTGGGGTGTAGGACAGCCCAGGTTGACAAAATATGCCGTAAGACACTTCAAACGCTCACATACTCAAAACCAAATATTTGAATTATGCCAGATTTTGCCATATTCTAGGTGAAGGAAGGTTATAAGATGTCACAAAGGTATATAATTTAATTTGTTCAAATATCTGAGATACAGAGTTATTTATACCCTCTGGGGTGTGATACACCCCAGGTTGATGACATAAGGTTAATAACAATATTAATAATAACAATAATTATAAGAATAATGATGGTACTGATGATGATGATGATGATTATAATAATAATAATAATAATAATATTTGAAATTGCCCCAACAACGCTCCATTTATCATCGTCAATTATTAAAAATATTCAATATAAAAGTATTCCGTCCGCTGGCTCATGGCGAGAATTACAAAAATAAGAGAAATAAAAATTAAAAAAAAAAATAAAAGAAACAAAAATGAAAAAAAAGAAAAAGAAAGAAAAAGAAAACAAAAAAAATGAAAAAAATAAAAACAAAAGAAATAAAATAGAGTTAAAAAGAAGGAAATACTTTAATTGTGGCACCATTACTATCCGTTTCATCACAATATATATGGAAGTATCGATAAACATGCACGTTGAAATGGAAAACCAAAACACATTAAATTATTAACCAACAAACTTGAAACAACAACAACTACTGTTACGACAACAGTTTTAGCTACAACATCAGCTGTAGCAACATCAGCAGCTACCATAGCAGCAGCAACAGCCACAACTGCACACCGAAGCCAAACCAGCCACCGACGTACACAGTTTCCACAAGGATATGCAGTAATATCAATGATGGATAATCAAGTACCGAACACAATATTAATAAATGAATTCTTTCTTCTTTCTCTCGCTCTCTCTCTTTTTCTTTTCTCTCTCTCTCTCTCCCTCTCTTTCTCTCCTGTTCTCAATTCTTTCTCCCTTTCTTTTTTGTATTAATAATTTTTTCTCTTTTCTTTCTTTTTTTCTAACAATTTTTCACTCAATTTCTTCCTTTTGTTTCTAAGTACATAATTGCGTATGTTAGCATTGAACGCAGTTGTTTGCCTGGGAGAACGCAGTTGTTAGTGCATTCGTGTAAGACGTTGAATACATCCAATGTATTTTGAAACATACAAACATGCAAACATACAAACATGCAAACATACAAGTATGCAAACATAGTAACATGCAAGCATACAAACATATAAACATACAAAAAATGAGTGAAATGCGAATTATTTTTTGGAAAAATGTATAAAAATACATTCGCAGGTGATGAAATGTTGGTTCGTGAAAAATATAACCAACCAACACAGGAGTTAAGGATTATTTTACGAAGACAAAAAATATATAAATAGCAAACATTTCAAGATTATTCCAATACGGATGCCACAATGAATAAGAAAACTTTTGAATTTTGTTAAATTTAAAAAGATACATATGTATGTAACAGAAACAAAATAATATTTGAAATGTTGCAAAAATAAGCCGCTGGTTTGACACAGCCCAAGTGATTCATAAAAATTTTTGCATTTGAAAATGTTCAAAAACACAAAAAACAGTTTGTATCTTTAGTGCCAATACTCACGCAAACACAGAAGCTTTGCAGTGGCTGCAGTGGCTACTATAGCTGCTGTCAATGCTGTAGACATTTCGAAACAAACAAATTGCACACGTATTCATAATCATAAACACACTAACTTATTATAAGCAGTTGACAAAACCTCAAAATTTGTACAAGTTCTACCATATTTGGGTACAAAAACATATACATATTATACTACACATAACAACAAACGTATACACAAATGGTGCAAGCATACATCCAGATGTTTACGCACACTTTTATGTACGTAACTACATACGTATATACATGCATGCATGTAAACATACACTCACACATATGCAAACATACAATAAAACATCTGGACATACATACATACATACATACATATGTATTTGTAAATCTTTAATAAAGCCATTGTGGCAGTCTTGCAGACCATTAGAGAAGCTTTTAATTGATTGCGAATTTTATAGCAGTCCCTTCCAGTGCTAGATTTACGCGGCGCTAAATGTTTCGGAAACAAATTTTGTAGAATTTTCAGAAAACAGTTACTGGTTTAGGCCGTTTGTAGATGAATTAGGCAAATGTTTTTTAGCTTTCCCGACTACAAATAGACAGTTGAATAGATACTGCGCATGTAAAGAGGTTTGGTTATCATTTTTTAACGAACTATTGAAAGCGACAAATTGCATCTACAAATAAAATTTTGAATTTTCTCTATGGAAGTCTTTACTGAAAGAGTTTGGTGGGAGAATGTTGGTTTAAAAATGGTTGTCAACATTTTTTATGCAATTTCATTTAAAATTTTTTTTAAAAAATCCAAAAAATTGGTAAAATAAGACATTAAATAAAGCAAAAATCAAAAAATTATTAGCAAAACTATAACAAAAAAACTGTTTTATGGATACAAAACGCGGCAAACAAAAAAAAATTTATAAAAAGAAAGAAGAACAATCTGAAAGCAAATAAAGCCAATTGTAGTGCCATTGACAAATGCCTCTTTTCACTATTTGTAGTATTTTATTCTTAGAAGGTTTGGGCACTTCCACGCAATCATTTGTATCTTGATGAGGTATTTTGTACCTTTGCATTTGTTTTTGTCTTTATTATGACTCATATTTCATGGTTACAATATTTTTTTCGTATATTCAAAATTAAGATTGTTAAAAGTTTTTTAAAAAATCTTCTAAAAGATTTAACATAAAAAATGTTTCATTTTTTAGGATACTATCTTTAAACATTGTACATTTTTTAAAAAATTGCTTTATTTATTTTGTGGAAAAAAAAACAAACAAACATGTAGAAAATTTACTTAATGTGCAATTTGTTTGTGACCGAGGATGTCAGCCATGCACGACTAACGACGATTGTTTAAGCTTGTTTATGTACTCTATGTTTTTTTTACTCTTTAAATGCCTAATTTTTTGTTGCAGTTGTTGGATTGTATATTCCTTCGTTTCTTTTTACGTTAGAAATGTTTCGTTAGAGCAGTTCATTTGCTTTTCGGGTTTTCATGTTTTTTTTTCAAACTTATTCTTACTTTCAATTCAGATTTTTTTCGCAGTCTTTTTCATTTTTCTATGGAAGTAATCACGTTTGAAAAGCACAAAACGTTTCATAAATTTCCGCAGAAGCATTAATTTTTAATATTCAAAAAAAAATTGCAGAAAACAATTAGTGATGAATGGATGATCAAAAAATTTAGAAATTCGAAGTTTATAAAAAATTTTGTTTAAAATTACCATAGCATGTGTAGTTCAATCAGCGTTAAACAAGGGACAAACGTCAATCGACCATTAAATAAATTGTAACAGCAAAAATGGAAAAACTTGTGCGAACATGAATAAACATGGAAAAACATGTACAAACATGAATAAACATGTACAAACATGAATAAACATAAGCAAGCACCAACATAACAAAAGCATGAAAGCTTTTGATACACAAAGAGACACAACACAACAAACTGTAAAAATTTTAAATAAAACAAATAGCACATAGCAGTATAAAACAAGTGAATCCACACATACAAAGAGTAGAGCAGTGTGACCCACGTAATGTAATTCACAAGGGAACTGAAATTGGAACCTTTCGTAAAATTGAAATTCAACTAGCCATTAACATCAGCCGTAATTAAATGCGGTTTTGTTTGCATGAATGTCGTTACGTACACACACACAGGCTCGCAAACACACAAACACACACACGCGCATGCACAAACACACACATGACATGCATGTTGATGAATTGTATGTATAATGCTTTGTATTGTATATGTTGGTGTGTAATCAAATGGTGAATAAAAATTTTCCATGTATGTGTTGGCGCACCTATTCTTCAGGGCTTGTATGTGAGGTGGGAGAACGTTTCATTAACAGCAAAACGGACTGATGACGTATGCCGTTAAACAATGAAGGTCGAAATTGGCACATAATGAGAAAATTTACCCTGAGTGTCTCTCTATCTCTCTTTATATGTCTCCGTGTGTCTGTTTGTATTTTTGCACGTCTTTGTGTGCTTGTTTGTAATTGTGAGTGTTTTTATGTTGTGTATGTCTGTTTGTATACACTACATACACTAGTGTGTGTTTTTCATTTGAATATCTTCTTATGTATGCATGAAATTATAACAATTTTGAACACATTTTTACTCGTTAGCATCTGAATATACACACATATTACGATAAGCCACATTTTGCTCGTGTTATTGACAATTTATATGCTGCATACATTTAGACGCATGTATATATTTATGTTTGTATCAAATTGCCAACACTTCCATCATTATGTTCATTTCTGTGTCTTTGACTATTTTAGTTAGCCAAACATAAAACCACAATTGTAAGAGTGAGGAAAGATGTATTTATGTTTTTATGGCAGGTAATTATATGTCCGTGTTTGTTTGTATCTAGACTATGTAATGTATATCTACCAAATTATATATATATATATATATATATATATATATGGAATTTTTACAGCAAAAGAACGATATTTTGTTTAATTTGTTAAATTTTAATCAAAAAAGTTGTTATATAATAAAAAAATTACCATCAAAACGTCATTCATTTAAAATATTACTCTGTTAAAAATTTCTAGATTTCGAACTATGTGTGTGTGTAATGGTGATGGTATGTCAAATGTTTTTTCAATGTGCAAATTTTTGAATTTTTTTTAACTTTTATAAAATTGTTTGTGGTGGCCTCAAGTGAGTTGTTAACATGTTAACAGTGATTGTATGGAAGAAGTTCAGTTACGTACTCGTTTGTGAGATTTAAATAGAGAAAAAAAATTTGATAAATACGACTCCTTTAAGCAATTAATAACGTTTTTGTGAGCTAATGTTTCTTAAAGTTTAAATATGCTTCAGTATGCTCTTGTTTGAAAAATTGTTGCAAGATAATTTTTTTCTTTCTTATCAGAAAGAGATATTTTGTTTAAAGATGAATAAAAATTTATTTTATGTTTTTAATAACTTTATGGCTTCCGTTTTAACCAACAACACACGAAGCGTATTGTATATGTTGGATATTAAACAAAATTTTAAACAAGTTTCATTCTAAAAAATTTAGATATAATTTTTTGAATGATGGATAGGAACTGACGCATTGTGTGCGTGTGTGTGCGTGTGTGAGTGTGTGTGTGTATGTGTGTGTTTGTGTGTGTGAGTGGTTTTGTGTGTATATGAAAATTTGTTTCATATATTTTAGTTTGTATGTTTGTTTGGTATAATTCATACTAATGTACCGGATATTTCGTTGTATTTTCCAAATTTCTGTTTACATTCAGTAAATTTCGTTTCAATTTTTTGTCCTTGTCCTTTATTTTTTTCCTTATTTCGCAAAGGTTTTTTTGCTATGATAAAAATTATCAAACTGCTAAAAAATTTATGCAGAAAATAAAATTTTAAAGCCTTCTTGTGAATATTATTTCATAATAATCCAAAAAAATAAAACACGCCATATATGCTTACAGACAGATAGACTTTTTTCTAATGCATTTGGATATTTGTGTTGCAGCCCCTGTATTTGTTTAAACATTTTTAGGCTAGTCTCCACAGAATTGTATTTGGATGGATACGTGTGTGTGTGTGTGTGTGTGTGTATGTATGTGTGTGTGTGTTGTATGTGTACGTGTGTGTGCGTGTGTGTATCTAAGTTTGTGTGAAATTTTTTAAAAATTTCCACCCCCTCTTAAAATTAATTAACCTAACTTGAATGAACGATGTCAATTATGAATGTTTTGTATTTTTTTCTGAAAATTAATTTCACAAAAAAGTTTCAGGTTGGTTCTTTATTTCTTCTTTTCTATATTTATTCGTTTGATTGTTTATACATTCATCTATTTATCTGTTTATTTTTAATTATACATCAGTTAATGGATCGCTCTGTATAATATCATATATAGAAATATTCCAGCCTAAGTGCAGACGTGGTCAGTGGACGGTGGAACATTAATGGCAAATACGTTTCCTATTTTGGCGTACCGACATCATCATTCTCAATTTATTACGTTATCATCAATGACTACATCATCGCATTCATCGTCACATCAACACGTCATCGTCAGATCATTACGAAATCATATCATTGCCTAATCAGTAGCTACATCACTAATATATCATCACCTCAAAGTTTTCTGTGTTAAACTAATTGTAAAACTCAAAACCAAACTGGGTTTAAAAATTAAATAATAAATAATTATACCAATAGTAATAATATTCATAATAATAATTTTTCAATAATTTAATAATCAGTAATAAATGCTTATAACGCTGACTATATTAGCAAGCTGTATATTTAAGTATGCAAGAATGCATGCATGTTTGTTTGTTTGTTTATGGGATAGTTCACAATTTAAGTGACTTTGTATGTATGTGTGCATGGGTGTGTATGTGTGTGAGTGTGTAAGTGTGTGTTTGTTTGTGTTTGTGAGTGTGTATGTGTGTGTCTGTTTGTTTGTTTGTTTGTGGGGTTGTTTACAACTTTAATGACGCTGTTCGGCGCTGTTAACAAATGCGACGATGACAACAGAATTTTTTCATTTGCGTTATTAAACTTTATGGCTGAGATAAATGTGGTGTTTGTTTGTTCGTTCGTTCGTTCGTTCGTTCGTTTGTTCGTTTGTTCGTTTGTTTGTTTGTATGCTTGTTTGCTTGTTCGTTCGTTCGTTCGTTTGTGTGTATGCGCGTGTGTACGTTGTATTTGCATATTTGTATGTGAATAACTTTGTATGTTGACCGATGTATGTGTATACTCTTGTTTATTTTTTTTATCTTTTTGTGGTTTATAAACACTAAACCAAAACTAAAATTAAAATATACAAATATACTGTTGTCTATTTGTGACAATTTATTAATTCTTGAAATTTTTTTAAATTTTAATGCATGTATGTATGTATGTATGTATGTATGTATGTATGTGTGTGTGTGTATGTATGTATGTATGTATGTATGTATGTATGCATGTATGTATGTATATATGTATGTATGTATGTATGTAAGTTTCATCATCATACGTCACACTCAATTCGTCATCGTCATCATCTAATACACTAATGCCCTGATAGCATCAAACTTCAGAGGAAAATTTATCATGCAATGGATGCTTTCTCTCTCTCTCTCTCTCTCTCTCTCTCTCTCTCTCTCTCTCTCTCTCTCTCTCTCTCATAACACATGTGTATGATGATGACGACCGCCATATTAAGTTGATCATGATGCGGCTGCTACTGATGATGATGAGGAAGACGATGATGATCGTGATGACAACGATGATGAGGATGATGGAAAAGTTTATGTGGCTACAAATGATGATGATGATGTTGACGATGATGACGAGACGAGACAACGAAACGATAATGACATTGTGATAATGATGTGGGGCGGATGAGTCAATTTAATGACTTTCAACTCTTTATTCGATTAGTCATTTCATCGCTAATGACAGTGATGATAACGATCGTGACGATGATGATGATGATGACGATGATGATTTTCACTTGACGATGATGATGATGACGACGACGATGATGATGATGATGATGATGATGACGAAGACGACGACGACGATAGTGGTGATGACGATGGTAAATAAGTTTTAGAAAATTTAAGTGATGGATGGATGGAAGTTTAATGAAAAAGAATTTCTCCCAACTTGAAACCATTCCTATCAATTCATTCATTCGCTCGTTCGTTCCTTCATCCATTCATTTATTCATTCATATCAGATTTCGATTCTTCCATTCATCCACTTTTTAAAAATTTTATTTCCGTCACTCATTCGTCTTACTTATTTTTTTTATACCTCCGCAAAGATCATCTTATTTGTCATAATAACAATGGCACTCTCTTGGCTGAGATACGCTAAAATTCTGCAAAAAAAAAATACAAAACAACCCTGATGTCGTAGATTAAAAAAGCACTATAAAAATTATAAATTAAATGTGACGTCATAAATTTAAAAGCAGCGCTATAAAAATTATTTGGCCATAGGCAGCAGACGTGTTGAGATTTTGAATTGCGGTGCATAATATCTGGTTAATGTTAATAATTCAGTGGCTCGTTGGGGCTTCATTTAAATGAGATGACGTTTTGCTGGGTAGTAGTGAGTTTGCCAAAGTAGGTGTGTGTGCATTTTTTTTTTAGGTGATAATTTTCGTGATGTTGATGGTGGTTAATGATATGGTACGGTCGTATGTGAATAGAATCATCCAAGATGTAGCCAAGGTGGAGAAATTAAAAATGATAACAAAAACAAACAAATAAACAACATTATTAACAAAAACATAAACAAAAACAAAGACGGGACCAAATATACATAAAAAAAGAAAACAAAAACAAAATGTTGTGGCAAAAAAATAGAAAAAATTATTTGTAGGGAAGAAAAAAGACAATGAAGTGTACTTGTATGTAAGTACTTTCAAGTTTGTATAGCATTATTTTTGCTCGGTCTTTTATTGCTTGATGTTTTGTATAAATTTGTATATGTTCGTATTATGTGGATATTTTTATTTTGTTGGTGGTTTTTTGTATTGTGTATGCTTGTATGATGTGTATATTTTGTATTGTCTAATCAATTTATAGTCTGTATATGAATTATACACAATACAACACATGCGTATTATATCAACAAACATTTGTTAACTTTTTACTTAATGAGGTAAACTAAATACCTACAAGGGCTTACAATAAACGTTACTTCGTCAAAATTGGTATTTCAAAAATTTCATACCTCAATAGGCATACCGACAATATTAAAGTTTCTGAAAAGTTGCAAAATTAGTATCAAACTTATTGAAAGATGCAGTAGAGATTATGCTTATTTCAATGTGGGGTTTTTGATATATTAGTAAATAAGTTTAACACATACGTCTGAGTGAATGTGTGTATGGATGTGTTTGTGTGCGTGATTGTCTGTCTGAGTGTATCTTGTGTATGTGTAAATATATATATGTATAATATATAGTTGATATATATATATATATATATATATATATATTTATATTTTTGTGTGTGCGTTCGTATGTGTTTGTGTGCGTCAGAGTTAAGCGGAAGTTATGTAAAAGAGGTGATGAATAAAATATAAGATTGTAATAATAAATCATTTGGATCAAGTTTTGATAAAAATCATATCAGACGTTGGTTAGTTTTGCATTTTTGTTTTTTTGTGCTGTTGGTTATGTGTAGAAGTTTATTCAAATGAATGTTGGTCTCTGTTGTTTGTTTTGCTCGTGTATTCTCAAATGTGCAATCTTGTTTTTGTTTTATTTCAACTTATTCTACGTGGGTTAGTTTTGTGTTCTTTGTTTATTTTGAAATGTTTTTCAAGTGTTAATGTCACGCATGATTGTATATTTAATTATGTTAGAATTATTTTATTATTGTATACAGGTTATTATGAATTTATTCACTACATAATTATTTTTAGTACACAGATAGTTGAAACATTTTTTTTTCAATAAGCAAGAATTTCTACGGAAATGATGTGTACATTACACTTGAATGCCTTAGCCGAAGTAAGATGACGAGACACCAATCCTATGATCAGAAGATAATTTCTTTCTGACCTATACAAGCATCTTCGTTATTTATTTCCATTTTTTACTTATAAATTATTTTCATAAACTTCGAATTTTTGAATTACTGTAAATATTACACAAACGTAAAAAGCTGGAACTGAATGAAGGAATTTCAGATTTTTAAAACTTGAACCTTAACCGCCACTAAAGTATACACTGTGGTGGGCTCCAGGCCGGTAGACCCCTGTTGGAATATGCCTTCCATTGTTTCAGCTATATTATAGATAATTGAATATTTAAATACTTTCACAAAAACAACGTTAAAAACGAACAACAATCTAAAAACGATGGCACTACAACCGACCACCCACAGTCGCTAGCCACAAGCCTCCAGTCGCTAGCCACAAGCCTCCAGTCGCCAGCCCACTAAGCAAACAACTGTGTAACATTTTCATTAAGACCAGTTTTAACCATCGATAATAAAGAGAGTTTTATTTTCCCATAGCAATTGGCGAATGACCTTAAAATATCAATTAAGGAGTAGTTCTATGAATTTAAGTGTGATTAAGTGCCGCCAGTAAAACGCTCTGCATGCACAATGGCGAAATTTTCGCTAACTAAATGTCGGCTGCTGCTACTAGAAGCTTGTGCGGTTGCTGCGATTACTACTACTTGTTATGTCTCAAATACATCATGAAAAATAATAGCAATAATTATTATTATTATCAACATTATTATTATAATTATTGCTATTTTTATTACTTTTATTATTCCTATTAACTTTTCTTGTTACAATGATAAGATTAATAAGAGCAATTACCATTTAGTAGAAACATTGGTTTAGTTAGAACAATTTTTGCCAGCAAAGTTACATAACGGGGCAGTATTTACTAGTATCATGGACACATTACTATTGCTGTACAAATGGTAGTTTGCAGTATTCTAAGTGTTTTAAAAATCCTTACTTGTAAATTTAGTAGAACCATTAAACAATGTACAACAACTTCTACTACTACAACTGAGGCCGCTGCTGCTACTACTACTACTACTACTATTACTACTACAGCCACAAGTACTACTACAAATAATTCTGCTGTTGCTGCTACAACCACTACTACTACTACTTTTACAACTACTAATACTACTTCAGTCTGTAGCATTAGTAATAAAAGTAAAAATGCTAATAACAATAATAGAAAATGTCCAAATAGAACGGTGTGTCAAAAAGCTTCGTGCTGGTATTTATTCGCTCTGAGCATGTTGAAACAATTAAACTAATTGAATAGATGAGGTTGTCGAGCTAGTAGTTGTTGTGGTATTTGTAGCAGCAGCAGTTGTAGTAGTGGTGGTATTAGTTGTAGTAGTCGTAATACTGTAGCAGTAGAAGTTGTAGTTGTAGTAAAAACGGTTAAAATAAAAGTTTTTATATGAAAAGTGATGAATTATTACTGCCATGAACCAAAACTGTGATGCGGCACTGCCTAATTGGTCATGAAAGATACGAAAAAACATTCATCGCATTGTTGTGCCTGTGTGTACGTACATTGATTGATATAACGTTCAACAAGTGTTAAGCGCTACATTATTTCATCAAATGTGGTTGTTTACGTTTGGATGATAATCTTTCGCGTTTTGGTGTTTTTGGGTTATTTGTTTATCAATGCTGCTATATATTTCTTCAGATGAAATAGATGAAATTAAATGTAATGTAATGTATAAGGAACTGGCAAGACCTTACCACATATGATATGTGGCAAAGTCTTGCCAGTTGCCATTTACGGTATTGTTTTGTTCATGTTTTCGCCGAGTTTGCTAATGTCACTAGTTTAGTTGTCACATTTGACGTGTTTTTAATGTGACGTGTAATGTAATTGTAATGTAATGTGTTGTTTATAAATAAAAAATTTTTACTAATTTTAAATTTTGTTTCAAATTTTCAAATTTCCGTAAGAAACGCAACAAACGAGTTGACGTCATGGGCTCCCAAACAAATTTTAAAACCAAACTCAATACCTCTTCATGTTAATTTAAAATAATTGGAAAATTTTGTCTAAAATTGTTTAAAGTGTTGCACGAAAACAAAACAATAAAATAAAACCAGAAAAGTATTTTAATAATAATGTAACAGAAATTGGGAAAAGAAAATTAAAAAAATCCCAAAAAAATGATTAATTGAAAGCATTACAGTCGATTTAAAGATGTCGCCGCTTCTGAATCTAATGATGAATGATGGCGCCGATTAATTTCAAAACATTTCCACTAGAAATTTTGAAAAAAAATTCACCACACACACGTGCGCGCGCGCACACACACACAGACAGACAAACACACACACAGACCTACACACACACACGCACACATTCAGAGATACATGAATACACTTAAATCTTTATAACACTTATAACTATCTATACATTTGATCAATTGCTCTTATGAACAAATTTTAAACAAAAACAAAAATTAATATGAAATATAATTTATGGAAATGTATAAAAAAATATGTTTAATTATATTTGATTGATAAATTTTTTTCAAAATGTCATGATATTTTTTAAACTTAAATTTTTTTTGATAGATTTTAAACTTTTCTCATTAAGAATTCCAGTGATTTGTGGCAGGTTCTATAAAGATTCGAAGAAAAATTTAATTAGTTGCTAACGATGCGTTCATTTCATTTTAAACATTAACGGAATTTATATTCTTTATATTATACTTGAGAAGCATTTGAAAAAAATTTCAAATAAGTTTTATTTCAAATAAATTTTGTTTGAGGATGTAATATTGAAAAAATGTTAAAAAAATTTCTTTGAATTTTTGTTTAGAAATTTTCTAAACATACTTTTAAGATATTAAAACTGATGTTGACCCAGAAAGCCAGAGGGCTAGCCTAATTTTGGCCACACCAGCAAACACTTTGTTAATTTCTCTACCCCTCCCACCCATCATGTTAGTCTAGAACAGCTTCTGATTGAAGCTGACGTCAAAAAATATTGAAAGAAGAATATAATAAATAAGCTAGATGACAAACGCTAAATAATAAACTTCTTTTCAGGGGCGTCATTTCAGATTTTGGTTGGGGGGGGGGGCGAACTTATGTGGTCTATGACTTAGCATGTAACATATATATATATATATATATATATATATACATTAATAAAGTAAGTTTATTAATATATATATATATATATATATATATATATATATATATATATATATATATATTAATAAAGATCACGGCGTTTTTTACAGTACTCAATTTATATAATAGTTTCTCGATTCTTCGAATAATTCTCCGATCTACCAAGCTTAACTTGTTAATACTATTAACAAAATTTCTATTTACAGAAGATGTCATTATCAACATGTATGGATATCGACTACCTAGTCTCGTCAGTGCAGCATTATAATAAATTTTACATTTTTAAAGTTTTTAAAATTTCTAAATTTTTAAAGTTTTAAAATTACTAAACTATATATCCTATTATATCCTTTTTACAAAGAATTTAAAATTAACACTTTTATAATTTATAATTTTAATATTTTATAATTTTTCTTGGAGGAACTGCCTCCCCCCAAATGACGCCTCTGCTTATTTTACAACAATTCAAAATTAGTCGTAAGATTTCGAATTTTAATTAAAACAGAATTTTCAAATAATAGAAAAATAATTCAGTAATTTAGACGATTTAAATAGAATAATAAAAATTATCAGAAAAAAATTTAAACTGTAGAAAAAAGTAGAGCGCCGGTGTGCCAGCCACAAATCAGCAAGGTGTAGTGGCCGCTAATGCGTTCTTAACCCACATAAACATATGCCTCATTGTAACTTAATTGCGTAGTAACTCGCGTTCACAAGTCAACAAAAGGAGGTGATTTTTATTTCTGTCTATTTTTTTCTCGTTTGTTTGTTTTTCTTTAGTTTTTATACTATAGTTTTAACTTTTTTTCATTTAATTTCCTGATGAATACGCGTTTGAACGAAATTTTTTGCTGTATTTTTCTTCTGTCTGTCTGTCTTTTACGTTTCAATAAAAAATTCACTAAAAATAAAACTAAAAAGTGAAAATGGCTAGTGATAAAAAAACTAACGTTTCAGATATCTTGAACGATTCAATTCTTTTCTTCCACCTCTCACTCCTCCTCCTCTTCATGACGTCATTTTCCTTTTCCTTGCACTTCTTGCGCAGGTTCTTTGCCAGCTTCATCTTCACGTCGAGAACCGACTTCAGAGATGTGATGTCATCCTGTAACTGGATGGTGGCAGTGGTGATGGCGGGTGAAAGGGTGTAGTCGGAGCGATTGTGCTGATGTCATTTGAAATATTGAAAAAAATGTTTGAGGCTTGATAAGATGGTTTTAAATGATGACATTTTGGCAAGGTATTTTATTTAATAATTAATTTCACCAGGTTTCAACTCGACTATATTTCGGAAATGTTGGCAATTTGAGATGACTATGAAATTTCATCGTACTATGAAGATATATATATAGCTGGTATGTCATTCATTGTAGTAGTTGTCTCAATATGGTCTGTGGAGTGTAGTTATTTTCGCAATTAAAAGTTAAACATACAAATTAATTTTTTTAAATAGAAAAAATATGAGTATCAAACATGATTAAACAATCAAATAATTGAAAAAATGAAAACACGGAGTCAATAAAAAGTAAAAATAACGAACTCTGAATAACTCGATCATCCATTGTATTTCCAACTGCTGTCTGCCAACATTCAGTGAATGTCTTCTTGCCACTTTCTCTGTTTTATTCATTCAATTTTTTTAAATTTTCTTTCTTTCATTCATTCATTTTTTTATTTTAGATCCATAAAACCAAATTTAAAATGATTGGTGAATGTTTCTAAAAAATATAAAGAAAAATAATAATGGTGCCTTGAACAGTAAATGTTACGTAAAATATAATGATTAATCATTTGCATTCCGATGCCGTGTTAACTTTCTGAGAATAAGTTTTTGTTATTTCATTCCTCATTGTGTTTCATTTTAAACCTTATGGTTTTTATGTTTTTTGTTCAACAATAAAATTAGTATAAGAACAAAACTAAATTATTTTTCAACTTTCAAACCCAAAAAAATTCAGATTTTTGAATCATACCAAAAACAGGCTCGCAATTGAATACATGAATAATTACAAACCCCCACACTTCACACATACACAAAGAAAAATCTCTCACACATTCACACACACACACAGAGACACTCACACACACATATAACGCTAACACACACGCACATAACGACACAAGTGTCAAACAAACAAAATAAGCAGCATTCGACACAAGATAAAAAAATTATGCATTCCATTTTTTTTCCTGTTTCATTTAATAAAAGCCTGAAACCATAGAACGGTCTGTTATGCAAACAAATCTAAATGGACGCAAATACTTTGAAAAAAAGGAAAAATATATTATAACCAAAAAATTCATATAAATTATACTTTATTATGTGTTGTTATAATATAAAATATAAACATTTATATATATTATTATTATTATTATTATACATTTATGTTTAGTTTATTTCATGAAATATTAAAACTAATTATTTTAACGAACAAAATATCTTCCAGATATTCCACAGCGCTAACTCCAGCAAAATTCATTAATTGGAAAAAATTTGATTTTATTTGTTTTCTCAAACGTTTTTTTTATAATTTGAAAGAAAAGTGTTTTTAATTGAAAAACAGAAAATTTAATTGAGTAAATAATCTTTCGAAAATTGGAAAAAATATATATATTTTCATTTAAATTTGAAATTAAATTTCGGTCTCGTGGCCGAGTGGTTAGCGTATCCGGGTTCGAATCCAGCAGTTTCTGCAGGTTCATCCGGGTAGTCGCTGATTTAGATAAGTTGAAATAAATAGATGGCAACATACAAACTAACATAGATAAAAGAGAATCTATCAAATAGTATAGATATTTACAACGCAAACTGCAAAGAAATGAAATTCAGAAGCAAATAAACGCTAATGCGTTACTACTACATCTATGTTTCGGTTAGGCTGCAATGGCGTTTTGTTTACACTGAAAACAATAATGGTGACTGAACCCTAAATTACATTTATGGCTGGCGATAATAAACATAACTGCATGTCTGGTTGGCATGCCTCCTATTAAGCATTTGCGTTTGAAGATAATTGCTGATGTATACATGCCAGTGCTACGTTATTCTTCCAACCGTGTTGAAAAGTTTGTTCTAATGGTAGTGCAACTCTGTTTTACTTATTTATTTAATTGAAATGTTATATAATTTCTATGCCGTGTGTCTTACGAACAAGAATTTTCTATTTTAAAAATGTTTAGTCATCCCATATAACGATTAAAATTTATAGCAATCATTTAAAACAAGCGAATTAAATAATCGAATCAACTTTTTGGTCACCATCCCGAATATAAAACAAACAAATATGAAGTTTGAAGAACGTTTCTCAATTTTAAATCTCACGGTCTCATCGTTCATTCGTTTGTTCGTTCAATCATTGGTCTATAAAACCGGAAGGCAAATGTCACGTTATTAAACAAGATTTGTCTGTGTGTGTTGTCTGTGTGTTTGTTTGTTTGCTTGTTTGTGTGTGTGATGGGGTGTGTATGTGTGTGGTTATGTTATTAATCGTGTGAATTTTTTTTAATTTTCACAAAGATTATTGAGCAAAATGATGAACAGTACAAGGTGAACATTTTGATGAACAGAAATAAAGAAGGAAAATTTTTTAAGGAGTGTGTATAAGATAAAAAAAAAACATCTGGGAAGGAGCTTATATAAAACCTTAGTCCAATAAAATCCATGACATGCTTTTTCAATAATTTTCTTTAAATTTTCGTTTTTAAATTTATAATAGAATTTATCTAAAAATCATATTTAAACTGAAATATATAGAACATTTCCCGCTTGAAGTTAAAAATTTAATTAAATTAAAAATAAGAACAGTTTGGATTAATTAAAAATTAAATTGCCCCTCCATTTATCGTTGTTTCTAACAGACCTTCAGGCATCAGACCATTCAATCATCAGTCACACAATAGCTCCAGCAGACTTTGAAACCTTCATATAAATGCTTTGTCTTCGCCATGACAACCGGCAAAAACAAAATGGCTGGCTACATGCACGCACACACATACATACACGCACACACACATATATTACTATATATATAAAGTTACGGTAATAGGCATTGTCATAATGCTACTTATGTAACTATGCGAGCAAATCCTCCAACACTAATTTTCTACAAATTGTAATGAATAAGTAGGGAATGGAAAGTCATATGTTCAGACATACGTAACTATATACATCACACACACACACACACACACACACACACACACACACACACACACACACACACACATACAAATACATATAGCCGCATACATATATGAAAACACAAAATTAAAATAAACATGTACAATATTATTAAGATGATGTTAAATGATGACTAAAATGATGGTTTATGGTGCCTGTGAAGATGATAGTGATAACAATAATAATTTTCATAACAATAATGATAAAAAAGATGATGATGGTGAAGAAATAATAGTAAAGATGATTGTTGTTTTACTAACGACAACAATGGTGATGACGACGACGATCGTGATGATGATGAAGATGTTGCGCTGTCTTTTAACATTACAAAGCTGAGAAGCAAACGAATTGCCTCTCAAGCTTGAAAATGCATGTAGCAATTATGCATCCCTTTATGAGTTCCTATCTTCAAATGTTTCTTCATATTTTATGCTTTCAATTTATCTCATTTGTCGCATGAAGTTTTTTTTCCATACCTTTCAACTCTTTAGATGAAACATTAACTCGCATAAATCAAAACTCAATTACGTGAAAAATAAGTAAAAATATTTTTAAAAGAGCAAAAACTAACAGCCAACAAAAATGAAGCTACACAACCAAAAAGCCAACCAACCATCCAACTAAACAACCAACCAGCCAACCAACTAACTAGACAGTCATTCATCCAACCAACCAACCAACCAATCGACCAACCAGCCAGCCAGCCAACCAACCAGATATACACATTTTAAAGCACTAAAACCTGAAGCACAGTTAAATAAATTAAATAAACACGATGTCTTAACGTGTGCAAGCATCGTTTGCATGAATGGAACGAGGGGAGTTTTATGCTGAAACTTTGACACTTTTATAAAGTAACAAATTAAACAAACGTTAACTTGATAGGCTTCGGTACACACACACACACTCACATACACACACGCACACTCACATACACACACACTCACATACACACACATACACACACGTGTATACATACACACATGTTTATACTGTGTAATGTGTGTATTGTATGTTTTTCATATTGATTGCCTTTCATTTGGACGTACAATCAGTATGCTGTGTATACTTTTGTTTTTGTACGTGTTGCATATATGTACATAATATTTGTATGTGTGTGTGTTTTTGTATGTGTGTGTGTTTGTATGTGCGTGTGTGTGTGCGGGCCTTCTTAAATGAAAAAGTCATTCATTTAAATGTGTTTAATTTTTCTTCATTATATGGCAGACAACAACTGTTGATGTAACATTAATGTCTTTGGGATGGATGTAGTTGTCATTAGTGTCATGCGGTTGCATTACCATTCATGTTGTTAATGTTTTTGTGTATAAGGAGTTGATGTTTTTTTCCTTTTTGATGTTGAAGAAAGGGTAAGATGGAGCGTAATACAGTCTCGTTCGTTGCTGATGTATGTTACAAGTGCGTGTTTACACATGTTTTGTTGTTGATGTTGTTGTTGTTGTTGCTGTTAATGTTTTAAATGTTGTTGTTGTTGTTGTTGCTAAAGTTGTTATTGTTGTTGTTAATGTTATTATTGTTGTTGCTAAACGTGTTATTGTTGTTGTTGTTATTGACGTTATTCTTATTGTCGTTGTTGTTGTTATTAATGTTGTTAGTGTGGTTATAGTTGTGTTGTTGTTGTTGTTGTTAATCGATGAGGGTGCCGATGATGCGAATGGCGAGATGATGACGACGACGATGACGTTAGTGTGTGTTGTATCTTGTTTCCATCCATGTTTTGGGATTTCAATATCGTTGTTTTTTTTTCTTTGCGACATTGTGTTGAAATGACGTTGGTGATGGTGCTAGAAATTCTACAAAAATTTACGATGACGATGACGACGACGATGAGGTTTTTATTATTGCAAAATGTATGAAAATGAAGATGATGATGATGGTGATGATGATGAGGAGGAGGAGGAGGATGATGATGATGGTGGTGGTGATGATGGAGATGATTATGGAAATAAAGGATCATCATATTGATGACAACAATGACGATAATGATAATAACGATGGTAATGATGATAAGGATGACGACGATGATGATGATGATGACGGTAATAATGATGATGGTAATGATGTCGTTAAAATTTTTCGTTGAGATTCTCAAACAATACAACTCGATTTTGTATAATTTGTAGCATTTGTTGTATTGTATCGATTGGCGTGTTTGTATTGTATTGTTTGTATGTTTGTATGTTTGTCCTCACACGTCTTCGTGCTTGCATGTGTAATGTTTGTTCTTTTGTATGTTTGTTTTGTTGTTCATATGTGTGTTTGTGTATGTATCTGTGTTTGTGTGTGTGTGCTTTGTTTCATAGTGTAATAATATTCAATAAATATTATGTATTTGGTATATGATAAAAAACGAATACAAAAAATAAACATAATTTGTGTATTTGTTTGATGTGATTGTACTGCGCTAGTAATTTTTATGTAGTGTGATAATTTTTTGGCAAAAATTTTCCTATGCTATCGAATTGCTAATGATAAGATGTCATTCTGATCGATGATTGGTTGGTTGATTGAATGATTTTCATGAATATTTATTAGGTATGCTACTATCTTAATGGGGTGTTTATTAGTTATTTGATCGGTTGGCTGGTTGATTGAATGATTTTCATGAATATTAATTGTGCATGCTACTATCTTAATGGGTTGTTTATTAGTTATTTGATTGTTTGGCTGGTGGATCGAATGATTTTCATGAATATTAATTAGGTATCCTTCGATTTCAATGGATTTGTTCATTAGTTATTTGATTGGTTGTCTGGCTGATTGAATGATTTTCATAAATATTAATTAGGCATGCTACTATCTTAATGGATATACACACATACACTGACGCACATACTCAGACACACACACACACAACACACACACGCAAACAACACACGCAAACAACACACATGTACACACACACACATACATCACACAAACACGCACACATACACAGAAGCCATAGATGTCAAATTGAAATATTTTGAAATGTTTCCTACAATGCCCACATGTATACGTTCGTACGTACGTATAAGTAATGTCTACGTATTCTTAAGTTGGCTTACATTACATACAATCCATTCAGATTGCAAATCGTTTGTATTTAATGGCATTGTATTGTATTGTATTGTTTTGTATTGCATTGTATTTTAGTGTATTTTAATGTAAAATATTAATTTTATTGTATAGTATAGTATTGTATTTTAATGTATTGTATTGCATTGTAATGTATTGTATTGTAATGTAATATATTGTATTTCAATGCATCGTATTGTATTGTATTGTACCAAATTAACAGCCATAAAAATTGTTATAAACAAAAACTAAAAAACAACAAAACCCAACCAATCAACCATACAATAAACAATCAATATACATAATAACATACATCAACGAACCCACAAACAAAATGCAGTACGCCTAACCCAATACCACAGATACAATACCCACCAACAAATGTGGCAAAAAACTCAATTGTACATATTTCATACGTAGAACGTATACCGCAATTGTACACAAGTTTCTCACCGCATCGATGATTCGCTGCCAGAGTCCCTAACCTTCATCATGTCAATGCTAATGTCATTTGTATGTTTGTTTGTATGTTATGTTTTGTATGTTGTACGTTTTTATTGTGTTGTTTATCTTTGTATCTTTTGTATGTTGTATTGTGTCGTTTATTATTGTATGTTTGTATGTCATGTTTGTATGTATATTTGTGCTTGTATACAATTTGTTTGTATGTATTTGTGTTTGTTTACAATTGGTTTATATGTATTTGTGTTTGTATACAATTGGTTTCTATGCACTTGTAGTTGTGTACATCTTTTTTTGTGTACAAATGTTTGTGTGTAATGTTTTATATGCATATGCGACTGTATGTTTTGTTTGGCACGCGTTTTGGTTTAATCTCAGAGTACATTTATACTATTTATGCTGCAATTTAGCGTATGCTTTGCTAATTCTTTACAAATTTTTATATGCAATGTCAAATAAAATTTCTGATTTTTTTCTGATACAAGATTGGAACGAGTAAGACATATTGACCATACACATGCCATTTCAAAGTTTACTTTTGTTCGATTCATATGTACAGTACATCATTCTATTATGTAATGAGTGTTTATTTAGTTTTTGGGAAAAGAATTTCGACGAACTGGTTTGTTTTTGTGTATATTGTTTTTTAACATGATGAAAAAGTGTATATAAGTGTGTAATTATGTATGTGTGCGTATGTATGTGTAGATGTGTGTGTATCTTTGTATGTATGTGTGTATGTATATATGTATGTATGTGTAGTGTGTGTGTGTATGTATGTATGTGTGGTGTGTGTGTATGTATGTATGTGTGGTGTATGTGTATATATGTATGTTGGAATGATTGCGCGTATATACGTGTGCGTGTGTGTGAGAAACATTGATAACTGGATTGATGGATAGATGTTTAGACGAATAGACGGACAGTTGAATAAATGGATGATGATAGATGGACGAATGGATGAATGATAACGTGGTTTGATAATGATGATTGGGAAAAGAACATTTTTCTGAACGATGTTTTCCTATCTGAATACGACGATCGTATTGGTGTGAATTCTGAGGCTATATTATGTTACATTTTCATTTTTTATTTTAATTTTTTTTGAAAAAATGGTTAACCAACACATCTAGTCTATAGAAATTTCTACATATTGCTCATGTTCTGCACATCTGCTTACGTGCTTAAACATGCCTCCATGCAAATACATACTTCCCCATTCATACGCATAGTTGTACCTACATATCCGCGAGTATTATTTCATACTACGGGTATAAATATAGGTATAATACGGACGGCTATACATTAAAATTTTTTCTAGAACGCCTGTAATTATAAAGGGCATTTTTTCTGCTTTAATTATAACGTTGCTATTGGTTCGTAGGAAGACAGCGTGTTTCTACTGGATAATTTTTATTGCTTGTTTTTTTTTTAATTTTTAGAGTTTGTATATTTATGCGGGTTTAATTTATATGAGATTTATTAACTTTTCATAAATCAAAGTGTTCAGTTATAATTTGTAAATTAATTGTAAATATTTCAAAGATGCAAACGTGATTTTATTTGCGCGTGTTGTGCGTGCGTGTGTTTTTGTGAAGACGGACACACACACACACACACACACGCACACACATAGACACACACGCACACACGTAGACACACACATGCAGTGGAAGAATTGTGTTTCATTGACAGAGCACGTTGAAAAGCAATAAATTATCACGAAACATCAGAAACATACCGCAGCCTTTTATGTAGTTTTAATTTTTTTGCTGAAACTTTTTTTCTCTCGGATTTGTTGTTAATTTTTTCTATGTTAATGATGAATAGCAAATACGAAAGATTAGTTTTCGAAACAAAATCCAAATTTTTAATGAAATTTTAGCATTTAACATTTTCATCTGATACTTCAACAAAGCTTAAACGTTTCATTACAAAGGAAAGATTTTATAATACAAAGCCAAAAATGTTTTCGGATTTGAAATACGTGCTCAGTGCTTGCCTATTTATTTGCTTTACTTTTATTCTTTTAAAAACTCTTTATCTAGCTCTGGAAGCAGCTTCATTCGACTTTTAGAAATCTCTCCAGTTGATTGTTCAGCCGAAAATTTGTCAAGATAATAAGTACATTTTAAAGTATAGACGGTTTGAATTTAGAGAAACATAAAGTAAGAAGATTTCTTCTTGCAGGAGAACATCTCGAGGCGTTATGTCACGTTTTGTTGGCACGCAAAAAATCGAAATTTGAAATGAAAAAAATAAGAAGAATAATAAAATGAAACAACCGAGAATAAAACGAAGCCGCGAAATTATCGATAGATATTTTTTCTTGGAAAAAGAAAGAAAAAGATAATGCAAATTTTTACCCTCGGATATATTTTTAAATTTCATCAAGCAAAATTTCTTCGAGAATAATTGAAATTATGATCTTGAAATATATATATGTATATATACATATTAACAATATGTGAATGAATTATATTCATGCGTCTGCAAGCACTCATGTGAAAAAGAGACCCGAAACCATTTGCTTAAATTTTCAAAGAAAAAATAGTTCTCTTGCCAAGGAAAAAATATTTTGGATGAAATTCCAAGTTTGCGCTTGTTAGAAATTACTTGAAGAAACTTTTTCGGCAGCAGTGGAATATTTGTCAAGAAAAATATTATCAACGTTGTTCTTCCTGACAACTTTAATTGCATACTTCAGAGGAATAATGAAACATTTTTGCTGAAAAAAAAAATCCAACTTCTCACGAGTACATTTTTTTCAAAACATAAAAATGACTGAATTGAAAGTTTTTTGTTGTAAATTTTGATTTACAACAAACGCCAGCCAACTCAAACAAATAACATTCGCGATATTACAAAAAATTTGCCAGATAAATTCAACAAAAACAATTTAGAAGAGACTTCTTTGAAAATGTAAAATTCCAGAAAAAAATTTGTAAATTTGTTGGCTGGCTGGCTGGCTGGCTGGCTGGTTGGTAGGCTGGTAGGAAGGTAGTTAATTGATTGAATCTCTCACTCAACTCAACTAAACGTTTGAGGTGCTGAATGGTTTCTGCCGATTGATCGTTGATTGAGTAAACAGATGGGTGAGTAAATGAATGAATGAATGAATGAATGAATAAATGAATGAATGAATGAATGAATGAATGAATGAATGAATGAATGAATGAATGAATGAATGAATGAATGAATGAATGAATGAATGTATGAATGAATGAATGAATGAATGAATGAATGAATGAATGAATGAATGAATGAATGAATGAATGAATGAATGAATGAATGAATGAATGAATGAATGAATGAATGAATGAATGAATGAATGAATGAATGAATGAATGAATGAATGAATGAATGAATGAATGAATGATTGATTGAACAAACGAATGAATAAATAAATGAATGAATAAATGAACGAATGAATGAATGAATAGACGAATGAATGAACGAAATAAAAGGCACGCCAATGAATAAATGAATGGATGAATGAATGAGAAATAGACACGTCGAAGAACTTACTCAGAAAAAGCAAAATTTAATTAAAATGACATTTCTCATTTATTTATAATCTCACACACACAAACACACACACTCACGCATACACAAAGACATACACAAACAATTCAAACCGTTGTAATGTCTTCACTACAATAAATTCTCTTCCTTTCAAATTTTTTTCAAAATTATATTTCTTTTCGTTTTGAATTTCTAGTATTTTTCAGATAAAGTTATTTAAGTATTTGGTTTAAAGTATTTAAAAACTATATATAAGAACTAAAAAATAAGTTAAGAAATACGAAAAAAATTCCGAGAATAATTTAAAGACATCCATTTTTCCTCAGAATATTAAAATAATTAAATGAAATTTTCTATTTCCCTTACAAAGGCATTGAAAATAATCTAGGCATATTTATTCTTTTTGTTTGTCTCAGTAGCAGCAGCAGCAGTAGTAGAGTCGTCATTACGCACGTACAAGTAAATGACATGGATTTTTGGGAACTTGTAAAGGAAGAGAACGGTCGATATATTCGTGTTTGTGAATTATGTGAATGTGTTTATGTGTGTGTGTTTGCGTGTGTGTGTGTTTGTGTGTGTGTTTGTATGTGTTTGTGTGTGTATGCTTGTTATAAAAGTTCTATGATTGTATATCGATTCTTTTTATCTATTTTAGACTCGGTTTTCAAGCTTTTATTGAGGGATAAATTATCACGATATTAAACCAGCGGATTTGAATAATGGTTTCATATGTAACGCTTAAAATAATGACAACACAGAATTACTGTTGCGGAGAACCACACAAACACAAACACCAACAAACAGTCAAGCACACAAATTCACGTACACACGCGTACACACACACGCACACGCATGCACATCTTTTTGACCACATGTGCACGTTTTCACAACCAACGACCTTCCAACAAAAATTTCTTATTGTAACCCGCACTGACGCAATCAATTTTGGCACTTGGCTTGGATTTCTTGGCTTCAAGAATGAACCACGCACACACACACGCACAAACACGCGCACATCACACGCACGCATACACACACAAATACATGCAATACGATAAACATCCACAAACATATTCTTTTGTATACTACATAAAATGCTTATTATTTTTGCACACACAAGGGACAAAACAAACAGTTCGAAGAGCGTAATGTTACATATGTAAACGGAGATGCAAGCTGTTTAGCGAGTAAATAAATTCTCACAATCAATCTATCCCTCAATTGTCGTGTGTTAATTGATTTCATTATTCGTGGCAGAGATGTTTTTTTGCTCGTGTGTTATTTTTTCCTTATTTTTCTGTTTTAATTCATTTCAGATTATCTAGATATGGACTAATTTTTAAGCCAATTTGACGAATCGCAAATTCATTCTGCTAGAGTTGGCAAAAAATAGGTAATTACGTTCGTTTAATCAAAATAGTTTCATTTCATCTGGTTTCTCACAAAATGATCAACATCGTAATTTAGCTTCTTCCACAAAAGTTTTTAAGCAATTTAGAAAAAAAACCGTTGACCAACAACAAAACGATAAATCTACAACACAAGTGAAATAAAAACATGCAACAACCACAATCAGCAGCAAGCAACAAACAAACAACTAACAAAATCAAACATCATCAAACAACAACAACAACAAACAAACATACTAACCATCCTCAACAGACTCGTTCCTGTTAAGTTCATCGTTACTATCATCATACTCGTCGTTGTCGTCCTCACAGTCGTTGTCATCACCGTGGTTACGGCGTTTTATGATTTGCAGTGATTTACTCTTTTTTCTGAGCAGGTTCTCCTTCTCTCTATCATTGATGCTTACGTCATCATCGTCATCATCTTCCTCTTCATTGTTGCCGTTGTTTGGTTTGCTAATGCTAGATTGTCTGTTGTTGCTGTTTTTGATGTTTTTAATGTTATCATTAATGTTGTTGTTGTTGCTTAATTTTTGTTTGTTTGTACTGTTTCCAGCGTTGAAAAGTTCGCGATTGTTGAAGAAAAGTTTTGAGTCGCTTTTAATGTTATCGTTGCAAGCGTCAACGTTGATGTCGTTACTGTGGCTACCACCGCCACTGCTGCTGCTGATGTTGTTGCTGCAGTTGACAACAGCGTCAAATTTCACGACCTCATTAACGACTTCATCAATTTTTTTAATCACGTCCATGTCGTCATCAACCTCTCCACGCAGAACAACTGCATTATCTCTTGCGTCGAAAACATCTCCAGCGTCTTGCTCCTCATCTTCATCATCAATAAATAAGGAGATGCGTTCGTATATGCCACGAGGGGTAGGCGCGTTTATCTCGCAACCAGATTTCGGTTTTCTGACTTCAAATTTGGAATCTTCCTCTTTCGTTGCGCCATCACTGGCTTTGATTTCCATGCAACTCTCACTTTTCATCATCAGCGCGAGGGCTTGCTGGGCGTTTGAAGGATTTCGAAGGTTGTTGTTTTTGTTGTTGCTGTTGTTGTTGTTGTTGTATTTTAGCGTTTCGTCTTCACTAGAATGTTCACTATCGCCTGTGTAGATAAGTTTGAGATAGGATGGGTAATTTTTGGTACCTTGTTTCACCAGCTTCTCAATTTTTCCTTTTTTCTGCGCTTTGAAATGAAATTCTTGTTTATGATGTTGTGGTTGTTGAAAGCTGCTGTCGGTGTTATTGTTGATGTTATTTTTGTTGTTGTTTTTATTATTTCCGTTGTTAGATTTTATTTTGTTGTTGTTGTTGACGTTGTTGTTGTTATTGTTAAGCTGGGCTTTATTGAGCGTGAAAAGGTGTAATGCTATTGAGGTGTTGACGCTTTTTAAATCATTTTCATTATTCGTGACAACAATATCTACCTTGCTCGCTGCTACGTTGTTGTTATTGTTGGTGGTGGTGTTGTTGTTGATGTTTTTGATGTCATTGTCAGTGTATCTAGTCATCATGTAATCATCTGAACTTTTACTGTTTTCATCGTGGTCATCATCTTCGTCATCTTCATCATCTTTAAGGAATGGGTTGCAATATATATGCTCATCTGCTTGATGTTGAAAGCAGGTGACGAGTTGGGAATTTATGGTCATAATGTTGTTGTTGGTGTTGTTGTTGATATTATTATCGATGTTATTGTTTTTGGTGATGACATTGTTATTGTTTTTAATATTGTTGCCTAGCTTAATAGTCTTGTTATTTATAACGTTGTCGCTGTCAGTGTTATTTTCATTGATGTTAGGATTATTGACATTAATGTCGTCTTTGCTAGAGGTATTGATGTGATTCTGACTCATTAAGTTTTTGTTGGTGTTGATTTTGTTGAGGTTAAGGATATGAATGTTACTGTTGTTGCTGTTGTTGTTATTGTTGTTGTTGTTATTATTGTTGTTGTTATTGTTGTTGTTGTTGGTCATAGTGAGATTGTTGTTTTCATTATTGATGAGATAGTTCATGTAATCTGTGTTGTTGTTGTTGTTGTCGTTGGTGTCATAATTTTTGTTTATATTGTTACTGTCATTGTAATTTATATTATTTTTAATTATTGGTGTGTTATTATTAACGTCAAAATTAGTGTCATTAATAACATTAATGTTCTCTATGATGTCTTTGTTGTTGTTGTTCTTGTCAACAACGATGTTGTTGTTATTATCATCAGAGTCTGTAGTTGTTGTCTTGATGTTGTCAATTATATCAAGAATTGTGTTAATTGATGACTCAACTAATGAAGTGTTGTTCATTTCGTTAATGTCATTTGTGTTAGTGTTGTTGTTGATGTTGTTGTTGTTGTTGCTGATGTCATTGTCATTAATACTAAGACGCGATGTTATAGTGCTATTTTGAACGTTGATGTTATCGAAAATTGATGTTTTTGCTAATGCGATGTCACATGTTGATGTAATTGATGTGGTTGTTAATGCTTCCATGTTAGTAGTGGAAGCTGGGTTGTAGCGGTAGATATTTTTCGGCTTGAATGTTGAAAGGGCGTGTGTCGTACGAGTACTGGCGTCATTCAATATTAAATTCACTATGTCTTCCGTCAGTTCAATCATCTTTTTGTCGTTTGGTGACGATGACGAAGATGAAGATGGCGATGATGATGGGGATGGTAAAGACAATTCACTAATGTTGTTGTCAATGTCGTTTTTGATTATAGTTCTTTTACTTAGTTCGAAACTGTTAATGTTTTTGATGTTATTATTTGTGTTAATGTCATTTTTGTTGTTAACAATATTTGAGGTGTTATTGGTGCTGTTGGTATTGTTGTTGTTGAGTTTGTTGAAGTTGTTAATGTCGTCTGCTGGTGCAAAGCAATCACAATTTGGTAATGAAATAGTTGCCGTATCGTCCAACGATGAAAACCAAACCTTATGTTGATGTTGTTGTCGATGCTGTTGATGTCGCAGTTGATGATGTTGTTGTAGAAGTTGTTGTTGCTGTTGTTGCTGTTGATGTTGTTGTGGTTGATGTAGATGCTGTTGTTGTTCTTTGAAAGAAGAATTCAAAATTACTTCTTTGTTTAATTTGTTTGCGGTGTAAATTTTAGTTGTTGAAAAAAGTTTCAAAGACATTTTTTATCATGTTTTCAAAAAAAACCTCCTACACCTAATCAAGTTCTTCTAATTATTCATTATTCATATAAAATTTAAATTAGAATAATAAATGTAAATTAATATCCCAGCGTATGTGCTCTGAAATGAAAGCAATAAGGTAAAGAGAAATAGCGTAAATATTGAAAATAAACTTCAAAGTCCTAGCTCAATATTAAAGACAATTCACATTATTCACTTTCAAACGAATGAATGAGTGATCGAAACAACAAATGAAAAAACGAATGAATGAACAAACAAACGAACGAACAAAAACACACGAGTGAACAAACAAACGAACAAACGGATGAATGAACGAACGAGTGAACGTATGCATTGAAAGAATGCAACTGACAGTCTAATGCAATGTTGATGGTATAGGTTTAAATGAGATGCCTTATATATATTCAATGCATATACATATCAACATATATGTTTAGATACAATGTATATATATATATGTATGTAAATGTATATATATATATATATTTGTATGTGTGTGTGTGTAAATGTATGTGTGGGTATGTATATGTGTGTATGTTTATTTATGTATAGTATATGTATACACATTGAGTTAATGTATGCATGCATAGTAACCGTACGTACACCTATGTAAAATAATGTGTATATCTAATTCTTGTATAAAATGTATAAAGATATTGTTATATAATAAGTATACTTTTGGTAATCACATTCAAATAATCAATAATTCAGTAACAATGCACGCATGCATTACTGAATTGTTTCATGCATTACTGAATGGTGCCTCCTCTCAGAAAGCAGTGGCGTGCATGCAAGCTTAACAAGAGAAGCAATTAGCGAACGATCGTTTGTATGTTTATCATTTAATTAATTATTTAAATATACTTTCTCTGTAGTTTTTAATATACATAGGTGTAATTTAATTTCATGATAGCTCAACGGATAGAGTGCCTGTTTCTTCACTGCAGTTACTTGGTTCGATTGCAAACAGTTTCCCAACTCTCGGACACAGACTTTTTATATGCGTTATGGGATTAGTTTAACTTTAAATTTCAAGAAATAATTTTGTAAAAATCTATTTTACTTGAATGCAAATTTGGAAAAAAAATACGTAACGTAAACGAACCCTACTAGTTGAAAAAGAGTAATATATGAATGGGGAAAACATTCATTTAGTCAAACGAATCTTTCTCACCCGTAAACAAGCAATCCATCTTGCGCGTTTAACAACTCATTTTGCTAACAAACATTTCATTTTGCTAGCAATATTTAAAAAATTTTTTTTTTTAACGGTCCATGTTTCTTCAGCTTTTTTGTGAAATATGTTTTTAAAACAACATACAGGTTTGTTTTGATGTGAAAATCTATCATTTAAAATAATTTTAAAAGAGGTTTATAAAAGTTAACTCATTTTTTGAACGATATAAACTTGTTTGCTTGCAAAAACAATTTTTAAAAATTTAATTTATTCAATTAATTCGTATAACACTCTGAAGAACAAAGAGGAACTTTGTGAATGATAGCTATCATTTTAAAAATTTGAATCTGAAAGAAATACATCAGTTTAATTAGCAATCCAATTATAAGAGCAGTAAGATAAAATCATTTCATCTTTACGCAAGTCAAAATAACGAAGCAATTGTATGTATCTAGAAGAGCCAAAAAAATCTTAATAAATCCTAAACACCTAAGGTTATGTTACTAACAAGTCAATGAAATAGAAGAATTTCGCCATGCATTAAAAGTCGTCATCTATCCAATGCGAGTTGGTTGTGTGAGTGTGTATGTGTGTGTGTGTGGTGTGTGTGTGTGTGTGTGTGTGTGGTGTTGTGTGTGTATGTGTTGTATGTGTGTGTGGTGTATTGGATTGTACATATTTAAGAGAATGTATGTATTATGTGAATAACTGTATAACCTTTACATGTATGACAAAAACAACAGTTTTATCTCAATGTATATGTGTGTGTGTTTGTGTGTGTGGTGTGTGTTTGTGTGTGTGCGGGTGTGTGTGTGTGTGTGGGATTTTGTTTTCAGGTACATTTACTTTTTCATTGTTTCATAGTCCATTTATTGCTTTAAAATAGACCATTGAATGATAGAAAGAACAAAAGAAAGAAAGAAAGAAAGACCATGAAATAATGATTAGGAATGTTGGGATGATCTCATTCAAGATGATGATGATGATAATGATGATGACGATGATGATAATGATGATGATGATGATGATGATGAGGATGGTGATGAAGATGATGATGACGATGAGTGGTGGTGATGACGATGACGATGATAATAATGATGATAACGACATGTAATTGCGATTGTTTTTATTCTATTTTTTAGATCATTTGTTTCAATCATTTACTTCATTAATTTAAATAAAAAATACTCTTTGTTTGCATAGACATATACAGTAAAACACAGTTGAAATTAGACATTCAATTGATTCATTAAGGCAGAGGGCAATAAACAACAATGTCTTTATGATAAAAAAAACGTCTTGTTGTTTTAAGATGTTTGTGATTTGTGGCTCTTGCGAATTGTTAATGTCCAGCTAACATTCATTATTTATTACACACGGCTCTCTTCTAGCCTTCATAAATTTTTATCTTAAAAACAAATATATAAATTTACTTTTAAATTTTGAAAACAATTTCTCGTGAATAAAAACTTGTTCTTTTCTTCTTTGCGGTAAAAATAATTGCCAGGATATGAAAGATAAACCGGAAACTGAAAATTAAAATTAAAAAAAATTATTTTGTGTCTTTGGTTTGTTTTGATTTCGTGAATTGTTTCAACTCTGACAAGACGAATGAAATGTCAGCAGCATCGGCAAAACATTTACAATGAGCACGTGACTTTTAATGTATGTTTGTAATGTTTGTTTGTCTGTTTGTTTGTTCGTTCTTTTGTTTGTTTGTTTGTTTGTTGTTTGTAATATTTGTTTGATTGTAATGTTTGTTTACGTTTACATACCTGTCCAAACACGCCTACATCTAATTCTTCCTTATACATATTACATCTTTCCATTTGAGTAGGTTTACATTTCAGTAATATTCTGTTAAAAAAAACTCAATTAACCTCAACATTTTTCAATTAACTTTCAACTGCATGTTTAAAATTCATTTTGACTTGTTCAGATACACGTAGACATATAAGGTCAGGTGGGCTTTCTTATTATTAACACCTGAATGACATGCGTCATGTGCATATAATCTGCACCCTGGCTCGTTAAGATTGCCGTTCACTTCCCACGTTTCATAAAATTATTTTGAATGTGCGTGCCAACTTAACTAACTACAAAGGTGTGTTAATACGTTTGTATTGTTTATTTAATTCAGCTTTAATTCATAAGCAAAATCATCTGGTATCAAATTAATTATTGATGACATACTCTTTTTATTCACACTTTTCGTAAGTGTATAAATATAAATACTCTTTATTCTCATTTTATAGAATCCGGCAAACACAAAAATTAGTCAGAGAAAAAACAAAGAGAGGAATATAAAAAAGACAGGAGAAGAAAAAGAGAGAGAGAAGAGAGAAAGAAAGTAGAACGAAGAAAAAGAGAGTAAGAGAGAGAGAGAGAGAGAGAGAGAGAGAGAGAGAGAGAGACAAAGACGCAATTACACGTACGTTGTGGAATTCCATTATTCCAGTTTGCAGCACTATATTTTACTAGGGCCGCGTGACGTACGCTCCGAGTCACCTGATTTAAACACTTTTAGCAAATTGTTTTCGATATTTTTTTTTCCCACGTATTCTGTATTGGGTATTTTCCTATATTGGTGTTCCTTTGTATCGGTGTAGTTTCTTTTATTTCCAATTCAAAACGCAGTCAGACCTCTTTATAAAAAACTTCTGTAGTATAACGTTTGCTCGTTGCATGGTTTAAAGTTTTGTGTCGATTTTATGAAACATATGTGTGTTTCTGTTGAGTGATATTATTGATTTTATGACCCACCACAACTACACCATAAACAGTAATGTCATCTACAACTTCAAAAAACTCAACAGTCAATTCGAGAAGTAAAAAAACTACAACAACACATCATCAACAGCAACAAAAATTTGACAAATTCACGAATGAAGCCGGGGTAACATCCACAAAAAGTCACCAATTAAACTTCCAAATATGAACAACATCAACAAAAATGGATGTGTCGAGATTATATTTATAAACCAAAAAAAAACATTAAATGAATAAATAAAATTAAAAGTAAATCAATAAATGAACTAAAATATGATAACCACAAAAAGAGATAAAGAAGGCCTAAGCTGATTATAATTTATAGTGATCGTTTGAAATCCTCGTAAGATAGATGTGTCTAAATACCCACTGATGCATTTTGTACACACATCCATACATCAATGCATATGCATACGCTTGTCTATGTATTGTATGTGCGTGTATGTATTGCTATTTTTGTGTTCACTTTTGTATTTGTGTGTATAATTTTAAAAGAGTTTCTGTGTCTTTATAAAATTGATAGATTTATTTCAATGTTTAGAGGTTATAAAGCGATTTTAAATAGGCGGGAATCTTTGCAATACACATAGTAATGTGTGAATTAATTTTTTTGTATATATGGGTGTGTGTGTGAGTGCGTGTGTCTGTGCGTGCGTGTGTGTAAGTGTGCGTGCGTGCGTGTGTGTATGTGCGCTTAAGTTTGAATTTGTGTTTGCTTATTCGTATTTGCTTATCTATGGCAAAAGTAATTAAAAGCAAACAAAGCAATCTTATCCAATCATATTTAATGATATTATCAAATGAGAATGAAAAAAAAAATGGAAAAAAAAGAAAAGGCTTAGGATGAGACAGGATGAAGGCTGGAGTAAGAAGACAAAACAAATAAATAAACGTTTTATTAAGATTTTATATTCCATTTCTATTCATTTCTTTGCTCTTTTTGCATGCCATGCATCCATTTTTAATTGCATTTGTATGCACGGTTATGCGCGCTGGTTTGCCTTTGCTTATAAGTTTTTATGTTTGTCTCTTTTTGTTTATGTGACTGTGAGAATGCACGTGTGTGTGTGTGTGTGTGGTGTGTGTGTGTGGTGTGTGCGTGTATGTGTGTGTGTGACGTGTGAAGTGTGTGTGTGTTATGAGTGGTTTATTTGAAAGTATATAAGAAAAAATGAACGAACGAAAGTATGACTGAATAAATTATGAACGAAAGAATGACTGAATTAATAAATAATGAATGAATGCATAATTGAATGAACGAACGAACAAATGAATGAATGTGTATGGACCATATGAAAGTAGTTTAGATTGATGAAAGGAAGCTCCACTCACTAATGGTGTGTTTTAAAACATGGCAATTAAATACCAATGGTCATTGGATCACGTGATCTGATGATGATGATGATTATGATGATGATGATAACATTTTTTTCAATCTTTCACTTCTGCATACATACATAAATACATTTATTCATTCATTCTTTTTTCATTCTTTCAAACAAATTTTTTATTCGCCGGCTTTTACTTTTTTAAAAAATATGTTCATTCATTTATACATTCGTTCGTTCGTTCGTTTGTTGGTTCGTCCGTTCGTTCATTCAATCACTCATTAATTAATTAATTAATTAATTAATTAATTAATTAATTCACTCATTCATTCATTCATTCATTCATTCGTTAGTTCATTCTTTCATTGAGAACAATTTCTCACTCCTTCACTTATTTTATTCCTCCGATAAATTCATTTATGCTTTCATTTATTCTGTTTGCGAATGCTTCGAACCCTTAGATCACGGTTAGACGATGGAGGAGACAGTAGAAACGAAAATTTTGGCGAGGAAGAAAAAATTTGTTGAGAAGATGCAATGCTCACATAAACATTCATGCTCCTACCGTGTAAACAAAGTCTGCCACTACCTAAGAAGGATTGGCTACTGGCGCAGAGAGGAAGAGAGAGACAGAGAAAATGAAAGAGAAAGAGAGAGAGAAAGAAAGGAAAAGAGATAGGAAAAAAGAGAAAAAGAGAAAAAAAAAGAGATGAGGAGAGATAGATAATGAGTGAGAAAGAGGGTAAAATAAAAGAGAGAGAGAGAAAGAGAGAAAATTATAAAAAATGAGTTGGTTGGTTGATTGGCTAGTTGGTGAATTGGTAAATATCAGGGAAAAAGAAAACGAAAGAGAGATACGGAGAGAGGAAAGAAGGAAAGCAAGTGAAACAAAGAGTATGGAAGGGAAGGGAAAAAGTTTAAAATAAAAAATAAAAAACAATCGAGAAAAAAAAAACAAGAATAATAAGCAAAAAGCAAAAATTAACTGTATGAAACATGAGGAAAATGTTTGATAACAATAGAGAGAAAAAAAACTTGAAAGAATTGTTTGAAAGAAAACGTAGATGACAATATATATAGATGAATAGATGGATGGATGGATGGATGGATGGATGGATGGATGGATGGATGGATGGATGGATGGATGGATGGATGGATGGATGGATGGATGGATGGATGGATGGATGGATGGATGGATGGATGGATGGATGGATGGATGGATGGATGGATGGATGGATGGATGGATGGATGGATGGATGGATGGATGGATGGATGGATGGATGGATGGAGATGTATGGATGGATGGATAGCTAGATGGATGGATGGATGGATGGATAGCTAGATGGATGGATAGCTAGATGGATGGATGGATAAATAGACAGATAGATATAAAAGAAATGAACAGAAGGGACGCGCCAGCATATGCTGGCTGGTTGGTATGCCGCATTTTACCTGCGAAATAATTGTGATGTATTAAGTGCTGCGTGCACTAGTGTGTGTGTTTATGGCCACTCCTCAATTATTTAACAACTTTTTTCTCTCTCTTCTTTTTTTAACTTCCCTGAGAACAGAAGAAACAAATTTTTTTTTTTGAAATAATTTATCTCGTTGTTTCAAGTTTTGCTTTTTTACTAAAAAAATGAAAAATAAAACGTAAATTTTTAATTTAATTTATCTTAGGTGCAGTGTGAGCTATTTCAAACGGCAAATATTTCTCTTTTTCATCTGAATAATAAAAAATCAAAGCAAAACAATTCAGACTTTTGAAAAATAACTAAGAAAATCTAAAAAGTAACAATAAAAACTAAAAAATTATATAAAAAAAGTATTTGTTCATGCATGTGTAGCTAGCTAACGAGATAAAAACATACAGGCCGTAATGGAACGCAGTTTTTGAGTCGTTAAAGTTCACGCTTAACGGAGAAATTGTTGTCAGAGTTAGGCTTCTATCTGCGTGTTTTCCCGACAAAACTTGCCATTGTCTGCAGCTGATGACGTCTCGTTCGTTCGTTCATCGTCAGGTTTCGCCTTTTAAGATATTAATTTGACTAGGTGGAATTTTCAAACTTTGAATGTTCATTTTACGGCACGATTGTGCAAAACTTGTGAAAAAAAGATTCCTTTTCTACTAAAAGTTTAATTTTTTGTTTTAATTTCTTTTTGTTTGAGATTTTGAATTTGAAAAATTTTAAGAAGAAAATCTTAGAAAATCTTGGATGAACGTGTCTAAAGAGATAAATGTTGTATGACGAGGGGAGTACTTACTTACACGCAGAGTATAACGCGTGACAAAATGTCACCATCTCCATCGTCACCACAATTCATCATCAGATTATCACCACCATCATCGTCACAGTCGTAAAAACCATCATTATCACTCTCCCATCATCTCCGTCATCATAATAATCGACATCATCATCATCCTTTTTTGATGAACCATCTTCATCATAGTAATAATCTATAATATCACAATCATCCTTTGTTATCATTATTGACACGTCCTATACTACAAACAGACGACCATTAATATTCTAACCATTACACAATCATCGTTATTCTAATCAATACACTCATTTAAAAATCCAGACCTACAACATGGACACGCACAAACGCCAACGTGCATGCAATTTAGAGATTCTTCCATTTTAACATCTTAACTCTTTAGCCCGCCGATCTTTCTAATGCCAAGAAGGGGTATACATTACATTAGGAGAGTATTTATATGAGACATGTAAGCATGTATAATATACCCAAACATGTCGGTGTGTAATTTTGTTTGTATATGTGTATTATATGTAATTGTTAAGTATGTGAGTACGTTTATGTACAAGTTTCTCTCTCTCTCACTTTCTCTGTATGTGTATGTGTGTGTGTTATTGTGTGTTCGTTTGTTTGTGTGTATGTCTGTGTAAATAGCTAATTAAGATTTAGTGAAACGGTCTTTAATCCTTTAGAAAACTTCCCAGAAATTTTAGTTTTTCAATTTTCTTTTTGAAATAAAAAGCTTTTTTCTGAAATTTAATTTTTTTTTATTTTACTTGAGAAAAAATATTTATTTAGTATTTTTTTTTTAAATTTCCGTCTTATCTTTCAGGTAAATTAATTTATATTGCGCCGTCTCTAGTCTATTTTCTTCCTTCAACGACTTATAAAATTTCCAATTCTTATTCTATTAAAAAACATGTTTTAGATTATTTTTTGGTTATAATTTAAATTTAAAAATAAAGTTCTTTTTTGTATTTTATTTTAGATTAATTTTAATTTTTAATCGACGTTTTGTATACTTTTCGTCTTCCTTGATTGCTTATATTTTACGTTTTTCTCCAAAAAAGACTACACCAAATTTTTTCATATTTGTTGGCGTTCTTATACTTTATACTCATCTACTAAACGTCTCACAAATTTTTTTTATTCTTTTATTAGTTTTTCATTTTATTCTTTCTTCCTCTTCTTTAAAAACAGCAGCAACAGTGGCAGCAACAGTAGCTGCAGTCGCAACTTCATCGACTTCTTTCTTTGGAAACATCTTCCATGTGCATCGTTTGTCTTACGGTGTCAGCCATTTTTTATCTCCAACATCATCGACTTCCGCATCCACCATCATCATCATCTACTCATCAGCATCTTGGTCGTCATCATCTATACCATCATCTACATCATCGTCGTCCTCCTCATCAACATCGCTATCATCATCGTCGCCATTTTTTCAACTATTTCATCCTCACATATACATTCACCATAAAAATTAACGTACGAGTTACCATCATCGTCGTCATGTTAAAATTAAGTTAATTTTTCAAAATGTTGATCGTCGTTAATCATCGACATCGTCATAATTATCGTCAACGTTCGTTGATCCATCTTCTTAAACATTACAAGGTTCGTCCCTTCTTAATACACCCATGCTTATCGTCATCATCATCATCATTCTCAGCATCACCCATCTCCTTATCATCACCATCGTCATTCTCATCATCATTTTCATCACCATCGTCATCATCACAGCACAGCACAAAGAATCACATTAATGTAATTTATCCATGTTTTAGCATAGTTTCCATTGTTCCTAATCATCCAATATCTCACCATACTAAAGTTAAAAGCCACACGATTAATATTTTAAACATCATCATTCTCATCATCATCGTCGTCGACAACTACTAAGTATGAGTATCATCATCATCATCATTCGTAAGGTCTAATAATGTTAACATTTTTATTATCATTATCATCATCATCATTATCATTATGACCATCATTTTAATCATCTTCACTACTATCATCATCGTCATCATCATTATGACCACAATCATCTACTTATTATACTCCTTTATCGCTATTATTTCGCTCATTTCATCAGCGCCATCATCCTATAGAGCACATACACAAAGAAATTAATGACGTCATTTCAAATGGACAGTGACGTCACAAAATTTCTACTGCGCTCTATTTTCCAAGTAAATTAAGCGTAAAACATTTTTTAAGCCTATTCTGACGAAGACTACCTCGCCTCTCTTCAAAGAATTTTCTTGAATGATTTTTTTCTTTCATTCGACTGAATTAAAAATTTTAACAAAAATTTCTCCATTTCATTTTTCATTAGAAAGATTTTTATTCCAACTGATTAATTTGCAGAATTCAAAGAAGTTTCTATAAACGAGTTAATTGAGTTTTATGAACAAAATTTAGAAGACAAAGTATTTTGTTCCTTATATTAACCAATATAACTACGTATTTCTGTAAATGCATTCAAGTTTTTCAATTAAATGTCATTTTTTTTATAAAATACTTGACTTTAAATTTGGTAATAAAATGTTCGTTCCACTCTGTTTTTACCCTGGGTTTACAGTGGTTGTAAAGAAGTTTTCATGGAGGTACACTAAAGAACCTGCAAGCTTTGTCCAAGTATTGTTTACTTATAATGCTTTAATGAGTAATAAACGGTTTTAAATTTAGTAAAAGAAACAAATGAAGTAATAAATTGGTAAAAGTTTGTTAGGCAAACATTTTTTTATGTCAACGAATCAGAATTCAACTCATTTATAAAGAATACCCATTATTGCATTCATTACACAACATTAATTAATTCATCAAGTCTAATAAAAAGTAATTTAATTTGATACTTTCAATCGTATTTTAACAAATATTGTCTTAAATTTGTATGAAATATCTTGAATATTCGAACTATCAGCGAAGTACTTCATGATTATACAACCTTGCACCAGATTACTGAATTATCATAATATTACATAAAATTGCTTTCATGTTTATGCTGTGTTGGTTTAAATTTACGTTTCAGCATTTGGGCGAAATTAAGTTAATGTTGTTATTGATCTGTAAACTAATTACTTTTCTTTATTTTTTTTTGTTAAATTAAACAAAATTAAATATTAAATTAAAATTATAGAATGGTTTCAAGAGAATTTTTACTTTATCTTCAGTTAGTTTTTTACAACTATATTGTTTTAACTGGAAAATTAACTTTCTAAAAATTGCAGAAATTTAATTTAATAATAAAAGAATATTTTTTTTAAAATTATTAATCTTTATATTATATCATAAATTAATATAATAATAAGTTTATTAAATGATTATTCAGGGTTTTCTTGATGATGGCTTCTGTTATAAGTGACAACACAAAAATTACAAGGGTAAAGTAAAATAATTAAGTTTTAAAATATATTAGTTTTATTTTTTAATTAATCTCAATGTTTATTTTTTAAATTTACTTACTTTTTTGCCTATTTTTAGTCTTTAAACCATATTATTGAAATATGAATTTTATTTTATATGAAGCTTGAATTTATTTATAACAAAACACATTTTCAACTAAAAAAATAATTTTTCTAAAATTCCTTTTAAACTCAAATAGTCATATTTTCATGTCTTATCTATCTATTTACTTATATTTGTTAATGTATTTAGTTATTATTTTTTATCTTTAATCATTTATTACACCTTTAAATATATATTCATAACATAATATAATTTCCTGTTTATAGCCAGAAAGCAGTGACTTAATCAATCTTCTATTTGTCCCAGTGGCCCAAGCAGACAGACTAGATGACCAGCCTGTCAAATCGAATGGACAGGCAGCTAATTCTAAATTGAAAACTTCTGCTCCTACTATTAAAATAAAATCAGAAAGTAAAAATTTACATAAATATCCAACAAAATTCAACTCTGGTGAGTTGAAGAACATCCTTAAAGACAAGATCCCTGCTGCTAATCCTAAGACTACATCAGATCAACAAGATTCAGTCAGGGTATTAGAATTTTCTAAATCTACAATTTCAAACAGGAATGGGAATGTTAATTTTGAACAAATTCTGAACAATAATCAAGACAGAGTATTACAAAATACTGACAAATTGGTTAAAGAACATGCATATAGTGGTAATAATGATGATAATCACAGGCAGATGATCAAAGAGAATGTTGATTCTAAAATTTCTGAAATAAACCTGAATGAAGTTACCGAAGAAAATAGATTTGCTTCTATTGGTAGTAACGAAATAAAAAATGATGGTCACAGAAATGCTAATTTTAAAAAATCTTCTGGAAAAGTTGCAGGTGAAATTAATTTAAAACTTGGCTCTGCAGCTTGTGATAATAATCAGATATCATCATCTCCATCAGAGTCATCACATAAAACATCACACAAATCATCATCTTCATCATCATCTTCATCATCCTCATCTTCATTCTCACCTTCATCTTCATCATCATCTTCATCATCATCAATTTTTATCTGTTTCCACAATGACATGTGTGAACAGAGATCAATAATTGTGCCATGTGACACTTCCTTGTTTTTAAAGTAAGCTGTCTTGATATTTTTTGAAATTTCGTTTTAATTTCATCAATGTTTCATGTTTATTCATTGGTCATTGGTTAATAAAATAATGAAATAATTATATATTTATATAAAAATTTATTCTTCTATATTTATTTTGAAAATTTTATTGAATTTTTCATTAGTTTAATTAATGATAATTAAATAAATATGTTTATATATTATGTTTCTAATGGATTGCATCATGGGATGGTTAAATCCATAACCAATCTAGTTAGAAGCAAATTGAAACTCTCTTAGCAACTTAGAAATGGGTGTGTGCTAAACCTGCTTCATTATCATGTAATAACCAGTTTATGTGAGTGTGTGCGTGTGCGTGTGTGTGTGTGTGCTTTATTTACACACTTGTATTTATTTGTCAGTATGTGTAACATAAGAATGCATTTTCTAAACATGTGTTTGTGTAAAGGTTTGTGTTTTTATCATTGTAACATATGATAGTAATAATACTCATATTGATCTCTATTTTGCTAACTACTCACTCTCTAGACTAGTCATGTTATTTGTGACGTTCGTTTTTGTGTGCGTGTGTGTTTGTGTATGTGCGTGTGTGTGTGTGTGTGTGTGTGTGTGTGTTTGACTGTGTGCGTGTGTGTGTGTGTGTTTGTGTGTAACTTCAATTGAGTAACTTTTGTGTAAATTAGTAACTTTTGCATTTTGAACTGTGAATGTTTGTAAACATTCAGCTTGTTCTATCTGGTTTTTTGTCACTTTTTTGTTAGTTTTTTATTCTTTGTAGTTTGTTTTTGTGTACGTTGTTAGTTTATATATTGTTAATATTTTTATTAGCTGTAGTAATAACAATAACACTTTTAAGTAGCAATAGTAGTAGCAGCAGCAGCAGTAGTAGTAGTAGTAGTTGTTGTAGTAGTATTAGTAATAGTAGTAGTGACAGTAACATTATAAAGATGAAACTGATTTAGTTAATTGAATGATCATTCTGTCAGAGCAATATCACCTGATCATGTCTAATTAGAGTGATGTTGTTATAAAATGAGGATGATGGTGATGATGATGGTGATGGTGATGATGATGATATTGGTGATGATGATGATGATTTAGGTCCTGCAGTTTATTCAGCCCTTAAATTGTTTTTCATTTCAGTTGTTACTTTGCTCAATTGGTGTTCAACTTATTTTTTGCTCATCAGATATTGTTAAATATATTTTTATTAATGTTAATTTATTTAGAAATATTATTTTTATTTATATTGAATTCAAAATTTTTATAAAAATTTTTGTCATGTTTTATAAAAAAAAAGAAAGAATAACAACATCACCAATAAATTTTTTTATTATTATTATTATTATTTGGCTGCTAATGTGTCTTATAGTTAAGCAACACGTTGCATATTGAAAAAAAATGTTATCAGACGTATGTATTGCACATATGTTTCTGAACTAACTGTTGAAAAACTAATTTTTTTTTTCAAAACCATTGTGATACTAATTTTAGGTATAATATATTTATATATTTGAATAATTTTTAATTTCTGATATTTAATATTATTGTAGAATTTAAATTTATTTCGAGTTTATTTCATTTCATTTGCTGATGATTAAGAATCACATCAAGTCTGGATGTTTTTTTATAAGTTCTGGTTATAAGATAATTGGTCTTTAGGTATATAATATATGTGTGTATAATGTCTGTGTATGTGTGTATACACGTGTACGTGTGTTTTTGTGTGAGTGTGTGTATGTGTGAGTGTGTGTATGTGTGTGTGTTTGTGTGTGTGAGTGTGTGTGTGTGCGTGCGTCCGTGCGTTTGTTTGTGTTTGTGTGTGCGTTTTTATATAAGCCTTGAAACTTGCTATAAATTTGACAGCTTGTTGATAATGGGCAGTTACATTCAATATTTTATTATAAAAATAGTTATCAATTTGATGATAGTTTAAATTATATTCTATTTCTATTATATTTTTTTGTGAAATATGCTAGGCTTATTGAGGAGTAATTTTGTTTTAATAATACTAGTGTTAGAGTTTGATTCATTCAATTGCTATTTTCATTAATGATTCAAATTTGAAAATTATTATTTTTGGATGTGTTTTAGAATCAGAAACCTCTGTATGTCTAATATTCAAGACTGACGTTTATAAATTGTTTTAAATAAAATCATTCACCGTGGGTCGTATTTACTTTTTCAACACCAGGGAGACCATGTACAACCATCAGTTCTGGAACTACAATCTCAACCGAGGGAACAAAATCAAAAGCTGCAACACCAACGACATCAATAACAACAACAATGACGTCACGAATAACAACAACAATGACGTCATGAATAACAACAATGACATCAACAACGACAACAACAACAACATGTTTTTCTTGTTAAGAGACACAGGCGAGATAAGAAGATATGACTACTATCAGTACTACAATCGTTATCACAACCGGCTGCTTTTTGATAGATCAGCTGATTACAAGTCTAATGGTGATACCGATAACGATTACGTTGTTGTTTCTGCTGATGATTATGATGAAATTGTTGGCAAGTAAGTGTTGCGTTGTTGTAAAGTTATTTGGTGAGGTGAAATGTTTTGCATATCCAGATTTTTATTTTTATTTTGCCCTCTCTAACGTGTCCTGATGTTTATGTGGACTCTTGAATCGGAAGTTTCAGTTTCATTTTCAATATCTTCTATTGAAAATTGTGAAAAATATTGTGGTGAACAATATTTTAATTATTTAACAGACCGACTGATGTCGTGTTAGTATCAGAGCTGACGTCATTCGCAACAGTATCACCGCCGACAACATCATCTCCATCATCTTTTTCATCATCATCTTCATCGTCGTCCTCACCTTCTTTATCCTCATCATCATCATCATCCTCATCATCGTCGTCAATGTCAGAAGCTGATGATGATTCTATTAACAACTTCTCTAGAGATTCAACAACAGCAGAAACTATTTCTGTCACCGAGGAAGTCACTTCTACTGCGGTAAATACTACAAAAACATCATCAACAACAACAAAATCTTCATCATCCTCAACAGCAGAATCACGGATCTCTAAAGACTCTCCATCTGATATCCACTTGATAAAGTCTGCCAGTATAAATATAATGACAAAAACATCTAGTAACGATATTGAAAGATCATCGTCGTCGTCATCATCGCCATCATTGTCATCTTTTACATCACCTGCATATACACAAAATATTTTTTTCCAAACATCTTCTGCTGAGTCACCACTAGACTTTGCATCATCTTCTTCATCTCCTTCTTCTTCATCATTTTCCACCTCCTCCCCATCATCTTCGTCGTCGTCTTCACCATCATCTTCACCGCCATCATCATCGTCATCATCATCATCACTTTCGTCGGAAGTATCGTCATCGTCATCATCGTCATCATCACCATTGCTAGAAGTACCACCATTATCATCAACAATAGACTCAACATCATCTACAACAGTAAAGGAAACATTAGAATCATCACCAACGACTACATCACAAACAGCAACAACAACAACAGAAGGCACATCATCACATACATCATCAACCAAAATTACAGTAGATTCAACGTCAAAAACATCAGATAATTTAACATCATCACAAGTACCAGATGCTTCTGCAACAACAACACCACTTGCAACAGCAACCGATTCAACCACAACATTAACAATAGACTCAACAACAACCGACTCACCTGCAACGAAAACAATAGACCTAACTACAACCGACTCATCTTCATCAGTAACAATAGACTCAACAACAACAGATTTACCTGCAACAGCAACAATAGACTCAATAAAAACCGACACATCTGCAACGAAAACAATAGACCTAACTACAACCGACTCATTTGCATCAGCAACAATAGACTCAACAACAGCAGATTTATCTGCAACAGCAACGATAGACCCAACAGCAACCGACTCAAAGACAAAAACAGATCCAGCAACAACGGCTACCCAGACATCATCATCTTCATCATCACCATCGTCATCATCGTCATCACATGATGAGAATACAACAACGCAAACGTCACCATCATCACCAGACGAATCATCATTATCACATGTTGAAGATACGACAACATCATCAACAACAACAACAACATCATCATCGTCATCAAAACCGGAAGATGACATCAGTGTCCCGGAGAAAAAACCTGAAATGCCATCATTTGACGAATGGAAGCAGCAGCAGAAGGAAGGAGAGAAAAATAAAGAACTCAATAAAAGTAATCCTCGTTACTGTTATTATTTGTCTTTGTTGGAATTAGTTCAGTTTAATTTGTTGATTTATTTGCTGATGAAACGTTCATTATTGTTTCATTATACATCTACAAAAACTTAAACAAACACTGTATGTATATGTACAATGAAACTCTGTATAGAAAAGCACTAATAGAGGCACACACACGCACGCGCAAACACACACGCACATACACACACACACGCACATACACACACACGCACATACAATTAAACAATACACATTACTAGCGAATCAAAACACAGACATGCAAAAACAACAACTACAACAAAATGGACAAAAAAAACACAGACTCCAGCCAGACACAACAGCAGCACCATCAGCTGCAGGCAAAATCGAAACTCATGAAGAAAGAAATCAACTACTCTTCAGTAACTTGTGGGGCAAAAATAGTTCAGGCTAACCCTGAGTCACAGAATCCTTCATTCATTTTGTATGAAAATAAAGACCAGTATATGAACAACCCATGTTTTGCTAAAAAAGGGTTAAATTTTTTTTCTAAAATAGTTCTATGGACTATTTTCGTCATCCTAGTTTTAATATATGTTAAGAGATATTTCTTTGGGGTTCTTTTTCATGTTGTTTTTTAGTTTTTTTAGCCTTGTATAAATTGTGAATTCAGTTGTTTGGTGTTTTTTTTGTTTTGTCTCTTATTTATTTTGGTATTCCAATTTAGATTTAATATTCACATTCATATACTATAATTCTTTTTTTTTGTCTGCTATGCATCCTACCACTTTGTTTTGTTACAGGTATATTTTTAGAGTTTAAAGAAAAGCAAACAATTCTTAATGAAAAAAATTTATTTTTGTGGAGTGAAAATCAGAGTAAGTTGCATGTTATAAGTGATTTTAAGAACATCAGGCCTATCATTTTCTTGTTTTATGTGATGATTTATACTATACAATTGTTTGGTATTTCACCTAGGCAGCTAATAATTCTACAGAGGTAATAAAAATATAGTTGGTGATAATAATAATTGTTATAATTTTTTTAAAATTGTAAAAAAATTTTTTTATAGGTTTGTGGTGGAGTTGTGTGAGTCGGTTCAAATTCAGTTACTAGAGCTTGGGAATTTGGAATTTTTTTCCTCTCTCCCTGAAACATTTGACATCCACATCAGTGAGAGGTGGGTTGGTTAAATTTTATTCTAATGTTATCAAATAATTTGTTCATTTTCATTTTATGTTTTTTATATCTGATTTCAATCAATTTTTTGTTACTTTTTGAGTTTTGTTTGAGCTCTTTTTTTGAGACATCTAGACTGTTGTGTGTCTGTGTGTTGTGTGTGCGTGTGTCTGTGTATATGTGTGTGAGTTTGTCTGTCCATGCATGTAAACATATGTGTTGTAATGTAACTAATTTTATTGCTAATAATTATATATCTACAAAATTTTCCACACGCTCATACAGACATTCACACACAAACACACACACACATACACACACACGTCATCGTCATTATTAATTTTGTCATCAGAATTATTATTTATCTATTCATTTATTTAAAAATACACATAAGAATAAGCATAAATAAATAGCAATTACATTAACAATATAACTAGCATGTTTATAAGTAGAGAATAGCATATAATAAGCAGTCCTGCCCGTTTGACAGAGCTTCATCATTAGGTATAAAAAAATGTATTTTTAGGATTAAGCTAAGCCAAGCTGGCTGCATGAGATTATTATTATTATTATTATTATTATTATCATCATCATCATCATCAAGGGTAGTAGTAGCAGCGGTAGTAGTAATATTTCATTGTTATTATCATCATTGTTGTAATTTTTATCATCATCATCGTCATTATTATTATCACCATTATTAGTGTTAATATTATTATTAATACTCAGATTAATACTCTATTTATTGCATTTAACACTTTGTTTTATTTCATTATTTTATTTTATTCGTACTGTCATTTTCATTGTTTTTATTGCTGAATAAAAGATTGTTTTTATTGTTGTTATTATTATTATTGTTGTTGCCAGGTTCCCAACGAAAGATTGGGTGCACCTCGGCACCTACCATGCCAGGGAGGAGAGGGTTGTCCAGTCATTCAGGATAGAAAGTGGACCAACTACCTATGTTAAATATATTAGGATTGATATCGTCAGTCACTATGGCAATGAGCATTTCTGTCCGCTGAGTATACTAAGGTCAGTTTTGGACGTGAATGAATGATGGAGTGAGTGAGTGAGTGAGTGAGTGAGTGAGTGAGTGAGTGAGTGAGTGAGTGAGTGAGTGAGTGAGTGAGTGAGTGAGTGAGTGAGTGAGTGAGTGAGTGAGTGAGTGAGTGAGTGAGTGAATAGTTCAACGACATGCGTGAAGTACTTTAGAATTGACTTTGTTGGTCACCATGGTAATGAACGTTCATTTGTTTTTTTTATTCATACATTATTTAATTTAACAAATCAATTGCTCACGCGTCTCTAGAGTGTTTGGAGTGAGTATGGATGACGATGAGGAGGTAGAGATGAGAGATGATGAAGTCGACCACGCAGACATCATTGATGATAATGCTGCTGATGATAATGCAAAACAACAGCAACAACCCAATCTCTTCAAGAAAGCTACTGGTAACTATGTTTCTTTATTTGATGAATTAGTGAATGAATGATAAGTGAATGAATGAATGAACGAATGAATGAATGAACGAATGAATGAATAAACGAATGATGAAAGTTAGATTGAAAGCTTAAGTGAAAAATTATTGATGTGTTGACTGAGGTTTTTGTTTTGAGAGTTTGCTCTGGTGATGTCAACATATAGCAAAGTTAGCTTATATAATAATTATTATATTATAAAATTATTTATAAATCAATTCTAATCAAATATAAAAAAATTAAAAAATCCATTTTTAATTTTAAAATAAATGTCTAATTAATCGATGTTTAACATAATTAATTAATTAATTAATTAATTAATTAATTAATTAATTAATTAATTAAAAGATTACACTTGCCTCCTAAATACTTCCAGATACAGTCATCAGCTTGATGAAAACAGTTCTGCCATCAACGACAACAACAACAACAGCAACGTTACAATATCAAACCGACGACACAAACATTAACAACAATTACAACAACGCTGATAGCTTCTACGTTAAAAATAACATTAACTTAACTTCACTTTTCGCATCGATGATGACGATAGCATCCCCTGCTCATTGCGTTAACGTTAGGAGAGTTAAGTTAGTGTGCTTGCATCTCTTGTTTATCATTCCACAGACTCATTCAACTTTATAAGTTCATGTTTTGTAGAATGTATAATTGAATAGAATTGATCAATTTAGATTTTAATAGGTGTTATTTCCTAATTGATCAATTTAGATTTTAATGTGTGTTATTTCCTAAATAATTACATAAATGAACTTTCGTTCATTCAACATTTATTAAATTTTTTGGTAAATTTGGGTTTAACTAATTCTTAAATTTTCATTTAAAATTTTGAATATTCTTTCGAAATTATTCTTTTAAAATATATTTCGAAATTTAAGTACGCTAACAATTAATTTGAATTATTTTTTAATTGCAGTTCAAATGGTGTAACGTTGATTATGTGCTTCAGTAAGTGTTCTACGTCTCTCATTTTATTCCTTTCTTTAGCTGTTTTGTTGTGTTGTTGCATACAGATATTTAAGATAATTTTCAATGAATTTTCTTTTTACGCGCGCGCGCGTGTGTGTGTGTGTGTTTAATTCAAATGAAATGATACTACAATGTCGTTCCAATGAATAAATTAAAAGTACAATACGATACCTATGAAATTTAAAACCAATTTTTAAATTTAAAAATTTGTTATAATAATTTTTTTTATGATTATTATAGTATTTTTTATAGTTGTTATAACTTATTGTAATTGGTTTTCATTTGTCATTCCCACAAGATGACACATTCCAACATAAGATGCTATATTGCTCTTGGGATTTTAGATGTTTGGATGTGATATACAAGTCAGCAGCTTTGTTACTGTGGGATGATTTCTGCCGGTATTATATATCTATGGTTGCTTTTAAACCATCGTCGTCGTCATCTTCTTCTACATCGTCGTCATCATTTTTAACGTGTCCAATGCTTATTCCCGCGTCGTCATCATCATCTCCATCATCATCGACAAAAGATGAAATGATTAACTCTCTGGATGACGTCAACATCGTAAATGATAGCAACTACGCAGCTGCTATTAGCAGTGAAACAATCACATCAAACCTAGCGAAAACAACTATCGAATCGAACTCACATTCATATGATATCCATCATCGTCATGATGATGATGATAAAAATGATAACATTGCTGATGAGGATAGAAAGTTGCCCGCTTTGGAAAGCAATGATAAAATCATTAACTCTGACGATGCTGTACTTAGCGTAGCTGATGAAGTTTTTAAAGATGATGAAAATTTGAGTAGCCGACTAGCAACTGATCAGATAACTCCTACATCTCATGATAAAATTGAATGTCTTCATTGTGGAAGCCACTCCGAAAATATTAAAGATGATCATCAAAATGTTATTACTGCTGCAGATGATAATGTTCCTAGTAGCAGTATCGGTGGTGGTAGTGTCAGTGATTCAAATGCATCTCTTCGAGATGAAACTGTTGGCGTTCAACAACAACACCACGATAGCAATGAACATTCAAAACATAGCACCCAACAACGACAAACAGTCGACAAAGATGCAGTGGCGACACACACTACAACAACTACCACAACGACATCAACAACTGCAACTCATAAACAACAAAATCAGCAGCAGCACCAACAACAGCAACAACAACAGCACGAACACAGCAATGCAGATAGTACCTCAGACTCGCCATCTTCCTCGTCATCGCAGTCTTCACCACCGTCATTGACGTCAGCGAAGTTGGAACCTTTAAAAGATTATGAGCTTGCTTCAGATGGATCGGTTGATGAAATAACTTACCACAAGTTACCCAGTAAGGGTAAGGAGTCAATTTTTGTCAAACTGAGGAACAGAGTGAAACATTTGGAGGATAATCTCAACCTAACAAATACGTTAGATTCTCCGGCTCTTGATCTAACTGTTTTTATTATTTATTTTTTTATTGATTTGTTTATTTGTTCATTAGATATTTAGAGGAATTGAGCCAGAGCTATAAGAAGCAATCGGAGGAAATGTACACATCACTGAATAAGACAATCTCTAAACTAATCAACACTGCCAAATCGGCTGAAGACAGGGTTAGTTGGGATGGGCTTTAGAAATTTAAATCCACTTTTCACTTCATTTATCTTATTTATTTCGCAATCATCCTTTTTAGTATTTCCCAGTTATAACACCAGTAAAGTAATACATAAATACATTTGAATTAATGCATCATACGCACGCACGCGTTGCATGTGCCGTTACGACAGACAACAATAGTTCAGTGCAACTAAATTTCGAATTTTGTATTAGTTGAATTTTGTTGCCTTCGTTTGAAATCATTGATTTGTGTACATTCTACGTGGTACTTATTGTAGTTGTAGCGTTAGAAATGTTTGTTTGTATTTAATTTAAATGAAAGGTGATTAGTATTGTCATATAAAAAAGGTTTTATGCTGAATTTGTAATTAGCAATATTATAAAATGAAATATCGATTAATTTATTAATTATTAATTTTATTTTTTACTAAACTGTTTTAGTTCTAGTTGTTTGGATTTTTTGTTGTTGTTAGGATTTGAAGCAGCAAGATAGAATACAAAACTTGGAGATTAAGTTTGCCAACCAGTCAATTCTCATATCTGTCATACAGAAACAACTGCAGGACACACATTCACAGGTCTGCATGTGTGTGTGTGTGTGTGTGTGTGTGTGTGTGTGTGTGTGTGTGTGTGTGGATGTGAAAGAAAGAGAATATGTGCGTGAGAGAGAGAGAAAGAAAAGGAAAGAGAGAGAGAGAAGGATAGTGTGCGTGTGTGGTGTGTGTGTGTATATGGTGTGTGTGTGTTTAATTTTTTCTGAAATTTTATTTTTCCATTCAACTTAGGTGGTGGAGAGGCACTTGCTGATGATGTTTATAGAATTCACAATGTTCCTCTTGCTCCTCTCATACTTTTACAACTACAAATGTCGCAACTGTCGTCTCCAACTGCAACCATTGGACAACACTGAATGCTCCATTAATTTGCAGAACCACACAGATAACGCTGGTACACCAAGTACTATGCCAAATAATCTTTCTAGTGTTGATGTTGATATTAGTAGCACCAGCAACAACCTGAACGCACAAAACAACTGCATCCTTCCCAATGGTCCTAATCGTGATCGCCACCACCATCGCCATCATGGTTGGTCCTCTAAGAAGTACGTGTTAACGTTAGCTGCCCTTGAAAAGTTCGAAAGATTCAAGTTGGAGATGATGGAGAAGGAAAAGGAAATGAAGAAAAAGAAGAAAGAAGAATTAAATAAAAGAGTGGTACGTGTGGGTTCTTAAACATTTTTATTTATCTGATTATTTTTTATTCACCCATTTCGGTTTTTATTTCATTTTGAACAATTTATTGATCATCATTTACATTTTTTTTCTAATAATTCCAGGCATTAATAAAAGATGGCCCCAACAACCTCCCCTTGAAAACTTACGCGATAAACAAGGATTTTTACAAATTAGTTCCCGAATGTTCAACCTCTGCAAGCATGTCTCTATGCTCGAAGATTAATCACAAAAGAATAAAAACCTTAAGTACGTGTGAGAACAGTGTGAACGGTGTGAACGAATATCACGTGACCAGCGCTGTTGATGATACGGATAATGATGGGGATGATGACAACTCTGAGTACAACAGCTGTCTTGATGACAGTTGTTGCGGCGAAATTGAAGGTCCAACTAATTACTACCCGCCATCTCATCATCATCAACACCATCTTTGTCGTCGTCGTCATCTTCCCATTTCCTCGTTATGTTTTTCTTCTACTCCTAAGAAGCTTCCTGGTGTCTTGCATGGAAAGGATTGTGACGACAATCCGAATGATATCAGCATCGGTGATATTCATCATCACGTCTCAAAAAGTTCAACTGTCTCTTCAACAGGCAACTCTTCAGTGACTGATTTCTCAACTGAACAATTTTCAACAGACAAAAACCATCTTGAAAATGGTTGCGGTGGCGACGAGTTGACGAACCGGAGACATAATTCGTCGCGTTCTGAGACGAGACATGTTGATAATGAGCTGCTTCGAAGGAAGAGGCAGTGCTGTTTCAGAAGGGGATTTCATTGGGCCAGTTGCGTGCGTAGACATCACGTTAGACATAACCAGAACATGTTTCAAATTCATTTTTAAATCGTTACATAGGTGCATATTTTGTTTTATATAATTTAGCATTGGGTTTTTTTTTATTTATTCATTGTATACTTATTTTTCGAGCATCCTTTGTATAATATCATATATTTTATTGTTACAATAGTTTATGCCTAACATTAACAAATTTAATACAAATTTGTCAATTGCTTGTTTTAAAACTTTTTTTTTATCTTGAAATTGATTAAATATATAAAAATGATAAACATTGTGGAAATATAACAATTTGTTCAAATAACTTCAACTGCATAATCTTATTTAATGTTATCTTCTTTTTCCCAGATTTATTTTCCATTTATTTCTTTAATATTATGTAATTTAATAAATAATTTTAATGTGGTTGTTTAAGTCTGACTTTAGAATCGAGATTTGAGGTGTAACTTGGTTTGTGTATGACGTTCTTGTCTCAATCAACTATATATTTTCTACTTAATTTTTAATTGGTTTAGTTAAAATACCTATGTATTGAAACAAATGTTTTTAAACGTTGATTGCTTCTGGTGTAAAACTGATTAATTACCATGAATCCATAATATATAACCATGTTCTTTACCTTAACTTCTCTCTAAAATGATTCTAGTTGAGTAGCAACTTATGACACATACCTTAGGCAACTCCCTTATAAAATATTTCTTTACCATACGTAATTTTCACAGAAAAGGAAACGACTGAGTAAATATAAAAAGTAGGCGCAAAACTTTCTACAAACGCACCACAATTCATGTTAACTTAGATCCACATTTAGGCAAATAAGTTTAAAGGGCCGATGCCGATCATTTGATTTGATTTTCCCTCATTTTTTCATCTAGAACTTTTTTTTATAAAATTAATTTTCTACTTTATTTGAATAAACAAACATGACGAGTAAAGATAAAATTAATTGTATGCTCTTCAGAGAAGTCTACAGAAAAGAATTGAAAGATTGGCTGAACACCATCAACCAGACAAAAGTTTCATTCATTTTTATTTTAATTTAAAAAATGAGTTTGATAAAAATATTTAAATTTTAATCGTATAACACTAATAAGAATCACATTCTAGAATCAAATAACTCGTTATTCAATATGGGTTTATAACTTTATTGTGAATACACAATACAGACAATAGTGTGGGATGAAACTCTAATATCCACATTTGATTTAATAGCCAACTTTTCGTTCCTCAAAGTCAGTCTTTTCTGAAATTTTGAAAAAAAACTGTTTCACTTTGAAAATATTTATAAATAGATTAAATAATATATAATGTATAATTATTATTATATTATTATAACTTTAATCAATAATTATTTATTAAAGTAATAATTTATTATTAAACTTTAATTTAAAAAAGTGTAGACATTAATTAATTAATTATTTTATTTAAAAGGAAAATGGGGTTGACCAGATGATCTTTTTGAATTCTGACATCAAAGCATCAGTGAAATCAGAAAATGTAATTTTTATCGTTCAGCCCAAGTTACATGTCATGGACAAAATAGCTTACATTGTCAAAAAGTAATTTTGGGTTTTTTGTGAGTATACTAAGAGAAATACAATAATTTGGTTTAGAATTAAATTAATATTAGATACAATTATAGGTATGAATTTTATTTGTGAAATTTTTCAACACCAAATAGCATTTGAAAAGTGTTAATTATTTATTTTATATCAAGATGTATGTAATAGTTTTATTTTACTATAATTTCCAAGTTTATCCAAATAATTCACTTTTGTTTAATATTAAATAACTAATTAATAAATGAAATAATTTTGGAATTGTTGAATTTTGAGATATTGATTTGATTTTAAAAATAAATTTAATCTAAGGCACGAAAATATGTTGACGTCATTGAAGAAAAATTTTCATGTCCTTTTCATACCAAGAAAAAGTTTGCTATGTGAAAAAAGGCTAAAAGTAAGTGGACAATTTTTTTTGTCACAGGTTTATTCCGCTACGTCATGTCATGTTATGTCTTGTTATGCCATGTCATGTTTTGCTCTATTGTTTATATGATTGTCAAATCTTTAAGTGTGTATACACAAATTCAAAATTAGGATTTGGATGTTGTGAATTCACTGACAAGCATAGATGAGCTAGCATTTGATATTTACCCTCTGGAGACTGATCTCTTGTCTATGGAATGGAATACTTGTTTCAGAGTTCGATTTTAGAGATTTGTTTTTTAACTTTATTCTCTAAGTTTTAGCAATTTAATTGAATAAATTTTAATTTTTTTGTCTCATTCCATTGGTTTATCTTTTGTTGTGAATTTTTTGATAGGCATGTTTCTAAATTTTCTAAAATAGTTTTTCCAACATCCAGGAGTGCTATTTAGACAGCAACCACACTTGCTTATTCCACGTTGCCAAATCAATAATGCTCATCCAGTCGTTATTTGGCATTATCCCAAACGTCGTTGGCAAGGGTGACTTAGCTGACGTTAGAGATTTGTTGTTTTTATTTTATAAACTATATTGCTTATAACCCGTTATAGTTTTTTTTAGCGTTAATAATGAAATAAATAAATAATATTATAGTGAAATTTCAATTTTAGGACGTACACATTAACAAAATCTTCATAATTTTTCATTAATAACAAAAAAATTGATGAGCTTTAAGTAAGATTATTTAATTTTTATCAGAGTATTTTTCAATTTTTATCAAAATTTGTCAGAGTGTGATCGAAATGGTGCTGAGAATGAGAAGAGAGTTGGGATCGAACGAACCGCTGATAACTCCAAAGATTGACACACTGCTACTGGTGGATAGGATTGTCGATCCGCTGACACCTCTACTAACACAACTTACTTATGAGGGCTTGGTCGATGAGCTCTTCTCTATTAGCAAAGGTTTTTTTTGTTTTATGTTCAATTTTTTTGTTTTATCTTTATTGTTATTACTTTTGAGAATAAATTAGTTTGATATATTTTTTGATAAAATTGTAATTGATGTCTATTAAATTCTGGGTTTGGTTGAATTAAAATTTAATTTAATTTAATGATGTGTAATTAAAATAGAATAATCAGCCTGTAATTTGAAGCATAAAAATTAAAAATTAAAATAAAAATTTTTTTTAAAACTTTAGGTATTGTGAAACTACCAGCTAACAAATTCAAATCAGAAAGCAGCAATGCAGACACGGCAGCGGATTCAACGTCCACCAATCCATTTGCGACATCTACGGATGAAGTTAAAAAAATCCACCTCAATTCGTCTGATGAATTGTTTGCTGACCTTAGGGATAAAAACTTCAATGCGGTGGGCAACGCTCTGAATCAAAGGGTCAAGGTCATTAGTGCCCAGTACAACGTTAGTGTCATCTTACCCCTTTTTTATAATTTTTATTTAATGTGTTGTTTTTTTCAATTTTTTCAGTGTTTTTTAATTTTTTTTAAGTGATTAGAAAGAAATAATTCAAATAAATTTTTTTATAATTATGTTTTGAGGAGTTTTTTTTACATCCAAAAGCATTACCTCTGATTAGAATTAGTTGTAACTTTTATATGAAAGTATTTAGATTCTGTTGTCATGCTTTTTGCTGTAACACTCTATTACAGATTAATTTATAATAAACGAAAATAAAATTGGTAATTTAATCTTTGAAATCTGAATTACTTTTCCAAAGGAAAGATTGGCAGCAAAGACGGTTGGCGAGATGAAGCAGTTCGTGTCAAAGATACCACACATACAAGCTGCTAAGGCTGCCCTTGCTACACGTCTGTGAGGATGATGACGATGATGGTGAATATGATTATGACAATGATGATGACGACGATGATGATGGTAGTGGTGATGGTGATGATGAGGGTGAATATGATTTTAACAATTATGATGACGATGATGACAACTATAACTTTAATTTAATACAATGATAATAATAAATAATATAATATTCCAAATTATAATAAATAATGATAATAATAGTTCTAACCCTACACAGACACGACAATAGCGGAGATGGTTAAAGGCGTTACAGATTCAGATGAGTTTCGTGATTTTGTCTGCGAACAGCAAGGTAAGTCAGATTTTTGATATGATTCAAATTGAAGATAATATTTGTATGTGATTAATCGATGTTCTCTGTTTTTTTTTCCTCTTCTTCTTCTAGCCATTACTAATATTTTCTTTAATATTTTTTTTGATGTATCAATCTGTCTATCTATCTATCTATCCATCTATCCATCCATCCATCTCATCATTGAAAATGAATGAAAATATTATTGCAAACAGAGTGTTTAAAGGGACTTGATTTGGATAAAAGTAGATCCTTCATAGAGAAGTGTATCCTAATGAAAGAAGATATCAATAAGGTGCGTGTATATCACTTGCGTATCATTTATGTATTTTCTTGGGTATTTTTTGTATATCTCCTTGGGAATCATTTGTGTATTTTCTCGGTTATTGCGTACTGCTTATATATCTTATAAGTAGTATCATTTGATAGTTTTCAATTGACGGATTTCTTGATTGAAGGTTAGCTTATTGATAGTTCAATCATTGCATACCATTACACCGTTAGGTCCTTCGCCTCATCTGTCTTCAGTGTTATTGTAACAATGGCTTAAAACCTAAAATTCTTGAATTCTACAAGAAAGAAATTATACAGGTAACATGTATAATTATGTGTATATGTCTGTTATTTTGTACAGCTGAACATGTTTTTTTTTCTGAACATGAGTATCGTTCCTGATTTATCGCCAAGGTATTAAGTACTCGGTCTAATACACGGTTTGCCAGTTGCATAAACGAAAATGAATTTGAAAAAATATGCAAACGTTGAAACAAATTGACAAACGTATGCAAAGGTGTATGGGTTCGAGCACGTGATTAGCCTCTGCAACCTCGAGAGAGTGGGGCTCCTTTTCAATCAGAGCATCAACAAAACATTTCCAACAATCAAAAAGACGCTGAAGTTGCTTGTGAAGGACGCTAATGAACAGGTATCATCAAGCGTTTCTGGAAATTGTTTTTATTGCTGATTGCACCAACCACAAAAATCTAACTGCACCCACCGACAAAAAACTGCACCAACCAACAACTCTGACGACCACCGCACAGATGCCAGAAGATATATCGTACGTCTACAGTGGCTATCGCCCGATGAGTGTACGCCTCCTGGAACTGCACAACAAGCCAGGCTGGCGCAGTATCGAAGAAATCGTCAACAACATGCTGCCCGGAGCTGTCAGGGAGGAGTTTCAACAGATGCCTGCCTGGCTCAAAAGGAAGAAAGGTTTGTGTTTTGTCGTTTGTCTGTGTTCTTTCTTTTGTTTCTTTTCGTTTATTTTGTGTGAGTGTTTGTGTTACCTGAAGTATTTCTTTTAAATAGATATGGGAATTATTTTCAAAGAATGTCATGTCCAATTTATTCAGTGAATTAAATATATATTGTGGAATGCTTTCCATCAATTCTAATTTATTTCTCTTATAACTTGTTCTTATTGCTCTGTTCAATTTCATCACATCATTCAACCAAATATGAAATTTGAATCTCAGATGGTCTGACCAATCCGACATCGTCATACTCCACAAACGGCGAGCAGAAAGTTGTCCTAGTTTTTTTTATCGGTGGTGTCACATTCGCCGAAATATCCGCTCTCAGATTTCTGTCACAGATTGATGATAGTCGGTATTATATATAGTGTCTTTGGTGACGATGTTGACGTCATCGAAATTACTTTTGTTTGTTTCAACATTTGTTGTTGATGTTATAGCTATTTCTGTTACATTTTGTGAAGATTTTCAATGTATTTCAATGTTTCGTCAACATACAATCTTTATTATTAATTTCATTCCAGGTTTAACAGAATACGTGGTAGCGACTACAAACATGATCAGCGGTCCCGCCTTCATCAGCTCGCTCTCTGATACACTCCATTCAAAACCGGCCAACCCTTTTGCTTAATTGAAACCTTTTAAAAATAATTCGTTTCATATATATATATATATATATATATATATATATATATATATATAGAAATAAATATATATATAGTTTTCATGTTGGTTTGTCTCGCTGCCTGTCTGCATATTTATCTGTCTGTCTGTCTGTCCGTCTGCTTGCTCGATTGTTTATATACATATATGTATGGGTGTATTTTTATGTTATTGCATGTTTGCATACTCTCCGGGTATGATATAAATTTTGTATGTCGTAAGGTCATGAACATGCAAGCACATGCACGAACATAATGGTAGATTCGATAGCAGCCATGCATTCTTATTGATGACAAGCACATTTGCGATACGCCTAGTTGGTATATTGCTGCTAATTGTATGTACATCATGTACGCAAATAGATAGAAAGTGAAATATATATACATATGAATATATATTTTTATTTATTTATTTATGTTTAATTTATACAATAAACAGACACTTTATGAGTTTGGAACTGTGGATATTAATCGATTTTTAATTTAAAATAAAACAACAGAAATCATTTTTTATGATTTTAATTTTACTCCAGAAAATATGTTTTATAATTTATTCGTTCAATAATTTGCTTGTTGGTGATTGGTTTTGAAATGTTAACTAAACTAATTATAAATAAATAAATAAATAATATGCGATCGCAATGATGCGAATGACGTTAAAAACGAAAAAATGTTGATGACGATGAAAATGATGAATGTATCGGAACGTAACTAACTAATGAACGTAAGCCAAAATATTCATTATCTTATGTTCAAATTACAAAGAATAGAAATACGAATTTAAAAAATATAAAATGACCGGATGTGACGTATTTGTGTGTTCGTACATGTACTAAATTGTGCTGCTATGTGGCCTCGATATTATCTACAGTGTGTTTGTATGTGTGTGTTTTTCGTAATGTCATATTTAAGTTGGGTGTAGAGTGAGTAATGAATCAAATAAATGTATGCATGTAGGTCTTCCGAATAAGTATCTAACACACACACACATCATAAACTCTTTTTCCGTTACACTGAAATCAAACAAAAACAGGTGATTGTTTATGCAAGCCTAACTACAATACGTATGTTATGTAATGATGTTTATGTATGTGTGTGTGTGTGTGTGTGTGTGTGTGTGTGTGTGTGTGTGTGTATTATGTGCAGTGTGAATTATATTTTTCGTAAGTTATGCGATTCTTGCAGTGTCGATACAGATTTAATCTTAAAACACCATAATACAGACGCTCACGCTAACTAATTTTACAAATATATGGACAGAAAATTAAAAAATTGGAAAACCGAAATGAGCAGTTGTGTAATAATATAAAGCAATATAATCGACACGCCCCTAGATGTCAACCGCTAATTACTTAGTCTGGAAAGCATTTATGTAATTTGACTAATTCAAACTATAACATCATTGAATTAAATCATCAAAAATATTTATTAGTTAGAGCGAGTCGGATGATTGATGGAAAAGAAATGCAACGCGTGTTTGTTACGAAAAACGCATCACACAATCGAAAGTTATCAACGCGTAACAGTCAACCCACCACTCCTCCGTTACTTAGTTTAAACGTTCAATTACTGACAGAATTCATTCAAGATTATGCGAAAATAACTTAAATAATGATAAAATTAATCATAGCTGGAAAAATAATAGGGAAAAAAATACAAAATGATCAAGTCGATGTTAATTTTTTAACATTAATAGAATACCAATCAGTTTATTGTTAACAACAATATTTAATTCGTAATTTTAGTATATCATTTAGATATAAATTATATACATATATATTTATATATATATAACACACACACACACACACACACACACATGTATATATATATATATATATATTTATATAAGTACCTTCCTTTTATAAGTGTAAATATAATAATCCATATAGTACCTTTGAGTAAACTTGGAAGTTAATTAAATATTCCTAAGCAAAATTCAATGGTTATAAAAGCTAGGGTATTCTAAAATCCTTCTCAAGAAAACTTTAAATGAAGAAAGTTAGACGGTGATGACGATAACGATGACGATAGCTATGATAATGATGATGATAATGCTTAGAAAGACGACGACAATTATTATACACACTATTCAACGTTTGATGAGTTCTAGAATCGGAAAGATGACGGTGATAAAGATGGTGAAGATGGCGATGAAGATGAAGAGGATGATGAAGAAAATGGTGATGATGACGGTAACTGTTTTAAAATAATTACAATTACGATTCTTTATGTAGATTAGATTATTAGTATTAATATACATACTCCATTAATACGAACAGAGGTAAAATAAGGCGTAAATAATCAAACATACATACAAACAAACTAACAAACATACATACAAACAAACATACATACATACATACGTACATACAAACATACATACATACATCGATAGACAAACACACACACACAGAGAGAGAGAGAGAGAGAGAGAGAGAGAGAGAGAGAGAAAATCACATACACATACACCACTAAATATAAAACAATACATCTCGCATATTAAACATAATTAATCAATTAATTAATTAATTATAATGTTAGTTAATTAAGTATGCATATATTTAGTATACACGATAGTATATGTGCAGTGTCCCAAAAAAATGTACTCCACAGATGAGAACTTGAGGTTCATTGTAATTTTGTGCATTCAAAAACGCGCCAGTGTTTGCAAAGAAACTATTTTTACACCCAACTATCTAAACTGTTATACAATGTTTAAAAATGCCCATGTACACCATTGGCATGTCTAACAAAAAAAATTCAATTGTTTGAAATCTGCAATAGAGAATCGAGAAGAACCAATTGAATACATACGCGTAAAGATACCGAAGGAGTTGTTTCAAGATGTGTGCGTGTATAATCATTAATTTGTGCTGTGAAATCCAAATTCTCAAAGTCAAACTTTTTCAAATACATAAAAATATGATAGTGAGTATCATATTATTGTTTTTAATTGCATACTTTTTGAAAAAACCACACAGCCATTTAAACTCCTGTAAAATGTAGTATGATGAAATCTTAATGTAGGTCGTCAGTTTGAAAAAAAAAATACCACGTGAACCTTCTATACGACTTTAAGATACAAACCAACTCTATTTATCATTCTTAGAAATGCCTGTACATTTTTTCTGGGACACCACATACAATTCTATTTATGATGATAAACACACACACAAACACATTCACACACACACACACAATGTGTGTGTGTGTGTGTGTGCGCGCATTTATAAATTTATCATTAAACAAGTCACTGAAAACTTTGCAGAATAATACATTTACATGAAACAGATTACTACATTCATTAATCATAGGAAGAAAATCAATATGAACGATAATTATTATTTATTTTTACATAAATTTATATTATTATTATTATTATTATTGTTATTAAGCAAACTATAGAGAGAAACAGGTCGATCGATTGATAGTAATGATGAAATAAATCAAGGAAAATAATGTTAACAAAAATAATAGCAATAATAATAATAACAAAAATTAATAGGAATTGATAATAATAATCAGAGCCAAATAATAATGATGAATTTCGATTCACTGAAATCAATAGCACATCAAATGTATTTACAAGAACAGAAAAAAAAATTTGTTATATCAAGAGCATTGATAAAGTTAAACGCATGAAAACTAGAAATAAGAAATACAAAACCATTTAAATTATTTTTTGTGTTATAAATAATAATGAAAATAAAAATATATAATAATAATAAATATGTTATTATAATAATAAATAATTTTGATTAATATGTATATTATGTCCAATTAACTTATTACATTTCTCTATTCAACATTTTTCCAACAGGAATCAAACAGCAAACACACACTTGCAAGAAAATACATGCGAAACGCCGCATCATACCATATACACTGCACGTTGTAGGCGGGCATCTTCGTGCAATAGAACCTGGTCACTTCAGCGCCAGTGTCAGACACTTTACCGTTACACCACCAGACATACATACATATAGACATTTAGTTATTTATATAAGCATCACTTATATGTAGCAACGTTACCCCAATGAAGATGAATATTATGAAATTACAATGACAAAAGTAATATTACATTATATTATATTATATTATACAGAGTTATATTTTTGTGCAGTAGTGTACAAGGTCTCAGATTTAATGAATAATAATTAAAATTGAAGAATAACAACATGTGCGTACGTTCATGTGTGCGTGCGTGTATCTGTAAAATGGCATACACCCAAAGCAGTTAGAATATGATGATAGGATTGCCAGGTTAGCATTATTTTAATTAATTATTTATCTGAAAAAGCTACAAAATTAGATAACACAGCCACACACACACGCACGCACGCACGCACGCACACGCACACATATATAGTCTTCCCCTACATACACGCAAAGACAGACAGACAGACATTTCCACAAATACATATAAATATATGTATAGAAAATGAATCACACACACACACACACACACACATCAGATAAACGACAACAATGACATGACGACGACGCAAATAGTGATAAATTCATTTACGGTATAATTAGAAATACTTATCATAACTCATGAACTGCACAGATGATGATAATGATGATGTGATAATGATAAGCATTATCACTAACTACAACGACACGTTATCACGATGATGACGACGACGAAGACGATGATGACTGTGATGATGATGATGACGACGACGACGATGAAAATGGTGATACAATGAACAAACTTGAAAGCCATCAATAAATGATAACTATGGCGGAAAAGACATGTTAAAATATCGTTAATTATGAAAGTTATATAAAAAAAATGAAGAGGAACATTTTTTTTATGTCCATACAATGTACACGTAGATCGAATGCATTACAGACATTTTATAGTACCAATAAATAAACTTAAAATTAGAAATAAAAAAATGCTATCAATTATTTAGGTTAATTAATTAGTTATCAATTATTTTGCTTAGGTAAGGCGAACAAAAAAAAATATAAAATGATTAATAATAATATTATCATTAACTATAATTATCACCAACAGTACATTATTATAATTAGTAGCAGCAATAATTAGTAGTAGTAGTAGTAGTATTAGTAGTATTAGTAGTAGTAGTAGTAGTAGTAGTAGTAGTAACGGTAGTAACAGTAGTAGCATTATTACCAAGCTCATATCATTAAGAAGAATATTGATAAATATATTTAGTAGTGCTGACATTACTCAAAATTAAAATTATTCAATCAATATTACCAGTCTAAGAAGTAGTAATAATATTAGTAAAGAGACTGTGTTATCTATATAATTCCTTTCGTTTCTTTCATAAAAAAAATTGTTTATATATGGCTACAGCCTCAATGGGAAACTATACAATATATATGTGTGTGTGTAAGTGTGTGTGTTTGTGTGTGTGTTTGTGTGTGTGTGTGTCAGAAAATTTGAAATTTGATAGAAAACTTTTAAAAGAAAATTTTGGTAACGGTAACTGAAAAATGGGAAATATTACGAAGGTAATAATATTATAGAGATAATAATATAAGCATTAATGAATTATGATTAAAAATAATAAAATATTAATTTTATGAACCATGAAAAGAGAAATATTTCTGAACAGAATTCAAATCCAGAAGTAACGAAGTAATATACAGAAATGGAAAATTTCAGATGTGGGTTGAGACGATGAAAAAGTATCCCCAAAATTTATTTTTTTTCTTCATTTCATTTAAACTAAACATCTCATCTAAATTTATAGATGTAAAATCATTATATACAAAATATTAAATGCATAATTTGAAATTATATAATATATATATATATATATATATATGAATATGTGTTTGCGTGTGTGGGTGTGTGTGTCTGTGTGTGTGTGTGTACCATTTGATATTATTTATTCACAACATTGCATTTGTTGCAAGTGTGTACGTGTGCATGTGTTAATTTCACAAACAATGTTTATAGGTAATAATTAAGCCAATCACATAAAGTTAAATAATCAAGAAAATTGAAAGAAATAATTAATTAGATGAATTAATTCGCCATATATATATATATATATATATATATATATGGTGAATATATATACATATACATATATATATCACGTATAAATTACACACAAACATGTGTTTATTTTACATAGTGTATTGTTCTTTTTTTTTCTTTCTCTCTCTTTCTCTTTCTTTCTCTCTCCTACTCATTCTTTTTTTTTCTCTATTCATATATATATATATATATATATATATATATATATATATATATATATATATATATATATGTAATATTTAGTAAGTGGTGAATTGAGTGATGCAAGGTAACCTTGGGAAAACAATCAAACATTTACTCACTCGAAAGAATAATAAATCAATCATCTGCACTGCTAATCAATCATTCAATTTGTAATCAACCAATCAGACGTTTTTTTTTAAAAAAATCGATCAACTGATTGGCTTCGATAAAATGATGATGATGGCGATGACAGCCAAGAAATGACGGCGATGCTACAAGATGAAGGTTGAGTGGGTAGAATGAAAACTCATCTGGATAAAACTAAAAAAAAAGACAAACAAACAATAGATCAGAGAGAAAATGCTAAAAAATCTATACAGTAATAAATAAATGCCAATATACAAACATACACAAACGCCCACACTTAGTTTTACAAATGAATATACAAAACTCTAAATAGCAATACAAACTGACTGCATACAAATGTACAAAAAGATATACAAACGTACAGACAAAAAGATATACAGACAGGCAGATAAACGAGAAAGCGTACACATGGCGAAAGCACAAGTTTAAATGAAAGCATGTCAACACTCTCAGGCACACCTAAAAGGAGTAAAATCCTTGAAAAAAAATTTCAGAGTCAACTTAAGCTAAGAATAAAAAAGAACTTAGGTTCTAAACATACAAATACAAAACGATAACAGCATAGAAACAAAAGAACACGGCAATACACACACAAACTAACAACAAATGACACAAGAATGAACAACAAAAACACAAAAATCAACAAACTACAACACAACACTGAAAAATCTTACTATAGCCAACTTAATTAAATTCATAATTGCTTAAAGTATAGAAAAATAAAAAAAAAACATATTAACCAGTTACTTCCCACATGAAATATAAAAATAGTTGAACGAGTGAATGAATAACTAACTGAATGAATGAATAAACGAACAGGCAAATAAACAAACAAAAGATACTCTACATTATTTTATTTACTCACTCATCCACTTATGTATTGACACTACACTACAACCATATAACACTATATATATACATGGACTGAAGAATATATGATACATATATATATATATATTATATATATATATATATATATATATTGATGAAAATCAAAGCATGTTCCACGTTAAATAACTTCCTGTTAAATTTTTCTATTTTTCTAACGGTAGATCGTAAATCATTGTCAAGTTTCTTGAGTTCAAAACCAAAAAATTTTAAGCATGATTGGACAAAAAGCTTTTTTCGGTATTTCTATACCATCTTGGGTGTACGAATTGATACGTTGTGTATGTGGTCAGATGCTCAAGTATGAGTATATATATATATATATATATATATATATATATATATATATATATATAACTGTGTCTCTACAATGTTAATTATTTGTTTGTTCAATGTGAATACTTGAAGGTCGTTTAATTAGCTATTTAATGATTTACGATCTACCGTTAGAAAAGTAGAAAAACTAACAAGGAAGTTAACAAACGCGGAACATGCTGTGATTCTCCTCAATATATATATATATATATATATATATATATATATATATATATATATATATATATATATATATATATATATACCATTATATTACATATCTAAATAAGTTTTACATCATATCACCTATTTGAATATATATAGCATATGTGTGTGTGTGTGTGTGTGTGTGTGTGTGTGTGTGTGTGTGTGTGTGTGTGTGTGTGTGTGTGTGTGAATGTTTGTGTGCATGCGTGTGTTGGGTATCTATGTGCTGTTCTGTATGTTGTGTGTGGGTGTTATAAAATATAAAATCTTCATTATTAATATAAATATAAGCATAGTTATATACACACATGCTATACAATGTATACATATATATTACACGTTGAATATATATATATATATATATATATATATATATATATATAATATATATTATCATATATTTATATATATACACACATAACTTTACACTCCATTACATTAAATCTAAAATGTCTTTTGCACGTTTAGAAAAATAGAATAAATAAATAAATAAATAAAAAAGAAGCAAATAATAAAAAGCAAATATGAAACAAAAAAACAGAATTGTTTTTTTTTGAAAAACTGGAAAAACCATTCAAACATTTTGATCGACACACACTTTAACACAATTCAAAGCAAAGGTACATCAAATATATATTTTTATATAAATCACGCATATATATATTTATTACATATTTACATACATATTATATATAATAAATATATGTACATATAATTTAGTAATCCGTTAGTTACTAATATTATTAAATAATTGAATAATTATTTAATTAATCAATTATTAATTAACCGTGTTAACTTTGAAATAGTTCCAATGAAAAACTTCAACAGAAAAGTTATCTTTCTGATTCTCAAAAATTTAGTGAAAAAGATTGATTGAATGAATGAATGAATGAATGAATGAACGAATGAATGAATGAATTAATGAATGAATAAAAGAAACAAATGAAAAAATGGATGAACAATAATTAACTAAACATTTTCTTAAGAAAATAAAAAGGTACATATTTAATGAAATTCAAGTTTCAAATGCGGAAATGAACTTCCATGGTGATAGTCAGAGTGAATGCCGTGAGAATGAATGAATGTATGATCGAATGAAAGAACGAATGAATGGCTAAATAAATGAATGAATGATTAAACAGATGAATGAACAAATGCATGGATGCATTCACGTCCAAACGTTTAAACTAACAAATATGGTTGATTGTGACGATGACGCTTAACATCTGGCTTTTTACATTCAATACAAAACTCGCAGACCATGCGTGCCAAATAAAATCAATGCTTGGTAATAACATTTTCGCAATTTTTTACAAGTAACACGCATCTTTACACAGTAACACGTGCTAACAAGCTCAATAATAACATGTCCAAATTTTTTTTAAATACATATTCAGATAGATTCTCTTTCTCAGTTATATACAGAATTAAATGCTGAAACCATGAAAATAATGAAATAATATACATATATAAACTATAAATAACATGTACATATTTTAAGTTTGTATACCAGTCATCTGCGTGTATATATACATGTATATATATATATATATATATATATATATATATATACATATACCAAATTACACACACACAGACACCCGCGCGAGTAATGAATTTATATAAAACAAGATTAAAGAAATGAACATATAAATTAATTTATGAATTCAAATAATTATAAGTAAAATAAAGAAAAATAAAAATGCAAACTAACTTTTAACATTTGGACTTATTTTATAAATTTCTATAATTATATAAATAAATAAATTATTTAATTAATAAATAAAGCTACTTGATAAATCATGAAATCTTTGAAAATGGTTTATACATTTTTTTTTTATCTAGAAAAAATTATGCCATACCAAAATGCGAGCGAGTTTTTTTTTAGTAGAAATGTCTGTAGCAAGTAAACTATCACAAATGTATTATGTATCATCTTCTTCTTTAGTTGACTGTAGGATCATTATCTATTATGAAAAAATGCGTTAGATACATAAAAATTAATAAGATAATAATTAAATAAATGTTAATTAAACAAAATCAATCATTCAAGATATGATTATACTTAAATCATTGCTAATAAAAATTTCACATTTTCCAAAGCTTAAGCTTCAAGCCTGTTGTGTTATATGAATGCCTGCTATGTGGGCTAGAAAATATTATAATTAAATAGATTATAATTAAATATTTTATAAATATCTTAAATTTATAAAAATGTAAGCTCACTTTCTTCAAGATTTTTCATGCATTTTTCAAAAGCTGTAATGGAACATATGTAGAGATAAAATAGTTATAATATTTCAATAAAAAATTACTATCAAATTAATATTAAGCTATATATAATAATCCAATTACATACAATTTCTTATTTTTTCACAAATAGCCCACTTATTGTTGTTGATGGTTATGACAATAATAATTTGTTAATACTCACAACAATCTTGAAGCTGATGACAATGATGTTGATAATGATGACAATGATGTTGATAATGATAATGATGACAATGATGTGGATAATAATGATGTGGATAATGATGATGATGAAGATATTGAAATTCGCAATATTTAAAAGTTTTCCAAGCATATAATTATATAAATGCAAATAAGCCATGAGATGATAGTGATCTGATTTTTGATTTCATGAAACCATTATTTAAATAGGAAAACAATTAATAAATTTAAACCAGAATAATAAACAGCAAAAAAAATTATTTAATTGTCTTTGACTTCCTCATTAATACCATCATCACCAACACCATCATCATCATCAAAATCGTCTCCCTCACAGTCTTCTTGTCATACCATCAACATCGCTTCTGAGCTAAAGTAACCATCATTAACATCATCACAATCAGCAAAGAAACCAATAGAACTACCATAATCATCATCATCGACAATAACATTATCATTTCTATCCTCTACACTACACCATCTCATCGTCATCTTAACATCATCACCACACGACCATCATCAGAAATATAGTAAATCTCATTGTTGTCAATTAAATATATCTCCCATGAGTTTCTAGATAATCATGACAGAGGTAGAATCATTTATTCTAATTCTCTTCAACATTTATCTTACTTACTTTTTTCGTGAACTTTAAAAGCTACATAAACCTTACATGCATGAGTTTACATAATTCAATGGTTACTTTTTTCGACTAATTCAAATACTAACCTCAAAAAAATTTGAAAAAAAAAATACTGAAAAATATAAAATAGTTAGATATATAAAAAGTTTAAATACTGAAATAAAAGTTGATAATAACCATTGAACAGGTACTTTTGAACACTGGCCAAGTCAAAACCTGAAGATTTGTAGCTGCTGTTGAAGTTGCTTTCCAGGCTTCCTTTGCTGTTGTTGTTGCTGTTACCACTGCTGCCACTATTATTATTGTGGTTGTTGTCAGCGTTTTTGTTGATATTAACGTTGCTCTTACTGTTACTATTGCTGCTGCTGTTGTTGTTGCTGCTGTAACTGGACTTTTTATGTTGGAAGTTGTAGTTTTTTATGTTGCTGTTAAACTTACCGTTGGCGGTTGAAGTTGTTCGCTTAGCAGCAGCAGAACAATCATCAAAAAGTGCTTCGCTCTTGGTAGGAATTTTGATCTCACAACAAGCAGATGAATTATTACTAGTTTCTTCATGCAAGACATTAGAGCACCTACTCTCGGCAGCCCTGTCATCTACCTCTATGCCATCAGCAGCTGTTACACCGTCTACAACCTGCTGTTGGCATTGCTGCAGGGATGGAATACTGTTACCAGAGAGCTGTGTGCCGGCGTTAACTGACTTGATCATGGTGTTATCATTCTGATGGTAGCCTGCATTAACGCCGATAACGAGAACATCATCCTCTGCGTTGGTCGTCGTCGGCGGCATTGGAGGAACGACCTGGACAGGTGTTCTGCTAATCGGCTTGCTACGTGGCAGAGGAGGGAGTGGAGGAATGGGTCTACTGTTGTATGGATACATTTCATAAGGGTACATCGAGTAATGATGAAGTTGCTGCTGTTGCAGCTGCTGCACGGGCTGGTGGTATGGTGGCGGAGGTACACGCACATCGGGGTACGTGATGTTTGTACCGGGCATTGTTTCATTTACAGTTGCTGTCATCGTTGCTGTGTTTGCTGCTGTTGACATTGACGTTATGTGATATTGGTTAGGGTTGATGAGATCTGGTTGCTGAAACTGATGTCGAGGTTGGTTCTGTTGTTGCATCTGGAAGTGTTGATGTTGCTGATGATACTGTTGATTTTGCACAAAATGTTGATGATGTTGTCCATGGATCAACACTGGTGCAGGTGTATTGTTATGAACTAAACTGGGATTAAAAGACAAATCACCTTTGTTATAGCAAATCTTTTGGCAGAGAACATTCATGTCATGAACTGTTAACATATTGAAACATGGCTCGGATGACGATGTTGTCAACTTGCTTCTGCTTGTATCTAAATTGCTATCAAATATAAATGAAAACCCTGAATTTTCAGAGCCCAAATCTTTGCTATTAACATTTCTGCTGTCTAGGAAAACCACAGGCTGAAATTTAGGTTTTCTTGCTATGGATGATGTCACTGATGACGTCGATGCTGGTGGAGATGGGACGTCAGATTTCAATGAACTGGTCTTGATGTGAGAGTTGCTCACAACTTCAGCTGGGTTGTCCTGCTTTATCTCATCAATGGAATCTACATTACTTTTAACTTCAAACAGAGTGTTTTGCTGTTGTTGGCTTGAGAGTGATGGTTGTAGCTCGGGTTGTTGTTGTTGTGGTGGTTGGTGTTGCTGCTGTTGTGGCTGATGTTGTTGCAGTTGCTGCGGTTGTTGCGACTGCTGAGTTGATGGTTGCTGATCAGATATGTACTGTTGTGTTTGTTGATCTTTTTGAGCATTTTCAGTTGATTCAGTTTCACAGTTGTTTGGTTGATTAGAAGTTGCTGGAGCAGCGTCAGCAACATTTTTTGATTGTGAATTTGGAGAAGCGGAATCCTCATTTGAATTAATTTGCAGAGATCTTCTCCTAGCAAACATCTTGTTATTAGCATCATTAGTGGATGATGCAGCACCCTTCATCCCTACCATCTTTGCAGCTACATTAGCGTACGAAAATGTACCTACACTCACAAGATTAATACTGTCCTTTTTGTTTAATGCCTCAAACAGTGGAGCATTATTATTTGCATTATTGTTATAATCTGCACTGTCGTTAGCACTGGCGTTACCACTGCCAATGGTAGTCACTGCACTGCCCGTTGAATTTCTCCTTCCAGACAATTCTGGAAACTGTGAGGGATCGAAATAGTTAACAGTTGCTGATGCTTTCTGAGTTGCTGTTGTTGTTGGAAATGATGTTGCAATTGATGTAGTTGATGTCGTCGCCGATGATGTCGATGGAGGTGGTGTTGATTTTGTTGCTGACAACTTGTACGAAAGCACAGGTGGTTTTCCTGCAGGCTGGTGAGTTGGAGTGGTTTTCATAGATGTTGATGAGGTTTGTTGAGCTGCTGCTGATGTATTATTATTTGCTCTAGTTGCAAGTGGTTGTTGTTTCACTGTGGGAGCTAATTTGACGTTAGATGTTAAGTTGTTGTCGTTTCTCTCTCGGTTCAATCGGTCATTTCTGAAAAATCTTCTGTCTTGAAAAGTCTTATTTTGTTTTTGATTGTTGCTGCTGTTGCTTGCAAATCCATCACCTGCAGTAGATTTCAAGGAAGTGTTGACTGGCTGTTGCTGGTTGTCAGCTGCATTGTCAGAGTTCATCTTAACACTGGCATGATGGTTTGTTCTGAAGCTCGAAGATTTCATATTATTCTGAAAGTTAGTTGAAAATGAATTAGTTGATTGTTTTTGGTCTTGATTTCCTTTTGAGGAACCAGATGCAGTGGGTGTGTCTGAACTGTGTGATGGCTGCTGCTGCAGTTGGTATTTCATCTTCTTCTTCTTCTGAACAGTGACAAAATCCCCTTTCTGAAATGCAAACTTAGAGGAACCTGATTTGTCGGCATCTGTCGACCCTCCGCTCACATCGGCATCTTCCGGGGAGCTGTAAATGTTGTCAATGACAATCGTGTTGTTGTTGAACTCTACAACACTACTGCCACTATTGTTACTGTTGTTGTTGTTAGCGTCTTTGTAGTTGGTTAGCATTGGGAAGGTGTCTTTGAATGTATCAACTTGTACTACCTCAGAACTCGATGACTTATTATTAATAGCACTTTTATTGTTTTTTGATGTCTTATTGCTAACATCATCTTTGCTAATGATATTTTTAATAGTGTCATTATTGTTATTGGCATTTTTATTATTCTGATTATTACTATCATCGTTAATTTCATGATTAATTTCTTTTTCAACAGGAGTTTGTGCAATCTTACAAACAGATTGTGAAGGTGTGTGGTTGATGTTTGATGTTTCTGCAGCTGGTGTATGCTTAACTGGAGCTGGTTGTGGCATTACTTCTGATTTAATGATGATACTATTATTGTTAAGGATATCTAGTGCACTAAGAAGATTGCTATTCTCACTTTCTTCATTAATAGTAGCAGCATTAACGTTGTTATTATTGACGTCGCTCATGCTTGTATGCTTCTTGTAGTTACTGCTTCCTAGCCCACTATCTTTACCATTAATTTTCGGACCACCATTCGACTTTCTGCTCTCAGATAGGGTACTGTTGTTATTGCTTGAAGAATGATTAGACCTCTTGCCATCACTAGCGCCAGTGTGTGATTTAACGTCAGCACCGATGCTTTGATTCATAGATTGATTGTTGATGAAAGCTAAGATGTCATCAACTGGTTCCTCTCCTTTGTAGTTATCAACTTGATCTGATAGAAATGTCTGAACTCTCTTCTCTTCCTTCCTTTTCTTCTTGTCCTTGCGATCTTTTCTCTTCCAAAAGTCCGTGCCCTCCTAAATCATGGTGTTGAAAAATTAATAACTGTTGAATGTTTGTACTAAATATCCAATTTATTTACTTGCAACTTGAATTATGGTTTTTATTATATGTCTGCTAAGAACAAAATCATAAAATCTATCCTTATAAAGAAATTCATTGCAATTTAGACAAGGAAAATGTCACATTTTATTCTCATAAGCATAAACATTTGTCTTTATCACAATGCATTAGCAAATTTTTTAAGTCATCCTATTTAGTGCACCTAATCACTCAATAAAATTAACTCAATTCAGGATATGCATTTCAACTATTTCAGCAATGCATTCATTATTTGACATGCACACCTGCACTGAGCATTGATTAACAAAGACTCAATAATGAATGAATTGCAAGGAAGGTTTTGAAAAAATTTTGGAAAATGAAACATTTTTTTCAAACACTACTTCCAGAAAACACAAGTCATACTAAGTAATAATCGTCATTATCAACCAACAATCAATCAATTGATCAACCAGACAACCAACCAACCAATCAAGCAATCAACTCACATTAGGAGTACTCTTCAGTGAATAGACAACAGGAGAGGCGTATGAATGAGGAAACTTGACAGTGGAAGATGTCATCTCCGTGCCATTTATAACTTTCACAATTCCATCTGCTGGGGATGAAGAAGATGGCATTAGGCTAACTGCTACCATTGATATATTAATGAAATAAAGATATCAGAATAAATTAAAAATCCAAATAAAACAATGATATCACATGCCTCATGGATGTATAAAAATTGAAAAAGCGACTACAAACCACAGAACAGTAAAGGGAAAAGCATAAATAAAATATTAAGATAAAATAATTTACAAAAAGTGTGTGTGTGTGTGTCTGTGTATGTGTGTGGTCTCTATATTAAAAAAAAACCCTGTCATTGGAATAAAACATAACCTAACTGAATATAATAAATGTTAATTAAAGATACTGAACCAGCATTCAACCAACTGACCAAACAACCAGCCAATCAACCATGCTACCTTTCAATAGAGAGCCACGCTTCTTAATACAGAATGGATTTTTGCATGTGTATAGATTGCACACATTTAAATAATGGCCAAAATTATTATCAGTATACATTTTAATGTGCCTTGTATATTTGTCTATGTTTGTTTCATGATTATATGTAAAGATATGATACATATATGTATTTATGTTGCTATTGATGTGAGTTAAGTTGTTTGTCAACCAATGAAAGTATAACAATCTTGGTGCCTATGACTTTTGAAGCTCCCATGAAAGAAGTTATCCATGAAAAATTTACAAACTTATCCAAAAATTTAATTTATAAAAAACAAGGAAAAAAATTAGTAAAAAAAAGCAATTCGAAACTTGAAAAATGTCAGAGGAATGTATACACACATATATGTGAGTGTGTATAAAAGTATAAGTAGTTGCATGAAAAAAAATATATTTACAAATATAAACAAATAAACTAAAAAATGAAAAGTTAAATAACTAAAAAGATTTGCAATAAAATTGAAGGTTTGAGTTGTATTAAATTACTCAATTATCTATAAGCATAGTTAGGGAGGTGTGCAATCATACAAATACAACACATACACATACATACAAACACACACACACATATGTATGTATATATTATACATATATAATATATATGTGATTGTATATACATACATATATAGACATACAAAATAATATTTTTGAATAGAAACATTATACACTGTTTACTTATTTAAAGACTATTAACCATATTAAATTTCATAACTAGAGAAAAAGGATAGGAGATTGGGAAAAAAGAATATTGTTGTTGTTGTAGTGAACACATAAGCATGAAGTTTGTTGCATGCATATGTTTTTTTGTATTTTGTATGTGTATGACACTTGTGTTTTGTATGTTTGTATATTAATTACAAGAACAACATTTTTTTATTTGTGGTATATGTTTGTTAAAATGTTTGAACTTATAAAAATTTGTTTCAATTGTGTTAGTTAGAATGCATAAAGTGTTTCTTACTAAGAATGTAAGTCACACATAGATAAATTAATACATTGTATCTTAGCAATATGCCAGCCAGTTAAAGGTATTTAACCCAAATTTAACTTCAGTGTATGTTGGCTTAAGAATATACTAACTTAAAGATTGCTTATTTTATAAAATTTTATAATTTTATTAATTTGAATATTTAAAAAAATGCATGTTTAGTTTATGTTTTAATTTTCAAAGTTCACTAAACTAAAAGAGCTTGCTTTAAAAAAGTAGATAAGTTAGTTCTGTAAACAACAAAATGAAAATGAAAGAAAGAATTAAAATTGAACAAATCAATCAACCCCTGATGTTTCAAGCAGCATCTAGCTTTATCAACTCAACCTGATAAGTATGCTATAGAAATTATGTTACTCATATTTATACACACACCCCCATTAAACATATCCTGTTAAATGGGCTAAATATAAAGACATGTATAGATACATTATATTTTTTTCGGCTTCAACTTATTCATACTCATACCGATTTATTTATGAGTATCTCATTAATCTTAGCCAGTGTCATCAGTTATAGATAGGCACTCCTTAAGAAGTTTGAACCTGAATTCTTCTGAGAAGGATGTCAATTCTGAGATTTTGAGAATGACAATTCTGAGAGAATTCTGAGATACAAGTGATTTAAGGACACTTATCAAAATCAAATAAAGTTGAATTATCAAAGTTGTAAAAGTTCACCAGTGAATGTTTAAAACATCAGTGTGAAAAAGAAAAAAGATTTTCTTCACGTTGAAAATAAAGTTTAAAAATAATTTCAACCTCTGATTTCTGAAAAAATTCACACATCAAAAACTCTTCAACAAGATATAACCAACAATTAATTTAATTACAATCTACCCTCTCTGGGTGCAAAGGAAAAAATTGTAAATGAAAACAAAATAATTAGTGTACTGATAAAAAAAAATTCAAATATTGTTATATTTTTATCATCAACAATGATGTAAAGTTTAAGATTATCATTAATTAAATTAACCAAAATCTAAACATTTAAACGTTCTTTTTACACTAACAACCATCAATAAGACATATAACCACACACTCCAACAACAATAAATATATATGGATGATTAGTTTATGTTAATATGCAGTTCATGTATTATCAATAACCAATTAATTAATTAATTAAATTGTTTAATTAACTAATAGATATTAACTGAACCTTGCAGTTTCATGTGACAGAGGCATTAGAATAAATTAACACACTGCATGATAATTTCAATATTAATAACATGATGATGATGATGATGAGGAGGAGGAGGAGGATGATGATGATATCAACGATGGTGAGGAGATGAGAATGTTGACTATAATGTTAATGTGATAGTAATAATGATGATGATGTTGAGAATGACAGTGATGATAAAAAGAATTCTGATAATGCTATTATGTTACAAATTTTCTAATCATTCCAATACAAATAGCAAGTGAAAAAAAAGAAACCCTAATAAACCCCAGGAAAATCACTCGAATATTTCCCATAAAAATTGTTGGCCAATTTAGGGAATTATTAAAATTAGCACAACAAATAAGAAACAAATGTATCAAATTATTTCTAAATTATTGAGCATATTATGAACTATTAAAAAAAATGATGACACTCACATACATACACACACACACACACACACACACTCACTCACACACAGACACACACACTCAAGCACACAAAAAAAGAGATAGATGTGCTTGTGCTATTGATCAGATCAGACTTTTAAACAAACAATAAACAAAAATTAATTAATTCATTAAATAATTACCCAATAAACCTAGCAACTAAACTTCATTTGTATCATATTCAACATAATGATCAGTCTGCATCAATGCAATAGAAACCTTAACAACTGGGTGGTTAAAGAGCTTATATATATATATATATATATATATATATATATATATAACATTTCTTAGCTAAAAAAAAACAATTGATAGCTTGAATAAGTAACTACATAAAGATTTCAGTTAAGTTGTCAAGAGTTTTAATGTGTAATCATGTTACCTTTGTAAAGTTCTAAAAAGTATTTATAATACAAGAACCAATTTGGAATTCGAAAAAAAAAATGAATAAATAAATAACCACGTACTTGAGCTATCAAAATCATGAGCAGATATTATCTTAGAATTGTTGTTGCTAACATTAGATGCAGTTGCCCCAGTCGCTGCGGATGAGTTCTTCTGTAAAAGTTAATGTTCAATCACAATTAATTAATCAGATTTAAAAATCAACATTTATATAAACACATTTAACAGTGGTTAATAATTTTCTACTAAAGTGAAATAAAAATATAGTTTAAAAAAACTCAGACAACCTATCAAAAACAACTGTGATTCATAACAGAACAGAACAGATTGGTATTATAAACTAAACAAACTCAAACCATTCATTTAAAAACAGAAAGTACTAATTTAAATAAAATGACCAAGTCAAAAAAAATTTTGAGTTGGAAAAAAGTTATAAGAGAGAATGGGACCAGCCTTTTCCAGATCCTCGAGCAAAGTTTCATCAAAGTCATGTCTGGGAGGTCCAAAAAAGGTGATAGTGTCGCTGATAGCATTTTTAGAATTAGCAGAATAAGCAGTCTGGTTGAAGCTACCTTGTCTGAATGCATTGGTTGTTTTAGTAGAATTATAACTGATGGAGCGACATGTGTCATCAACAATAACGTGCCTCAATTCGTCGTCACCATCTGCATCGTTAGGAGCAACATCATCGTTGTCATTGGTGTTGCTGTTGTAGCGATGATACAAAAGTTTGGCTTCATTAATACTTCGATTGTGATAACTTGATGACGATGCATGATAATTGTCATTTAGCAATTTATCACCATTTTTATAGCAATGGTGATAATAACTTGTGTTTTTGTAGCTATCTGCATTATCATTGTAATCATCATCTTCATTGGTGTTGCTGCGACAATGATTATCTTCACTGCGAGATAATGATTGCATCTCTATATTTTTTGACGATACTTCAAAATAATCAAATGCAGAGTGAATGTGATCCGCATTGGATGACTTCTGTGCCAGAGATGAGGCCATCATTGAAGATGTATTAAAAGTCGAGTCGTCAATTGATTTGGATTCCTCGATACTGTTCATATCCTCGTCATTTGAACTCGAATACAAAGACATTCTCACTTTTATTATTTTTACAAAATTATTACTTTATACGAAAAAACTTGATGAAATACAAGCTTGTGGCTCGTGTGCATGCAATTAATTCAATTAATACCTTTCCAACAAACTAGAAAAATATCAATAAGACCGACTAATAAATTAAGTTGTTCTTAAACAACTAAAACTAGTCAAATCAAGGGTATAGTCAAATCAAGGGTATAGATATAGTTTGGTTTTTATAATTGATTTTTCTTAAATGATTTTCTTGAGATGATCAATCTGGTTTAAAAAATACATTTCATTTTAAAACAAATATTAATATTTCTTTATTGTTATTAAAAAAAATAATAAAAATCATCTGAATTACTAAATTACTAATTAGTAATTTACTAAATTAGGATTAAAAAAACACAAAATGGGTCTCTAATTATATACGCCCCAAAACCACCCCACATCACAATAACAAAGGCCAGCATTTTTTATGCAATTATTTTTCTTACAACACAATTAAGAACAAAGCTGAAACAAACGTATTTCACTTAACTTACGCCTAATACAGAACAACAAAAATTCTGATGACTAATAATTCCGCATCCAATTAAAAATTTAAAAAAATAAATAAATGGAAGGTTTTCTTCTTTTGGAAAAAAAAACTAAGAAACTTACAAATTACTTCATACTTCAACAGAAAAATTTTCAAGAAACAAATTTGTTAAACTCTCTAATTTAGAAAAAACAAAAAAGGCGTCCAAATTCTTAAACAAAATGCCTTTTTATACAATAAAATAGACAAAAACTGCTTCTAGTCACTTATTACACATCACATCACACTCCATTTTTAATTTGTCGAACCAAAGATAATATAAAGAAAAAGCTTTAATTGATACGAATGAAATGAAGTATATATGTAGAATAAAAATGTTTTGTTCATCAGTTAATGATATAATAATGATTAGTTTCACTTATTCTATCAAATAATTTAAGTTATTCAGTTCTGTTACTTATTTCAGCCTATTTGAGATTACGCAAATAACAAACACATTATAGGAGTAAATGCCTTTTCATGATGATCCTACTCTTCTTTTTCTTGTTACTTCGTTAGTCTTATCTAGGATTGATTATTGTAACTCGCTCTACTATGGTCTTCCTGGTTCTATACTCTATCCTTTAAGTAAAGCTTTTAACTCTGCTGCTCGTCTAGTTGCTCGTTCCCCTTTCTTTTCTCATATATCTCCATATTTTGTTCTCTTGCACTGGCTACCTATAAAATATAAAATAATTTTTAAAATTATCTCAATCTAAATTATTTCCTAAGTACTTAGATATATTAATTAAACCTAAACGGTTTACGATCGTCTTCTTGTTCTCGCTTCTTCTTAACTCGTGTCAAACATTCTTTTGCTATATCTACTTTTGCTTTTTTTGGTACTTTTCTCTGCAACTCTCTACCTACTTCTCTGACTACTTCTCCATCACTTACGAAATTCAGAGCGGATTTCAAGACTGATATTGTGAATTAAGCTGGAAGTTATTTATTAAACTCATGTAGCACTTAATCTCCTTGGCATGCAAATGTATAATTTGGTAGTAGAAATCTTGACGTTTTTGATATATCGTCCCTTGAACCGGCCGAATAGTTATCACAGCACTACTATGATAAGAATTTTTCGGAATGGATTGCAGTTATAGTGAGTTAAGCCGGTGATTTGTTCTAAGATTCATGTTGTACTCAATTTCCTGAGGACGAAAATATATAATTTAGTAACGGATATCCCGACATTTTTTTATGTAGAATATTGTAAAACGACGAAAAGTTATGAATAATTTTCCGCAAGCAAGTTTGTTTCATCCTAAAGAAAGAACTTAAACAACTGAAAAGAAGACTCAAAGAATTATATATGTATATATATACATATATATATATATATATATATATATATATGTGTGTGTGTGTGTGTGTATATATATACATACATATATATATATATATATATATATATAACAGATTGTTCTAAGTCAGAAACTAAATTGAAAAATCTTCTTAATAGTAGGAATAAATAATATCTATTCCCATTTAGAGATCTGAAATGTCGCTAGGATTTGAAATTAAATCAAGTGTTTTAAGTTGATGTTGTATACATTCGTTCTCTATGAAATACTCTCAAAAAATTTTGTTTGCTTATTCATCCAATCTGTCGCCGTCAATATTTAAATATCAACAAGTACCAATCGAAAAACTGAAACATGAGTTTGAATATAACTTTTTACATTTAAAAAAAATAAGTACATGTTTTTTAAAAAAATAAAAAATAATTGTTACACACACACACGCACACACGCACACACACACATTCTTATATATACACAAAAAAACTATATCATTGCACTACGAATCATTTGACTTGAAAATTAAATTAAATAATTAAATATAGATTCACTCAGCTTTTCTGAACGAAAATATCACGTATTACAAAATTTATGCATATTAGCTAATTGTTTGAGAAACTGATCAACATTGTATTTACATATATTTTGTTCACATATCTAAAACATATTGTTACGACTCGCGCCTCTAATTCGTATCGCGCGAGTTCACAATTTCTAAAAGACCTTTTTTAGAATGGGAACAGCTTTTGTTGTACAATGAGCAACAGTAATCAGACGTTAATTTCTCTCGTTCTCTTTGCAATCGATGACAAATCTTCTCGTCGGATGGCGCTTCACTATACGCTATATCAACCTTTGACACTGTAGATCGATTCTTTGAAGGATGTTTAAACAGTTCTCGTCGTAATGGTAGAATTTTGATAAGAGCTATCACTGGGATCGGAGAAGTCTAATTGCCTTGTCTAATTCCGAGAGCTGATTTCTTGTTCGTACACAAATCTGAAGACCCTCAAAGTAATTTCCTTCTATGTGTTGGCCTTGACGCATAGATAAAGAATTTATAATGACGATAGATCTGTTTAAAAACAAATATTAATTAATTTACATAAGGATACACAATGCCTAGGTATCGTCGACATATTCCTTTTCTTTGCACTATTGTTTCTTCTATTGTCTTTGTTTTATCATTTTCCGGTCTTCTGTCCGCCATCTTAATTAACCGACTCCAGTGTCGACTTTAGGCCCTTTCTTCAGATTGTCACAGTATTGATACATATTAATATATACATTGATACGTATTAATATATATATTGATACATATTAATGCAAACATACATTGTTACTAATTTATTTTTATACATTAGATACTATGTCGTATGTATGTAGGATGGATGTTTTTATGTAATTACGAACTGATCAACAGCTTTTAATTTAAAATTTAAATTAAAAGCAATGCTGAGCAACAAAGCTACGTTAAAGATCATGTTTTCTTGCAGATGTAATTGCGTTCATTCCTCCGTTATTTTGTGGTTGTGGTTGATATGTTCACTCCAGGTTTGTGCTGCTTGGGCTCCCGATAAAACTCCACAAAAATTTCAACAAATCATCGAAGCCAGGTGCGAAGAATACCAACAAGTTGTCAAGCCGGGTTACTTCGCCAAAAAGTTAGCTAGGGCCTTTTTTTTATTTAGTTTAATTAATTTTTAATTGTGTTAAATTAACAGTTAATTTTTGATTGGCTGTTTATGGTTTAATGTTATTTTTATTTTTGAGGTAATTAATTAAATGTATTTCTACGAGAATAAATATTTTTTAAAATACCATTACTAAGTAATGGTGTAATGGTATTTTAAAAAAAGTAATGGTTACTTGCTTGAGCAACATATAATTGGATGAATATTATTAAGAATAAGTATATAGTTTATAGTATAGAAATTAATTTTTTAAAAAAGCTTTTTATATAAAAATTTCAGAATGTTAGTGATGTTAATGTCAATCGTTAATAATAATTACTTTTTTGTTATTATTTATCACCATATTGTTATTAATCATCCCCGTATTGTTATTATTTTTCACTGTACGGTTATCAATTATCACCGTACCATTATCAATTATCGCTGTATCGTTATTATTTATCACCGTATCATTATTAATTAATCTCATATTGTTAACGCAAATGTACAGACCACTTAACTGTACACTTTTATGGAAGCACTTCAGTGGATCATTTGCATTCAAAGGACCTTGTGATGTGGCACCAGAAGCCTACCAGCCTTTCATTGAATACGCCGACCACGATGTCGACACTAAAGATAAGGTCGTCTTAGGACATGATTTAAAATTAAAATAAATTTTAGGTTTGTTTCTTAGTTTAGGATTGAAACTGTCGTTGGTACAAAAAAATAATTTTTAATTCAATGGATACAATCTCTGTTAACATCAAGTATAATAACACTTGGAAGCTATAGAGAGATAGATATGTAGGGGATATTCAAAAACACAGCACAACCAAACGTTTTAAACAAAATTTGAAAACCATCCATCATACAAACAAACAAATTCCACAAACAATTAATTAAATGTTTTATACAGCATCATTTCTACGACGTTCAACAGTAAATACAAGGGCACTAACAACCAACATGCAAACAAAATACAAATATACATGCAAGCAAACATACATACAAACAACAAAAAACCAGACAGTATATTGGAGCGGTATGACAGAGTTTGTGATAGAATACACCTCCTATAAAAAACTGACAACAATAAGAGATCTGCTGGCAGGTCGGTTGGTTGTTGGGAATGCATCTCTGACAACATTTCACTGTCCACTTTATTGTTTTAATTATTTTATAATTCAAGTAAAAAGTAAATTTATTTTTTTATTTATTCATATTTAATTACTAATTTAACGGCATTTTTTGTTTGGTTGACCTAAGACCAGTTTATTTCTTAAGTTTATAATAATATTGCCCAATAAAACGTTCAAATCATAAACAAAACCAGACACACACACACACAAACACACGCACATATACAAACACACACACAGTTTACTTAATAAAGACATCTGAAGTTTGGTGTGGTCAAGTAGAATCACCCGGTATCAACTACACTAGCTGCCCATCGTACATCGATCGATCATGTAACAATTCAGCTGTTAGGTCATTTTGGAAACAGCTTTCCAAACATGTAAAAATAAATGCCCTACTTATAGTTAATTATAATTAATTAACTTCTCATTTATATTTTTATTTAATTACAAAAAACGAAAAAATAATATTGTGGTAATAATGATTTCTAATGCTTAAGTTTATTTCATTCATTGTCATTTCATTTATTTTACAAAATTTTAAACATATAAAAGAAATTAAATTATAATAGATATTAGTTTTTAAAAGTTTGCCAGCAAAATAAAAGGTCGAGTACAGCTTTTGTTGAATGCAAGTTATGAAAAGCCGTATTCAAGAAATTCGTACGTTATTTCTGCCAACTTTTTTGTCAATTTAGTAATTTTATTAGAAAGATTTCGGAGGGTGACTGGGATTTTCAACCCTACCCAAACTTTTCTCCTCTGGGTGACCTTAAGACCTGAAAGCCTCCACCCCATATGACTACACCTCTGATTGAATATTTATATTAAATTTTCATATTTTATATTAATGTCTGTGTTTAATTATTGTTACTGATGTTTAAAAATGCACTAAGGAAGATTTTTGAAGGCGACTATCGTTACATTTCTCAATATTTCAAATCGTTGAGTATACTTGGTTCGGCTACCCATTAATTTTTTGTTGTAATCGTTTGCGTACCGTGCCGAAACATTAATTGCATAGATTGTATGATAGGGCAGTGGTATTGTGTTTAGTGATAACATTGATAGTAGTACAATCATTATTTGTTGTTTATTTGTGTATTTGTTTTACTAAATGTTTTTTATATTTAAACAATTGGACTAATTTGTTTTTTTTTTGTTCCTTTTTGGAATATCTTTTACTAATTTATTCATTTATTCATTATATAATCAATTAAATAATTCATTCGTTTATTCATCCATCCATTCATCTTCTCCTCTCCTCCATTCAACCATCCATCCATCCACTCACTCACTCTTTCATCCATCTCGTCATAACTAAACATGCCAAATTAATTCTTGACATAAATTCGTTACTCCTCTTAACTCAGAATATTCAGTGAATACGAGCTGCCTAATCTAAACCACGAAGTCACTCCCATCATTGAAGTGCACCTCGTCCGCAATTTAAACTCACAATTCTAGTAAGATCGCTGATGTTTTGTTTCTTTCTACGTATTTCTTTATCACACAATTCATTTTATTTTAACATATTTCTACATTACAATATTTAATGTAAAATAAAATGTTTAAATGTTTTTTAAAAGCTTTAAAGGATATAACAATCAAACATTTTTAATTAAAATTTAACTCCCTGATCGGAAACAAAAAAAAATTCTAGCGAAACATGCGATAAAGGTTCAATGATATTACTGAAGGAAGACATTGCCAAAAGAAAGATTCAGATGACGTGTGATATTGATAACAAGTGAGTCTGGAAATGATTAATATTTTTTGTAAACATTCTAATTTGCCAACGTCCTACCTCGGGAAACATGGGTCTCTGGACGCGAAACGAAGATTGATTGATTGATTAATTTGCCAAGCTTGTCTGAGTTCGCTCGCTTTTTATAAATTGCGTTATATAGTTTTGATGGATTGATTGATTGATTCATTCATTCATACATTCATAATCGTCGATTGCTTTTTACTCTGTAATTTTTTCAAGTTTTGTGATTAATTATAAATTTATTATTAAATTTTATTATAAAATTAGCGCTAATCACCTTCATTATGAATCATTCGGTAGTAGTATTGTATATTTCAGTTATAATGCCTCGTAAACATTGTGTGTTAACGAAGTGACATCACTCGTCGTTAATAGAATGATATAAATATCATCAACCAATTGATATCGTATCATTAATTTGATCGAAAAAACCTTATTTATTAATTTTATTTCAAAAATTTTTCAGAGAAATTTACTTCTTCCAATGTGCAAGATCAGGGGACTGCAAAGTCAATTTAAAATGTGATAACCAACCAAAACTACAACAAACAAGAAACTCTAACCAACAACATCAGCCCAGTGTTTTTTATTTGGCAATTTTTCATATTCTTTTCGTTTCCATTACCTTCATGTCTTAAAAGAAGTATAACTTTTTGTTGAACAGTTTTTAGTTTTGTCAATAAATATCGTAAAAAAGAATGTGTTTGTAAATATTTCACATTTATAATTTTAGAGGTTAAACGATAATAATTATAACAGTCTTTGGTGTATACCTGTTGTCTAGTAAAGCGTGCAATTCATACGTCCATATCCGTTTCCGGTCGAATATCAGTTTTTACTATCCGGCTATATCCGACTCCGACCGAATATCCAAAAATACAATCCGGTGCAACTCTAATTGCCATGCGAACTAAGTGGACATGGGTTAACCGCTAATGTAAATATTTGTAACAGATGACGTTTTTTTTCGGTTTATTTATAAGTTAGGCCCAATAAAAAAATTCTCCATAATAATTGTGATTGCTGTTTAATCATGAAAATCAAGTTATATTAAACTGTCTTGGTTTTTGAAATTTAAATGTTATATACATTGCATTACAACTCTCAGATCAAACCAATTTTTTTCATCGCATCTATGTAATAGAACATGGTAAACATTTAAGAATGTTTCTCCTTAGAAAATTTCTTTCGTCAATGAACACGTGAATCATTCTTATCTTAATGGCCCACGTATTAAGACTTATAAAAATAGTTTTCCTACTAAAATTTTGCAAGTCTGGTAATTATAACACAATGAAACATTGCTTACATACATTACTGAAGGCAGGTTTATTTATTCTCTATTGTAATTGGACACACACAAATTGTATTTATTTGTTTATTCATTCATCTACCTAGCCTTCACCTATCTATCTTCTATTCATCCATCTATCTATCCTATTTATCCATCCATCTATCTATCCATCCGTATATCTATCCTATCTATCTATCATATCCATCCATCTATCTATCATATCTATCCATCTATCTATCTATCCATCCATTTATCTATCAAACATCTATCTACTCAATTAAGCATACAAAGATACAAAATACGTTTCAAACGTATCTACAAAGACAAACTCACATACGTAGGTGCACTCAAGCACATGCACGTAACAACACACACACACACACACACACACACACACACACACACACACACACACACACAAATCTGCATAGCTTCTCATTATAAAATTGCATGCAAATTTAGAAACACTAGAGAGGAAATTTTATCAATTTTAACAAACATTAAACATCACGCATCTGATATAAATATTGATAAATATTGTTCATTCAACTTGAAGTTTAAGTAAAAATAAATAGTTCAGGCTTTTGATAAGATAAAGAAGAGGCGTTGTGTAATTATGGTAAATATTTCCGTTCCTGAAACGTAACACAACATTCATTCAAAGTTAAAATAAAATCATTATAGTAAATATTGCTGGAAAACTAACTAAAACAATATTTTAGTTACATTCATAAGACTACCCAGATGAATTTAAAATTTTATGGCACGAAAAACCAGAATTAGCGACAATTTTTACCATCAAAAACTTCCTTATCATCATCATCTTCACCATTAGCATTCATCATCTACATCATTTTCACCATTTAAATCATCTTCACCATTGGCATAATCTTAACCCTAGACTGTAACAAAAAAACTTCCTCCAACATAATATTATGATCATATAGAACAGACTCAACGTAAATTATTGCTAATATTGAAGGTTAAGATCGAGTTATGATCGTACTCGTGCATTATTTTTCACCTATGTTTCTATACATTTTCATATCTCATTCACTTTTCTCTCTCTCTCTCTCTCTCTCTCTCTCTTTCTCTTTCTCTCTCTTGTGTGAGATATATTGTACAGTACATGTAAATGAGTGCCTATGAGTGTATGCTGTTTATAAATGCAACTTAATGTACGTAGCAAATTGATTGTTTGTTGCAATAGCAAGCGAGGCATTGAAATGTCTTGGAAGTAAATTATTTTTTTCGGCACCGTTTACTTTGTTAACGTTCTCTTTCTCTCTCTCTTCTAATCTCTTTTTTCCACTCTCATCCTCACTCTTTCCCCAGTAATTATTATTACATGAGTCTATCAACGAATGAGAACATTTCAAGAGAAAAAAAATCTCAGTTGAACGACGTAAGTTAGTCGCTGTTCGTTTGTTAGAGCGGTGAAATGAATTTCTGTAACCAGCATGAGAAAAAATGAAAAGAGAGAAAGAGGAGAGAGAGGAGAGAAAGAGAAAAAGAAAGAGTAAATTGAAAAGAAAGAGAAAGAGGAGAGAGAAAGAGAGAAAGAAAGAGTAAATTAAAAAAAAAGAGTGAAAGATACTATAATAAGGATGATGAGATGGCGGAGTGGATAATAAAGATGAGGATGAAACTTACGGAGATATAATTGAGGATGCACTAGTGAGTGGTAGGGTTATGTTGATGAAAATGAAAATGGTGATTTGATAACAATTAGTCATATATGATGATGATGATGATGATGAAGACAACGACGACGATGACGACGACGATGATTGGAATGGTGTCATCACAAATGCAGGAAAATTGTGATTATTTTAATAATACTCACACACACCCACACACACACACACACACACGTACACAAACACACACACATATAAATACACACACACACACACGTCACATTATACATACAATACATAATTATATATATATCATGTTCTTCTCATAACATGTACATACGTACAGACTTAAGATGAAGAAGAAGATGATGATGATGAAGAAGAAGAGATAAGTTAGGTGATAAATATATATGATGATGAGAACGATGATTTATATAAACGACTTGTTTGTTCGCACAGTTCAGCCAGATTATATAAACTTATGCAATCTCTATATTGCATATACCGAATTCGAATTAGGTAAGCACACACACACAAACACAAACACACACACACAAATATATTTATATACATGTTCAAGAACATAGGTTCATGTTTTTCTACATGTCAGTTCGTTTATTAATGTTGCCTACTGCTTAGTTTTACAGGGATTATATTCATTCTCTATAAAAAAAAAACATTTTGCTTTTAAGTTAAAAATAATTTGTTCTTGGATGATTTGTATTTAAAAAAAAATTAGTATAAATAACGAAGTTTTTTTTTCTTAACACAAACTTGGATCACTGGGTAAAAAGATGACAATTTTTTCATTGTTTTTCATTGTATCACGACTTTTATTTTGCGAAAAGGTTGAAGGGCTGCCTGCAAATTTTATGATAAGGGTTTTTTTCATGCAATTTATACATAACATATCATGATTAGTTTAGTTGTTTGCCATGATATTTAAGTTTTTGTAATGAAATACCAATGTTCAATTTTGTTCATTGAGGTCTGGTATTCTTTAAGATGAAATTTTGATTGTTTTACTTGTTATGAGTTAACTGACACCAAATTGTTTTCGATTTTATTTCAATTTTGAATTCATCAGATTTTAAAAATTTTTTATAAAACTTAAATACCGACAGTCAAAACAAGACAACAATGTCTACAATGCCTTGTTCTATTATGATGAACTCGCTGCTGTCGTTGACGTTGTTGCTGAGTCTGCCTTCGCTGGAAGCTGCGCCACAAAGAACTCCTATGTCATTTCCAAATATTTTCATTGCCAGATGTCAGGAGTTCCAGGAAGTTATCAAGCCGGAGTTGTTTGAAAAGTAAATGATTGGATAGTGCAATAATTCAGAAATGTTTATATACCAGTGTTTATACTTTAGACTGTTTACCAACGCAATAAAAACATGACGTTAACATCACATAAACATGACATTAACATCACAATAAAAACATGGCATTGACATTACCAAAACGCACCAGCAACCCAAAAAATTGTTCTACACTCTGGTACAAGTTTGCCAGTTCATTCATGTACAAAGATCCATGCAATGTAAAGTCCGAAGATTACCAGGATTTCCTGAATGAAGCGGATCATTACATGGATACGAAAGATAAGGTACCGTTTTGTTTTGCACCGCTTGTTTTGGTTTGTTTCGTTTCGCTATTTATCACTGTTTCGTTTCGTCTCGTTATTTTTCACTTTTTTCAGTATTGGAGACAAATTTTCGGTAATATCAAACATTAATTATATAAAATGATTTGACATTTAACCATGAAAATTAATATGAAAAAAATGATTTAATAATTATTTTAAAATAGAAAAAATTATACTCATTATTGAGATGATTTGTTGAACAACCTTAACACAGACCATGTATTGGAGCGGTATGACCGACTTTGTCATTGCGTACACTGCCTACAGCAAAACCTACACCACAATAAGGGACCAACTGGCTGGTAGTTACTACGTCACGTTATCACTTTACTAACATTTTTTCAGAATGACAATTTGAAATGCAATATTTTCTCAATCTATTTCGTCTCTTTCTTTCTGTCTCTTTCTCTCTCTCTCTCTCTTTCTTTTCCTCTCTCTCTCTCTTTGATATTTTTCTTCACTTTACACAAACACACCTCTCTCACTTCTCTCTCTTGGACTTTTTTCTTTTTCTTCACTGTACACACACACACACACACACACACACACACACACACACACACACACACACACACACACACACTCACACACACGCACGCACGCACACACACAAACGCAACCAGTGTACATACTGAAGAACTCAGACGTATGGTGCGGACAGGAGGGAAAACCTGACATGAACTTCAAGCAGTGTCCCGGTTTTGAAAACTGTCCCAATTCTGCTGTCGGAGCATTTTGGAAACAAATGTCTAAACACGTTGGTGGTTTGTATGTTTGTTTTGTATGTACGTTCGTTTTGCATGTTTGTTTGTTTTATATGTATGTTTGTCTAGTATGTTTGTCTAGTATGTTTGTTTATATTAGTGTAAAGTTATTTGTTTGTACGATTAGATGCTTATTCAAATGTTCGTTCGTATTCTCTTTTATTAACTTTAAGTACAAAACTGAAAACTTGCATGCTATTTTCAAACAAATATTAATTACACTTTTGTGATGTCTGTTTACAAATTATGAAAAATCCACTTCTTGAAATTCCTGCACAATTTTAGTTTGCCAGCAAAGTTAGAGGCACGGTTCATTTGATGTTGAATGCCAGTAGTCCTGCTGCTTTCCGAGAAAACAGGTGATGACGATGATGACGACGATGATGAGGATGGCGATGGTGGTGGTGATGATGGTTGTGGTTGTTATGATAACGGTGAGGAAGATGATGAATAAATAAATACTATGTATTGAAATCCAAATAAAATTTTTTCTGAAACTTTATAAAGTATCTTTGCTACACACGAGTTGCCAAACTTGAACAGAGCCAACACTCCGCGTCTCTTCGTCCATATGGTCAGCAATCTAGGTTCAACACCTGTGTTAGTTTTTATCCAACAACTTTTCATATGTAAATAATTATTACATTGATTTATTTGTAAAATTATTTTGAACTGAATTCATGAACACCAAAAGACCGTTTAAAAATTCAACACCAACGTCTAACTAAATGTTTTTGAAAATATAAGTGATATATTTTTTAAATTAATTGATAAAATTTATTAAATAAGAACAGTAAAAAAATAAATTTATTTAAAGCGAAGAATGTGTAACTGGGTCGGTGGCAAGACTGAAAGAGTTGGTGGAAAAGAAGGGAATGGCTTTCCATTGTGATCTGAATAATAGGTGATGATGATGATGGTGACGTGTTGATGATGATGGAATGAATGATGACAATAATGATAAAGTGCTGATGATAAAGATGTGAGTGAGGATGAAAATGATGGCAGTTATAATAATAAAGATGAATTTGGTGTGCGTTTAACAATAAATCGACAAGCAACCAACAGAAAATTAAACTCAAAATTTAAAAAATTCTTCTTCCCAAAGGAGCATACGCCACTTCCAATGTGTTGACGCAGCAGATCACAAGGGGTGCCCCCAAGAGCAGGTCTGCCCTGATATAGCCCACGGTAATTCGCAACAAAAACAGCAGAAGTCGTCTGGTGAGAACGGGGCCAACAGCCTAGATGGAGTCGTCATAACTCATTTACTGTGTTTGTTTTTAGCGTTGTATCGTTCTTCTTCTGTTTGAAACTGATGGAGAAGTATTTGAGTGAAACGATCAAAATATGCAATTTAGTTGTTTCACTTGGTTTGTAGTGGATCATATTTTTCTTTTTGTCAAGATTGAACACGTTAACTACTGTTTGCGATTATCTAGTTTGTATTTTTTGGTCGTTTTATGGTGAATTATGATGCTAATTAACAAATTGGCGGTTAGGAATGAAGTTTTATTAAGAATTTCTATATATTATGTTCAATGAATTGTAGAAGTTAATATAATGAGACTCAGTCACTAAGTTAATAAATGAGTATTTTAATTGAGTTTTTTGGTTTTTACTGTATAAGTTTAAAGCTTATTTTCTTTTTTTGCATTAATATTTTTAAAGGTTTCAAATGTCTTTTGATAATGTTACATGGTGATGTATGTATATTTTGAGTGTGATTTGGTGTTTGCTTTGCACGTGTGTATGTGTGAATACGCGAATGTTTGTACTACGTATGTGTGTATAAGTAAATGCGTATGCGTGTGAATTTTTTTTATTTGAGTGCACGTCTGCTTGTGCATGTGTGCTTATTCGTGTTGCTTCAATGAATCATCGCGAGAACGTATGCTCCATTTGTTATTACCTACTTGTACGTACGTGTGTGTGATCGATGATAATTTGATATTAATTTGCTTTGCCATGATTTGTCTCTTATCAGTTTATTTTATTAAATATTTGAAAAAATCAATTAAAATAACAAAAATTGTCGTTTTTTCAATATTTATTGAAAAATTATTTTTGAAAACGCAATTTTTTTAAAATTTCAGCTAATCTTTTCAGAAAAAGAAACCAATTTTTTTGAATGTAAGAAAGGTATTCGAATTGTTATATTAAGCTTTTAAGCTTTTTTGGTTTGAAAGAGCAAATTTTAAACTACTAAGAGACATTAGCATGAAATATTCACACATATAAATAAAAGTAGCATCTTCATTTCAACATGCATTTGAAATGTAAGGTTGAATAAATCAGAGGCGGAGTTAGAAAAGTACCAAGCCCCCTTAAGTTAAGTTAAGTTTAGCCAACAAAGTTTTTGGCCCTTCCTATCATATTAAAATTGAAATCCGGATTAAAGTGGTCCACATCAGCCATTTGAATAAGTCAACGGTAATCGTGTTTCAACGCGTATAAATGTCAATGTTTGTTTATCTCTTGTTTCGTCAGTGTTTATTTATTTACATTTACTTTAATGAAGATTTATAAAATAGCATAATTATGTGACGGAATTAGTATGAATGAAAATTAAAACATTCGCAAAATTATAAAAAAAGAGCCAGTACTATAATATCAAACACAAATAGAAGCAAAGATGCACTTTCGGCAGCTGTGTGCGGCCATGCATCTCGTGTTATTTTTCGTTGAATCCTTTCATTTGAGTGAAATCCTTTCAAATGTTACTAGCGGCACTGGGACATCCACATTCTTGAAAAATAGTTTCATCGCCAGGTGCCAGGAGTATCAGGATGTTTTGAGGCCAGAACTCTTTGAAATGTCAGTCAAATAATATTTATTTCTGCTCATGATTCCTGTGACTTTATATTTGACTAAACTTTTTCATTTTCATTTCTTCAACTAACTACATTATTATCATATTACCATATCACACCACGCCAAACGATACGATACCCTATCATACGATACTGTATCAATAAAGATACAGCACAATCACACAATGATATCATGATAATATTAGGTACACCAAACGATACTATACATGATACCAATACCATACGATACTATACCAAACCATGTGATGCAATACGGTTCGATACCAACATCGGCACCAAACAGTACCCTGCCACACCATATGAAAAAAATGATACTGTATCAATACTAATACAATACTATAAAATTAAATCATCCCCCCAGGAATGTAAACTGTAACGAGCTTTGGAAGAAGTTCACCAACGCATTCAAGCTGAAAGACCCGTGCAGCGTGCACCCTGAAAACTACCAGAGTTTTCTTGATGCAGCTGACCACCAGTTGAACACCGTGGATCAGGTGTTAGGATTGTGCTTTAATTTGGATTCAATTAAATTATGTGGTTGATTAATTAGATAATTGATTAATTGGTTTTTTTTTGTGGGCGTGTGTGAGTACCCATAAAAGATTGTACTTCTTTGTTTATGTTAAGACAAAAGTTGCAACTTTTTGGATTGAGTTGAGTAATATAAAGGGTAAGGTGACACAAAACAATTAATAAGTTTTTTAATTTAAATTAACAAGTTAATAATTCAAAGTTTGTTTTTGTATAATTATTTATATAAGCATAATTTTCTGACATTACCACTGCAGACCATGTTCTGGAGTGGAATGGAGGAATTCGCTACAGCTTACACAGAACACAGCAAGTTGTTTGTCACAAAAAGAGACCAACTAGCCGGTTGGATCGACATCCATTTTCACTATTTTTCATTTTTCAGTTTCATTTTTTTCAGTTTTAAATTAAAAAAAAGAGTTAAGTCATATTTTAACATTGATGCCAATATTTTCTACTTGATGGTAGCTTGGTTAGAAAGCTAATAAATTCAGCCTATAGCACGCAAAACATATGGTGCAAAATTTTTTCCTATGTTCTCGTACACGTGTGAGTTTGGAAAATTAAAAAAAAATATGAAGACAAAACCGTACGTACATCGTTATGTAAGATGAATTGTATCATTTTCGTGAATGTTGAATGCTAAAACTCCAAAATCTGTTGACAATTTTTTATCATACTCAATATGCCCAGCGTACGTTTTAAAGAACGTTGAAGTATGGTGTGGACAGGTGGAGGAGCCAGGCATAAATTACGTTCAATGTCCCGGGCAATTAAACTGTTCGGGCAACGCTGTTGATTCATTTAGAGAACAAGCTGCACTACACGTTAGCTCACTCTGTATGTGTATGTGTATGTGTGTCTGTCTGTCTGTCTGTCTATGGGTGTGGGTTTAATCTTATTATAAAATCGGGGTATTTTTTTTTTTAGAAAATTTAACGAGTTAACTGATCAATTAATTTTATTTTTCAAATTTTGATAAGTTTGTTAAGAAGGTAAAAGGCACCGTGCATTTGATGCTGAACGCCAGCATTGTGCCATCCTTCAAGGAGAACAGGTGATGATGATGATGATGACGACGACGACGACGATATATGATAATATTAAGAACATGATGATGATGATGATGATGATGATGATGATGATGATGATGTGAACGCGATGTCGATGATGATAATATGTGGACATGATGTTGATGATGATTACGCCCGGACGTAGAAAATGTCAGGCTGAGTTTAGTACTGGGACCGCCACAAAAAGGGGCAGCAATAATTTAGATGAAAATCATCCAGAGCTAGATGTAATATTGTTTCATACACCTGGAATGATTATTGAGTTTTTAACAAATTGCTTATAATGATGTACTCACTACATTCTCCGGTGGTGCGTGCACGCACGTGTTATTCTATCGACATGCTATCGACAAACAAACTAACATAATCTAATTTAATCTTTAATCAAGTAAATTCCAATTAAAAAATAGTTACTTTAATGGATTATTAATATTTCAAAAAATTGTGAGAAAAATTTCTCATAAATCTCGATTGAAGCATGTTTGCTACGCGCGAGTTCGTGCACTTGAGCAAAAACAACACGCACACTCTCTTCGTCCATCTCGTTACCAACCTCGGTGGGAATCCCATGTCAGTTTTACATTACTATTTTTATTCTTTTTATTATTCTTTTTATTATCTTTATTATTCTTTTTATTTTTTTATTATTCTTTTTATTGTTTTTATTATTATTTTTATTGTTTTTATCATTTTTTTTATTGTTTTTATTATTATTTTGATCCTTATTATTATCATTTTTAATACTATTATTAATATAAATAATAGCCGCACCAGTTGTAGAAATTGCAGTTGTAATAATTGTATCAGTAGACGAAATAGTGTTAGAGGTAGCAGCAGTAGTAGTAGCAGTAGTAGCAGTAGTAGTAGCAGTAGTAGCAGCAGTAGTAATAGAAATAGTAGCAGTAGTAGTAGCAGTAGTAGTAGCAGTAGTAGTAGTAGTAGTAGTAGAAATAACAGCAGTTGTAGTAGTTTTAGTAGCAAAATATGTGGTAGTAGTAGAATACTACTATTATTATTAATAACACTACTGCCATAAGAGCTACGCTTATACAAATATTATTACTACCACTACTATTATTATATAATACTATACACACACAACTAAACACACAGATACAAACGCACTTTCACACACATACACAAACAAACACACACACACAAACACACACACACAAACACACACGTACACACGCAGTGAACTATGTACAATTGGATCGGTTAAATCACTGAGACAATTAACTGAGAAGAAAGGCATACTATTTAAATGTGATCTCAATAGCAGGTAGCAAATACTACAACTAATACTTCTACTCTACCATTACTACTGTTGCGACTACTTTTACTACTACTACTACAACAACTTCTGCTACGACTACTACAACCGCTGCTACGACTACTAAAACTGCTGCTACAACTACTACCACTAACCAACAAAAAACAATTAATAATAAGAATGAAAATAATAATAAATTTTTTAAAGAAGCATTCTTTACTTCCAATGCGCCAATGACCCTGACAACCGTGCCTGCCCTGGGAACAAGATCTGCCCAATGCCGAGCGTATTTTCCAGTTTTGCATTGAAAAATTATAAAATTGAAAAATTTACATGTTGTATAGCTGTCTTGTTTTCATTGCTTTTTGTATAGCTTTATTATTATTATTTCCTATTATTCCTATTTTATTGGAAATAATATTATTACCCTTTGACAAAGTTCCAAGAGTTTTATTTTATATCGCAGTTTGGAAACATCTGTGTGCGTGTGCGTTCGTGTTTGTGTGCGTGTGCGTTTTGGTATGTGTGCGTGTGTGTGTATGTGTGTTTTAATGTTTAAAATTTATTAAAATGCGTCCGACAAAGTTTGTTTACTTCTTAATTTAAATAATACTTTATACGATTTGTTTATAAATTTGAAATACCTACCTGCCGAATCTTTTCAAACTTGCACTCAGACGTTCAAGTTCAGTTACGTCTAATCACAGATACGTCAACTCAGAAAACCAGACGTCATAGTAATAAGCACAATAAATCAATCCCAATTGTCACTTTCTGCTATGGAAAAATTCAAACTGCTAGCCATTTTCTTAGTCCTATCTCTAGAAGATAGCGGTTTAAGTTTTGATGGTAATTTTAGCAACAACGTCATTCACACGAAAGAAATTTTTCTGGCACGCTGTTTTGAGTTCACAACCGTCATTAGACCTGATCTTTTCGTCAAGAAGTGAGTAAATATTATCATCGTCATCATCAGTTTAATATTATTTTTCTTCTTCATCTTCTTATTATTATCATCATCGTTAGGGTTTTAATTAAACTGTTAATGTTTCTCTCTCATCGTTAAATTTCAAGTACACTATATTTCGATTCCTATACTCAAGTTAAGATTTTTACTTTACACATAACCCTGGAGACCAAAAAATTGCACGTATTTGTGGGAGGTTTTTGAAAATGTTTTGAACAAGACTGATGACTGCCAAGAATCCGGGTTTGATAATCTGTTCTTTGAGACATATGTCGGCTATGAACAGCCAATGAAAGTACAATTTTCACATTTTAAAATATGATTTCACTGATTATTTTAAATAATTGTTAAAAAATTTTTTGTCTAATAATACGTTTATTATTTAATTTGTTTAATTATTATTTTGTCAAATTCACGTAGACGTTATTTTGGCACAACAATCAGCGGAGCGTTGTCTACCGGTATTGCCAGTTGAGTCCCAAATACAACCTCTTAGAAGATACATTTTTTGGTTTCCACTTTACTGTGTTTTTTTTTTCATTTTCAAATCTAATTTTTGAAATATAATTAACTTGAAATCAATTGAAGTCAAAAATATAGTGAGATATTACACAAAAATGATTTAAAACCAGTTAAATGATAATTATAAAAGGGTACATTATGAAACCGTTTCCGCAATACTGCCTGAATAAATATGGTCCAAGACGTCTTTACAGTTCCGAAAAAAAAAATGACATATGCGGGGGATGTCACGTCGCTGACACCTGGTTCTACTACTTAGAAATTGTTGGCGCTGTGTTTCTTCTTGAAGTTTTCCCATCTGTATTGTTACCAAATTATAAGTGAAAAAATGATGTTTTTGTAAATTTTAACACTCCTGATGATTGTAATGATAAAACATGCATTCCATTAAATCTAACAACGCTAAAAAATGTAATTTTGGTTTTTGATTCTCTCATTCCATTTGTTCCATGTTCTTCTACAGATAGCGACACACATTTTTGAAGGTCCAGCCCATCTTGTTGTCGATTATACGATCGATAAGCATTTATTCATCGCCAAGTAATCTTGTTTTTAGATTTCAGATTATTAATTTTATATTCCAGGCTATAATTATATATTTTGAAAGTGAAATTTTGGTTATCATCACGTGTAAACCAGACGAACTAGTCTCACAAACTCTCTCTCTCTCTCTCTCTCTCTCTCTCTCCGTTTGACTCTTTTTTCTTTGTCTTTCTTTCTCTTTCTCTCTTTCCCTAAATATTTATATATATATATATATATATATATATTTGTATTTTTTAAATAATTTCAGTCGTCTCATAGAGAGAATACTCTCTCGCATAAAAGTGAGCAGACTGCCGAACATCACGATCCACATTGTTTCATCATTGAGATCTGAGAAGTTTGAATGAATTTTATTTCTTTTAAATATATAATAATATTATTTAATTATAATATTTAATTATATTATTGATAATTATTATTCAGTTTAATAAGAGTAATTTAGGTAGAACTGAATTAACACAGACGTGAAAAATGCGACAAAGATTATTTGTACGAGCTGAGAGAGAAGATTGAGAAGTTAGACATGAGATTCATGTGCTTGCCCAAGGACCAGTAAATAAATACATTTTTACTTAAGTTTTTTTTAATAGCATTAAAAATCTAGTAACAAATTTATTTGTAATTAAATATTAAGAATGATTGAATAAAAATTGAAAGGGAAATGATGATGGCCCAATGCTTTTACGACCCTTACAACAATCTTTGCTCGAAAAAATTGAAAATTTATTCATACATGTCGAAGATTTTTAATGGTTGTGATTCACGTTTCAAAAATTTTCATTTAATAATTTGCACATATATTTTATTTGTAGTAAAAATCTGTTAAAATATTATCAGTCAGCTCTTGTGTTTTATTGATTCGATGTTCAAAATGAAAAGGCGTCTTGTATTGAAAACTCAAATTGATTATAAAAAAAACAAACCTTGCTTACAAAATATTCGTAAAATTTTATCCTATAAATTGCAAGGTTTAATCCCTAATTGCTTAACCAAAGTTTGAACAATTTTATGAAACACACGTTGGCAAGATAAGAAGAGTTTAGTCACGCTTAATATCTTTGCGTGTAGGTTTCATGGTTGCATATCTATGATTGAGGCGAGTCATTCGTGTTTGCGATACGTGAGACGTGCAATGTTGTGCTGGATGTCGTTGTCGAGTGTCGAAAGTCCACGCATGTAAATGTACCGCTAAGTTGTTGAAGTACAGATTAGTAATGTGTTTGTATGAGTGTCTATGTAAACTTTATGGGTGTATTTATGTCAATTCATGAGTTTAATTTTTTTAGTTATTTTGTTTCTGAATTAGTTGCGTTGCTTTCTCACTGCATATATTAGCAAGACGGTTTAGTTGGTCTCAGATTTATTATATATGTAATGTTTCTGTATTTGTAGATATAAGTTGAGAAAATAAATATATGGAAATACAATAAACAAATAAATAAATAAAAACAAGACAAACATTTTCGTTTAGAAATGTTCGTAATGCTACATGCACTGGACTCTATGAAACACGATTGATTGACAGATTGAAGTCACGCCTCTTTAATTCTGATTGGATCGTTTTGGACGTGCCTCTAAGCGAGGTGAACACTTGACATCCCACTTGACTCAAAAATAATGCTCTATATAAATTCGGACAACACGTGTGTGCAGTATTTGTTCTCGGGGTGTTTTATGATAATTTTTTCACGTTACTTTGCTGGTTATTGAAAAATAAGAGTGAGAGTGAAGAAGATTACGTTAAATTATTTGTTTATAGGTGGGTCATTTTGTTTTTTTTCTTGTGCTCTATGTGCTAGTTGGGTTTGAAAACAATTTTGTTGTGCGTTCTGAGCTAGATAGCGATGCGTTTACCGTAGGTTTTTCCATGAGTTCTTGTTTATTTCAAAGCAGTGTTCATTATCAGCATGACTTTTTGATGTTGTAGACGTTGTTACATTTCATTAGAGGAAAAAGTGAATTACTTGCAGGAGGAGAGCAGCATCACAATAGACGACTTCAACTTTCAGATTGAATCACACATCGTGTAATCACATATTTATCCTTATATATATATATATATATATATATATATATACAATATATAAAGCAATATTATTTACAAATATTCCATTATTTCTTACAAAAACATTATATATATATATAAACTTAATCGATTTGAAACGCAGCTATTGAAATGTCATTTTACCACTACAAATTTATCCAGTATTAACAATAATTGTAGATTTGTCCATCTAGTCGAACTTGTGTGGCACTCGTGCTGCAGCATTGATGGCGGTTTCGAAGCAGTGGTAGGTAGTAAATGAACACTCATGTTAGCTTAAGTGAGTTTTCCACTCGGCTGCTCGATGAGTAGGATGAGTATGTCTGACAGATGGGAAGGAGAGATAATTTATACTACTACATACTTTACTCGCTACTCAATCTTACTTGGTACTTTATTGTAAGTACTCAGAAAGACTTTAATGATGACATAGTTTGTTAGAAATATTCTACGCATTGTGACGCGTGTCAATAGCATGGTGATTTGCTTTTAAGTACTAGTGAAACGCAGATAATGTTTGTTCAACCAATGTTTTTAAAAATAAAAAAACTAATTTTTTTGATGTTTTAAAAAATGTTTCTTCATAAACGTTCTAAACATTTTTTGATTTAAATTTTTTAATTCATACAGAAAAAAAACTATCGGAAAATTTTCAAAAAATTTCAAGAACCAGGAAGGGAAATGACTGAGTTGAGAAGGAAATCGTTTTACATGAGTGACATTCTGCACTCCATCAACTCTGATCAGTCACGTGACCAGTTTGATAAGAAGGAGCACGTGACGATTTCAAACCAATTTGATGGGCGTCACGTTAAAACGAAATGCCAGTTGTTATCAACTCCATCCATCCAACAACATCAGCAGCAACAACAACAACACTTGTTTCAACAAAAAATATTCCAACAAATACTTCAACAACAACAACAACAACAACATCACATTAATAGATGCCAAAAGCATATAAATGACCCACGACAACAACAACAACTACCTATTGTAAAACTGAAGCAAACCCAGCTGGAACCCATTCTAAACAAACAACAAGACCAACAACAAATTCATTCACAAACTCATCTACAACAAAAACATGACGCTCAACAACAACATCAACAACAATATCAGCGCAGTCTTCAAACCAAACATCAAAAAAATCAACTGCAACTATCTGAAAACCAAAATTTTAATCTAAGACACCAACAGCAGCAGCAACAGCAGCAACAACATCAACAACAACAACAGCATGATAAGGAGACACATTCAATCAACGACATACAACTACACATGATGAGAATGATTAATTTGAATGCTGGTCGAACACAGCAGAGCATGGAAAGTTTCATCGACAAAACAAAATTCACTTTTGAAGATATTAAAACCAAAGTGATGAACAGCAACTGCAATGACATGCACAACAGCAATAATGATAATAATAACACTATCAACAAAACTCTTAAAAACAATCTCAATGGTATTACAGACGTCTATTGTGCTGATGGGAACAAAAGCGTTAAATGTAAGTCGACAGTCAAAATTGATTCTAAAGAAAATTCTTGCATGAAAATTGATGTCTTTAGTGGCAACAACAAAACAACTGCCGCGGAAAACATTAACAACAATAACATCAACTTTAACAGCAATATCGTAAATTCAACTTGCGATATTAAGACATCAAACGTCAGTCGTCACAACAACATCAACCAAAACGATATTAACAACAATATCGTCAACAACAACAACAACAACAGCAGCAGCAACAACAACAACATTGTCAAGAACAGCAACAAACAAGCTGATGAAGTGCTAAAAACTGCAACGTTAACAACGCAACAAATACAACTCAACAAATTACACCAGTCATTTTCAACCATAAAACATTTGCCACAGTCACCATCGCAAATAAACCCACCATCATCATCTCTTACTCAAATATGTCCGACCACCACAAAACATCCCTTTATATGCCCCACTTCACCCATTCATAACTTCTACCCATACCCAATTCGGTACGGCTACCACAACCTACCACCCAAAATTTACCCACCATTCCATTATTTCCACCAACAGTATCAACCATTCCATCACCACAGTCACCATCATTCCTACCATCATCTAGAGCAGCGTCGAAAGAGAAGAATTTTGTTTAACCAGCTTCAAATTCATCAGTTGGAAAAAATTTTTAGGAGACAGAAGTATCTTTCTGCTGCTGAAAGAGATCAACTGTCTTCCATGATTGGATTGAGTCCTACGCAGGTATCTACGAGTGCGTGTGTGCGTGTGTGTGTGTGTGTGCATGTGTGTGTGTGCGTGTGTGTGTTTGCGTGCGTGTGCGTATGTTTATCTGTGTTCGGATGTTTATATGTTTGCTTGTAATTTTTTTCCTAAGTGTTAAAACCTTTCTTCTATAAACTATTTCATCATTGTATTACGTATTTCTTTTATTGCCTTCTTCTTGGTACAACAATAACGGCAATCACTCATTGTAACTTCATCACCCTAGGTGAAAATCTGGTTCCAAAACCATCGGTACAAGACAAAGAAGGCGGACAAAGACAAGTTGAGAACGCAAGAAATAAACAGGCAACATTTGTTGACGCAACATTTTAACAAATATTCCAACAATAACAACATTATTAATGTCAACAACAACAGCAGTAGCGCCAACATTAATAACATCAACAGGCCACAAGATAACACTTACGATTATAACAATAAGTCATATAGTGATTTTTACAGCAGTAGCATTAATAA
>NW_008705295.1:957508-970008 GCF_000326865.2 Helobdella robusta | reverse complement strand
GTTAATTTTGATTATTTATAGTTGCGGTGTACTTTTTTCAATTAGTATTGAAATTTTCGCAACCAGCAATAGCCAAATAGCTCCCCTGGTGATCAACAGATTCAAAAGAGGCGTTTGAAAAACAATTTCTCCCAAGATCGTCTGGGGTCACTAGTTTTATTAAACATTGACTTAAAACTGAAATTAAATATGAAAATAAAAATTGTTCTGGTTTTTTTTTCTATAATTTGTTTAGCATCTACCATCATTTTCTTGTTGACTTGCTTGTAAAATTTTCTAAAACACATGCATGAAAATTTCATTGAAACTTTTAACATCTAGACTACACCATTAAAACAATTACGATCAACAGTAATTAATTGAATGTATCGGTTCCATTTTTTAATATTCATTTAAATTCCAGATTTGTTTGATTGTTAGATTTATACAAACTTAGAAACTCACAAACAATTGCTTTTAAAGTAACAGAAAACTATATGCTTTCATTCATACACGTCACCCAATCATAGCCCATCATTTTTTTGATGTCTTTCTTGATGTTCACTAGAGCGTACATTTTGTTATCATGATGGAAAAGATGGACTGAATGGTTAATGACATGGAAATACAAATGAATTACCAAAATTTTTATTTTAAAATTGTTTTCTCGCTTTATAATTCTGTCCACCTAATTTTTCCTTCTTCGATTACTTTTTGGTTCATCTCTAGAACCATCCCATTTGTGTAGGTAAATAGTCAAGGGAGCATGATTTATTAGGTGCGTCAAGTATAACTTTTTAATTTATATACAAATTATATATATATATATATATATATATATATATAGATAGATAGATATATATATGCATGTATATTTGTTAAGATTAGGAATATGTATAATTAGAGAGATGTATAGCTAAGCAACTTGCGTGTTCACTATCATCTTCTGGATATATATCGCTCATCTTTTTTACTTTGCATGCCTGCAATCATATATGTAAATAAGTGTTAAATATAAAACTCCACATACAATTGAGTGTATATATTTGTATATTACACAAAACAAGTTTATATATGTGTTTGTGTGTTATATCAATATGTAGGAATGTATGCATGCACTTGTTAGTGCGTATATACATTAGGTTTTTATGCCATAGTATTGTTTTGAGTGTGTGAACATTGTATTTTTTAGCAGATGAATCTTAGTTCATCATCATTTTTATATTCAGCCTATCTTATCTGTTCTGTTGTTAGAAAAATCAGACTTTTGTTGTTCATTTGGCTAAGAAGTTTTGTATTAGCCGGTTGGTTGATTTTGGCTCTATATTTATACTTAAACTAACTAATGTTATGATTAAGTTTTGTTCTATTCACAACAAACATTTTTTTTAATAATTGAAACAGCAGCAGCAGAAGCACAAAATCGCATAGTATTTTAAAGCATAAATCATTGTTACACTATGATACATTGCAATCATTTCAATAGAAAAAAATACAGAATGGAAAAACAGAAAATAGTTCTTTTCGTGAAACGAGAAGCAAATAACAACAACACCACTTAAGCAATCTGCAGTGCAATGATAAATAAATATATAAATACACACACATACACACACATACAAACGCGTACACACAAGCACACACACATGTATGAATTATGATCTAGTCGTTATGTGGTATTGTTACTTATCTAAATAGTTAATTTTATCCAGGACAGGTTCAACCACCTCAACAAATCTTAATGTATGGGAAATTATACTCGTGTTGAAGATAATACCCCATCTAGATAAATATTTGGATTTCCTGCCATAATACGCATATTTGTAAAATCTATCTCAAATCTGACCTTTTTTAAGCGACAAATAAAAAATAATTATCATTGGATAAAATATAAGAAAATATATCAAATTAATTAACGAGTAATTGATAAAATAATCGATAATAATAACAATAATAATAATTACAATAATAATAATAATAACTTTAAGTTAAATTGTAAAGACAACAACAAAAAAGGAATGTCTCAATAACTTTGGTTTTTATTATTGTTGGTGACATTAATTACCATTCAATGTGTAAATGAGCAGGTCACGTGTTTGGATTTGAACCATCTCAACGTTACCTTACATCAACAACACCAACCACAACAAAAACATCAACAACAGCCACAACAACAACAACATCAACGACAACAACGACAACATCAACAAAAAATAAAAATAATAAAAACGACAACATCAACATATATAACAACGTCGTTTATAACATCAGCAGGCAACAATTGCATCTGAACCATAAATTGTAAAATTTTTTTATCGATACTCAGAGCAGTGTTAACAGCATTGGAAGTGGGATAAACACCTAAAAAATCGTTTATTTCATTCATAATCCTCTTTTAGCATTCAATTCTGTTTAGATTGTTCATTACAAAATATATCTCTGAAACAGTTAACAACTGGTGTTACTCTGTTTTTTGGTTTACTTGATTTTGAATATTGATATAAACAAAAACATCAAAATCGCATTTTAATATTACTATTTCTGCAAATTCTTTTGAAATTCCGAAGTTAGTTTTTTGTTATTCTAAAAATTTTTTTAATGAACTACTCAAAATTAATGATCAAGTATCGTTTCAACGCACTCACTTTTCCATGTTGGCGCACACATCCCACTCAACACAGACACACACACACACGCACACACGTACACGTACACACCAACAGACGATATTCATATGGGAATAAAATAAATCAGATAATGTTTATCATTTTATTTTATGCAAATTATATTGAACCATCAAATCAATTTAACAGGAAACACATGTTTTAAAAGTTGAAAAGATCTAGAGTTGAATATTTAAATTCTAAAATTGTGTGCGTGTATGTGTGTGTATGTGTGTGTGTAGTACTAATAATTTTAGCCAAAAATAATTAATTATTATTTTAATAATCTTTATATTACAATAAATTTATAATTTTCAGGTTAGCAAGAAGAAAATGTCTTCAAGCGATTCATTTATCGATAAGCAGATGGTAAGTGTTGAATGTATAGCAACTACATAAACAAACGTATATCATTTTTTTGTGTATTGTATTTTTAATAGCCATATTATTTGTATGTGTGCATGTGTGTGTGTGTGTGTGTGTGTGTGTGTGTGTGTGAGAAAGAGAGAGAGAGAGAGAGAGAGAGAGAGAGAGACAGAGAGAGAGAGAGAGAGAGAGAGAGAGAGAGAGAGAGAGAGAGAGTGTGTGTGTGTGTATGTGTGTAGTGTGTGTGCGAGTGTATGTGTGTGTACGTGTGAGAACCATTTTGTGGCTTGGATCATATACAATTTAGTTTTTGTTGTTGTTGCCGTACGATCAGTTGTTTTCGTAAAAATTACAAATTTTTTTTACAAAATTGTGGGATTACCATAAAAGGTTGCCAACTGTTTTAACGATTTTAGCCCCAACAAAAAACCACTGAAACGTTTATACACAGTTTCCCCGGTTTTGAGACATCGTAAACTTGAAGGCACACGCCAAGTGTCTTTCTTATATCCCGCCTTTTCTAAACACGTATGGGTGTGTATTTCTAATTAATATAGCGCTTCATTTTATATTCAATAGTTATTACGTTTAGCCTGACGATCTAGTCATAATGGTTTATGTGAATTTTTAAGAAATGGCGATGAATAATTTATTCAAATTTATCTTACATGTGAATCGTTTTCAGGGTTTACTTCGTTATAAAGTTAATTTGTTGACAAATTCTAATTAATAATTCAATGAATGAAATATTTTAAATATTAGAGAATAAAAAATGTGTTTATTTGGATTATTATTTGAAATAATTAGATCCCCCATTCAAGAACAACATTAACCACAGGTGCATTGATTGATATTTTATCACATAATCTATTGGTCTGAAAAATATACGTATTTAAACCCTGGAAACCTATCAGAACACACGTACACATGTGCTACATGTGCTATACAAATTACAGCGTTATCTGAATCCATCAAACCATGCACATTTTTTTTGCACAGCTCTATAGATCTAAGAAAAAGAAATTAAAATCTATAAAGACAAACTTATATGCGTTTATTTACACATACACATACGTTTATGTATATGAATATGATTATTCATCATTGTTTTTTGTTTTTGAAAACACCTATAGAATCAGTATTTAATCAAGTTTATTGTTTTAAACAAATTTATTGTTGTAAATTGAATATAAATCCACAAACCACACACACACAGACATGCACACACTCCAAGCACATACACAAATATACTCCACACACAAACACACCGCATACACTTCTTCACATACGCGAATCATCAAAACGCATTGCAAAGTAAAGCGAGCCAACACTGGCATGAATTGACTAACGCACAGTTTTTAAACTAAACCTTGTATTCAAATTTTTTTCAGTTTTTCCGTTATTTTATCAAATTTTTATATGTTTTTTCTTAATTCTCCAACAACATTCAGACCAAGATTTTTACCTAAAAATATTTTTATATTTTAAGTAACTTTAAATATTTCTCCTGTTTTAAACAATAGCGAATTTTTCAATTACAATTTAAAAAAATTTTCAACACTGGATGACGACGACTGATTGTGAATGGTGAATGAGAACACAGAAATGAGTGTTTCGTATTTACTTTACATACAGAAACTTTAAGTGCACAAACTAAACATACATGTAAGTAAATAAACAAACAGATAGAGGGATGTAGATAAAAAGATAGATAACATGAAAAAAAAGAGAGAAAGAGAGAGAGGGAGAGAGAGTAGTAGAAAGTAAAAATGGAGTGATAGAAAGAGAGGACAGATAGACGGAAGAAGAAAAAATGAATTCTGATTCAAATTTGAGAATGAGTTTAATTCCCTCATATATTCGATGCCCCGTCTGGCATTATGACTTTTAAAGTTTTTAAATGGAATATAGAAGTTTTAGCTGGTATCATCTTTATCGTTGTTGCTGTTTTTGATGTTATTGTTAACATTATCGTTGCTAATGTTATTAAGGTTGCCTGTTGACTTTGTTAATGTCTTCTTGTAGTAGTAATGTGGTTATTGTCATCTTTGTTAGTGACATTAATTTAGTTTGAATGATTTCTCTGATGTTCTTGCTACTGAAAGGTTGTTTATTGTAATTCGATGATGTCACAGATAGAATGATGACTTCGTGGCGATGTGAGAATGGTGAACTGTTATGGTGATGAGACGTGGGAATGGTGAACTGTTATGGTGATGAGACGTGGGAATGGTGAACTGACAAAATGATGATGGCGTGGTGACATCAACGTGATGTCACATACAGAAATTATTGTGATATCGATGATGAAAATTTTCATTCTTCCTCTATTGCATGCACTTATGAGATGCACTCAACCATTTTTTTTTCATTTCCTTTCAACTCATCATTCTGGTGCAAAATATTTCTAAAGATATTTTTAAAAATATAAATATTAAAAAAATTTTTCTCAATTTATAACGGAAAGAAACTATTGTTATATTGCTCGCTCTTCACCGTTCTACGACGGTTTCTGAACGAACAAAATAGTTTGTTTTCGGGGAAATTCTTTCTGTTCTGTAAACTCGCTCGCTCAACATTAACTAACTTTTCTTAACTTATGTGCTCGCCTATTATATACTAGGAGACCTTGCTCCTTGGAGCCTAACTAGTTGACTAACTCCTTCTAACCAGTCAGTCCCTGTTGCATGTCACCTCATCCTTATTATACAAAGTATTATATGCTCTGATTAATTATATTATAATATTAATTAATATTATCTTATATTAAGCTGCTTTAAGACAGTAAATTTGCTGTCTCGTCGTGAACTGCTTTTATAACTTAACTATCATTATAATTGCTTACCTACTTTAACACATATCTATATACAACCTATATTTACTTGTACCTCATAACCTATATTAGCATCTATATAATACTGTATTAACAAACTAGTAATACCGTTTGGTTAGATTGTTATAAATTTATTTATAAATAAATTTTAATCGTAAATCAGTTTTTATTTAGTTGTATTTATAAATTATTTTTATTTTTTTGTTTGTAAAATTTTTGCCAAAAAAGTTTTTTTTCTCAAATGTATACACATTTCCTGAGGACCGTGCTCTTAAAATAATTGTCCTTTTCCTGTAATTTTTCACCATCCCAATTTTCGTCCCTTTTGTTGCAACCTCTATTATTTCTTTGCTGTTTGTTTTTATCTTTTACTTTTTCAGTTTTTTATCATTGATGACATTTTTCTAATATTTTTTTTAAATTTTCTTCTCATATTATTACTCTTTTTGTTTACCACCATAAATCATTTTAAACAATCACACTAGATTTTATAATGGAAATTTTTCTGTGTTTGATCACTATCGCTATCAGTCAATATCGTCATCTATAACATCAGTGACGTTATCACCATCATCATTTTCACCATCATCTTCATTTTCACCATCATTTTTTTCATCATCAATTTCACCATTATCTTCATCGTCACCATCATCTTCATCTTTACCATCATCTTCACCATCACTTTCATCATCATCTTTATCATCGACAATTGAGTGAGTTAGGTGCTTTTTAGCATTAACAGACACACCTGTGCCATTAGTCATCATGAGAAGCTAATTAACCTTGCAACGGTTACCAATAAAATTGTCGTCATCGTCATTATTAACATCAATTCTCTTCATTCATCATCATCTTTATCATAATTTTATCGTTGTCATCATCATTGCGAGACTTCGAACCGAAACCGTACCGAAATTTTAGTCTGAACAAAAACCGGAACTGAGCCTGACCCGAACAAGAATAATACCTGTTATTTTTTGTTTGGTACGTTGCTAAATTAGGTTACATGTGTTTGAAGAGTACATAAAATATGTTGTATTGTATTGGGTTGAATTGTATTGTTTTGTATTGTATTGTATTGTATTGTTTTGTATTTTATTGTATTTTAAATGTATTTATTCATATAAAGTTATATATTATCTGTAACAAAAACTGAAATAACATGTGCCACAATTGAAATAAAAAAAACATAATGTATCAAACCTTAAATCTCAATTGCACTTTGTCACTATATATTTATTGTAAGTTTCATCTACTTTGAAAATATTTTGATTACCATGTATAATGTCACTCACTGCTCATGTTAATTACAATTAAAAACATTCTCATCATTTTAACCACCAACAACGTCATCTCTATTGTTGGTCTTGTTCATTCTGTTTTTTCTATTATTTATAATGTTGTTATTGAAACCAACCAGAAGCAATGGCTTGCTTCAGTTCACCGGATTATATAATTGTTTTTTTTATTAATTTTAAGAACACCAGCCAATTAGCTAACCAACCAAACATCAAACCAACCAACCAAATGACCAGCTTACCAACCAACCAATCCTCCAACCAACTAACTGACTGACTAATTTACCAGCCAGCCAATCATCAATCACCAATCACCCAACCAACCAACCAACTAACCAACCGTCAAACCTTACAAACCCACCAATCAATCTAGTTACACTCACCACGCGACCAATCAGCTTACAGTATGGAACATCACGTGATCAGATGTCCAATCATTGGAGAAATTAATGTTTACATTCAGGTAACGGATGTTTGATTTTGCTATGGTTTTAGTTCTGTGTTTCGGTTTACGTTTCTATGTTGTTGTTGTTTATGTTTATGTTTTGTTCTTAGAGATGATTCTTTGTTCGTGCTTTTGTTCTTGGCTATGCAGCTGAGCTGATGTCGGTTACGAAGATTGTTCAACAAATTTTTGAAAACATCAAAAAGTATATAATAACAATAATAATAATACAAACAAAAATTTGTAATAATAACAAAAAATTATGACAAAAATAATTTGACATTCTTTTTTTCACTTGAAGACCTACGTCGGAGTGAAGGTAGTTTCTTCTACTTCGATGACGTCACAATAATAATGACGTAACAATGCGTCACGTGATGCATGCTAATTTCTTACTTCAATTATTTTTACATTTTAATTTGATTCATATTTTTATTTTGTTTTTTCAAATTATTATTTCGCAATATTTTGAAAACGATTCATTTGTACAAAATAAAATAGAATATACCAGAACGTTTTAATTATCTGAAGTCTTAGATTTTATCCAGTGATTCATTTTGAAATTGTTGTTGCAATAATGAAATTTTTTCATTAAAATGAAGAGAGTTAGCTCAGATGGTAGAAGGTAGAAAAGTTAAAAAGGAGACTTGGAAACTATTATGTTGTGGCTACTCTACACACATACCAAATGTGTGTAACACCGAGTTGATAGTGTGCACATATATCCTGCTTGTGTTTGTGTGTATGTATGTGTGTGTGTGTGTGATTATTCATCAAAATTATGTTTTCATCTTTCTTACGTTCACTTAAATTATGTTTTCATCTTTCTGATGTTCATTTAAAATGTGTTTGAAAAAACTTTTAACAGTAAAAATTAAATAAACGAGTTTGAACGAATCTGTATAAGCAATCTTTCACCACTTAATTTTTTAGTTTTGTCTTATTTTACAATATTTTTTTCTATTATTTGTTTTTCCTGTTGATAATCTAATCTAAGCAGGTGCTTCGAAAAATTAATCAAGTGATTATTTTTTTGCTTCAGATTCAGCAGTTGGCAAATTGTTTAGTTGCATGGCTGACATGAAACTATTTCTCATATTTCTCTCTTTTCATCTCATTTTTTTTATTTGGTTACAATTTAGAAAGGAATTATTAAAAAATAAAAATTTTGTTCACTGGCATGTTTACTGTTGTTATTGGGCTAATGATATTGACCTATGCATCGTGCATCTCAACTCTCTCTTTTGGCTGCTGTTTCTGTTACACGCACTGATATATCATTACCACATGTTATTATTACATCGTTTTTTCAGTTTTATTTAGAAAAAATTTTGTTTGTAAATATATTTTTTAATGACATTTTAATGAAAATAATGAGAACTATGTTTCTTTTTGTTTTTTATTAGTTTTGGTGTTTTCTGTTAAAAAAATATTCATATATTGACTGTATTAAGATTATAACAAGAATGGTAACAAAACTATCAAAAATGTTATTATTACCGTTTCATAATTATCATAATAATTAAAATAATAATGAAATATTTATTAATTATTGTTATTATTTATTTTTGTTCTTCTTATGCAAGATCGTTAAAAATAGGCTGGCTGGCCGGGGTCGTTATCGTAATTCACAACTGCGTCCAACATCATCATCTTTATCATCCTCATCTTCTTCATTTTTTCCTCTTTCTCATCATCATCATCTTCTTCTTTCTTTCCATCTTCTTCATCATCGTCGTCATCATTATTATTCTTATCATAATCGTCACCATCTGGCTAATCGTAATTTTCATCTTTTACTTCTCGACATTCATCTCCGTGGTTGTAGTTATTATTGTTGATGCTGTAGTTATTCTTTTCTTCTTCTCCTCCTTCTTCTCCTCCTTCTTCTCCTCCTTCTTCTCCTTCTTCTTCTTCTTTTTCTTCTTCTTTTTTTTCTGCTTCGTATTATTATTATTAATTTCATTGTAAATATTATTATCACCTGCCACATCATCGTCATCATCCTCATTATGACCAGGGCAACAGAGCGGTCAGTAACGAAGTGGTCATCATGACGATGCATGATCTGGGATGTGATTGTGAGTTCCTTCTTTTGACTGATAATTTCCTATAATAATAATTATTATTATAGTTATAATTTAAAGAAAATGGCTATAATTTAATTAAGAGTGAAGCATTTGTCAGTGATAATCACGTATCATTTATCATTAAGACATCGTTCAGAATGATGATAACAATGTGATGAAACGATATGGGGAGGACTTATTAGAGTAGAAAAATATTCTTGCTACTTTTTCAATGTTCTGGTGTTGCTTTGGGCTTGCTACTACTACTACTATTATTATTATTATTATTATTATTATTATCATTATTATCATTATATCATCATTTTTTGTGGTTTTTTACTGTTACCATTACTCTTGATAGGACAATCATCTTTTTCATTTTTAAATGGGTTTCAATTTTTTTTGTCAATCCCGTTTTTACAATAGGCTATGTATACTGCAGTTTTTTTTCTAGCGGGCCAAGTTAGCTTAAGTAATATCGATGGTATAGTGTACAATATTTTCATTGCATCTGTACCTTTGTTATTTGTAAAGGTTTCAGCAGCAGCAACAGCAGCAACAGCAGCAGCAGCAGCAGTAGTAGTAGTAGTATCGTAGTAGTAGCAGTAGTAGTAGTAGTAGTATTAGTAGTAGTAGTAGTAGTAGTAGTAGTAGTAGAAGTAGTATTAGTAGTAGTAGTAGATACGATACTCATAGATTCCTATGAGTTGTTGTTCTTGTTTTTGTTGTCGTTTGAATTGAAGAGCAATAACAGACAAGTGCAGCTGTTCGAATGTGAATTTCATCGTTGTCTTCCAACACAACCACGTGTGGGATGTGCGTGTGATTCGATAATGTTAAAATGAGTAAATTTGAACAGGAATGATGATTGTTATGATACTATGACGTATGCTGATGAGTGATGATGAAAAAGATAGCAACATATATGATGGTGACGACGACGACGATAATAAAATTTGTTGATAGTGATTAGATGAGGGATTACCTAATTTGAATATGCTTATAAAGTTGATAGTATTGATAATGATGTTGACGTTAAAGATTGTTTTAGCTGCTGAAATGATGAAGATGTGATATAAGAATGATAAATTTGAGAAAGAGATTATGGCCACAAAATAAATGACCTTCATATTTTATTTTAAAAAATTATGAAGGTCACTGCAAAATTATGGAAAATTTATGGCAGTGTTGGTGATAAAGATGATGATGAAGATGATGATGATGATGATGAAGAAGATAATGGAAAAGAAAATAATGAAGATGATGATGAAGATTATAACAAGGTGATTCTGAACTTACAATGATGAGATGAACTAACCCGAAATGATGACGTAATTGATGATGTAAAATAGATGATGGTGGTAGTCAAGAAGTAGTGATGATGATGATAGTTACGAAGTGGTGATGATGACAGTTACGAAGTGGTGATGATGATGATTTGTTAGGTGCAGCAGCATCTTTTAATCCGTGAAGCGGAAGTCGCCTGGCAAACAATTTTGATGATGATGGTACTGATGATGATGGCGTCAATGATGATGATGATGATGATGATGATGGTAGTGATGATGATGATGGTAGTGATTAATGATGACGTTCTTGTGGATTATGATTATATCGAGTAGTTATTTATTTATTTATTTATTACGCAAAGGTTTTTTAAAGGTTTCTGAAAAATATTTAAATTTGTCGTAAACTACATTACCCAAATAACTCATCTTAAACACAACATTCATTTATTCATTTTCAATGGGCCATTTCAAATTCCAGGAAATTCTATCTTAAAATTTGTGGTAACTGACCATCTACCAATCTATTCATTTATTCATTCATTCATTCAAATCTTCATTCATCCATTCATTCATCCAACCATCCACCAATCCATCATTCATAATAATAAATTTTTTCTACGTAATCCCAAAAGTCCGCAAAAAGTTCTGAATATCGGAAAGAAATTTTCTACAATTTGGAGTGTGATAGAAGGAATGTAAAGCAAAGATATGTGTGTGCCCATGTGTGCTTGTACTTAGTTTTGTGGGCTTTGTTTGCAATTTCTATGTTCTGTTTGGTTGGTGTTTTTCATTTATCAATAAAAATGTCTTATTTTTCAGTTTTTTTACATGTGTTTTTGATGTATGCTTGATAAACTTATCATCGTTTTCTCTGTTGTACGAAGAATAATGTTTGGTTTTATTCTACAATGGATTTTTTTCTTTATCGTGTGTACGTTTCTTACCATGTTTGTTAACCTTTTATTATTTTTGTTTTCATGTTTTGGTTTTGGTTTGATTGAAAATGTCATTTGTATCCATGAAGAAGAGAAAATGAATTTGTTGTTTGAGTGGAACTATTTTCTCTCTCCTGGCGCCAAATTCAAAATGTTGAACCTCAACTCCAAAACATCATCGCTGCTACCATCATCGCCATCGTCATCTTCATCACTATTATCATCATCGTCGTCATCACCATCATCGTCATCATCGTCATCATCGTCGTCATCATCACCATCGTCATCATCATCATATTTACCTAACTCGTTCCATTATTGACAAAACATAAGTCTTTAGAGAAATATTTGCGTCTGGAATTATTGCGGTTGGTTATGATGACGATCCTCTCTTTATCACTTATATCATTTATTCGTCTTATTATTTACGCAAAATTCACAAAAAAAAAAAATAAAAAACTGTTATTACCATCATCGTGGTCTTTATTATCATCGTCATTATCATCGTCGTCACCTTCCTCCTTATCATCGTCATCAGTTCTATCACAACAACTATGATATCATCATCGCAATCGTACTCGTTATCAGTTTAATTATTATCACAATAGCTATCATCTTAATTA
>NW_008705295.1:915253-957355 GCF_000326865.2 Helobdella robusta | reverse complement strand
ATCATACTCATCATCATCATCATACTCATCATCATCATCATACTCATCATCATCATCATACTCATCATCATCATCATACTCATCATCATCATCATACTCATCATCATCATCATACTCATCATCATCATCATCATACTCATCATCATCATCATAATCATAAACATCATCATATTCATCATCATCAACATCGTCACCATCACCTTACTCAGACAATATGTACCAGGACTTCATAGACCACCCACGCATGGTACCCATTAGAGATAGGACGGTCTGGCTACACCTGGAAGTACCTGGGCAAAGTTTCAACGCAGCCGATCTTCCAACCGAGTATGTTTTGGTGTGTCAGTGCGTGTGTGTGCGTGGTTTGTGTGTGCGTGGTTTGTGTGTGTATGTTTGTGTTTGTGTGTGTGTGTGGGTGGGTGTTTATTATGTCGGCTGTGTATGCACGTGTTTGTCTGACTGTTTGCCTGTCTTTTCTTCGAGTAGGTCGTCATTCGTTTTCTCTCTCTCTCTCTCTCTCTCTCTCTCTCTCTCTCTCTCTCTCTCTCTCTCTCTTTCTTTCTCTCTTTGTGTGTGTGTGCGTCTAAGTATGTGTGCCTACTTAATGTTTAAATTTGCATTATTTCGTCATCTGTTACAAATTTTCGTCATAAGCATAATAAGCTCATTTAAATGTTATGGAGCTCACCAAAAAGGTTTTCAATCATTTTGAAAAAATATTTTTATGTTCTAAATAGAAAAGATGAATATACGCCAAATATGACATAATATTGAAAATTTAATTTTTAAATAATATATAAATAATATAAAATAAATAAAAAAGCTTTCCTGCAAAAATGTGCTAAAGTAAATAGATATCTTGATGACAGTACAAATAGAACATACCTGAAAGCAGATGAATTAATCAATAGAATAAGACAAAAGTAGAATAAATTGATTGTTTGTTTATCTTAATCATCGTCATCACTTCATCGTATCATCATCATGTTGTAATCATTATCACCATTTCATCGTATCATCATCATTGTCAACATGTTGTTTGTTATCAATCATTATTACCATTATAAATGGTCCTATCATCGTGAGCATCATCATTTTAACTATTAGTATGTATTTGTAGAGTTATGTATTGTTTGTTGGCATGTATTCAATGTTTAGTTATTATAGCCATCATCATCATCATCAACATCATCATCATCAACATCATCATCATCAACATCATCATCAATCATCATCATCAACATTATCGTTTTCGCCATCATCAGCATTATCGTCATCATCAACATCATTATCACCACCGTCACGGTCATCATCTCGTCTATGATTGGTCGTAAACAACGTAAGGTTTGTTGGCAATGTTGTTTATTAATTAGACGGAACACTGAGGCACTGACTCAAAACCTCATTTTCGATAATTAATTTTTGTTCTTTGTTTATGTTTTTTCTTCTTCTTTGGCTGTTTGTATTGTTAATGTAACTGTTGTTGATGTTTCTGTTATTGTTATCATGTGTCTATTTTGAAAAAATGACGTTGATGTTTGTATCTATGCTATGTTAACGTAACGTTCATTATTCATTCATTCATTCAATGATCCTCTGTAATCCCTTAAGGGACCGTTGAGGCCGATGGTATTCTTCTATTTCTCCAAAATCCTTTTCTTTCCCTCGCCATCTTCATTGATGTTCCAACCCCCGTCCATTCCGTGATATCATCCATCCACTTCCTCACAGGTCTTCCAACATTTTTCTTCCAGTCCCTCTTTCTCATCAGTACTTTTTTGATCAGTCTGTCGTCTGTCATTCTGCAGATGTGCTCAAAGATACCCAACTTTCTTTCCTTGACACTTTCATACATAGTTTTTTGTCTTCCAAGTTGTTTTCTTATGGCATCGTTTCTTATCTTTTGTCTCCAACTGATTCCCAGCAACTTTCTATAACAATGCATCTCGAATGCTTCCAGTTTGTCTTCGTCTCTCGGTTTTTCAACGTCCAAGCCTCACATGCATACATCAATGTAAAAAACACACACGCTTCTACGATCTTTACCTTTGTTTTTGTAGATACATTACCGTTTTTCAATATTACTTTCAAAGATTCAAACATTCCTCTCGCGATTGCTATTCTTCTATCAATTTCTTTCGAACAATTATTGTCATCAGTTATGAGGCTGCTCAGATATATAAATTGGTTCACTTGTTCGAGCTTTTCTGCTCCTATCTGGAATTCATCATTGTTTCCACCTGCTTCCGAAATCATTATCTTTGTCTTACTGCTGTTGATGTGTAGTCCATGGTTTCTTCCCCCATCGTACTCCTCATAAAGCCCTTTCAGCACCCTTACCATTTTTGTTGACACTCCCATACTTTCCAAAGCTGCCCACAAACCTTCGTGCCAGACTGAATCAAACGCCTTCTTAAAATTCACAATACAATGAAAAGTTGTTTGACCTCTGCTTCCTGCATCTTCCAACAATAGTCTCAACATCAGGATTTGCTGGACTGTACTTCTGTACTTTCTGAAACCTGCCTGCTCCTCTCCTAAATGCTGCTCTATGTCTTTCTCCAATCGTTTTTTCAAGATCGTCAGGACGATCTGAAACGTGCTGCAGATTATTGTTGTTCCTATCGTTGTTGTCACTGCTGTTGTTGCTGTTGTTGTTGTATTTTTAATGTCGTTGGTACTAATTAAAAGAACAACATGAGATCTTTTTCACCTGCACTTGATTGGAAGGTTTCTAAGGTGTGGCAATTTAAAAAAATCATCATTTTATACAGGAAAGTACATATAAAATTTCCAATTAATTTCGTAACATACACACACACACGCACGCACACGCACACATTCGCACATTCAGTTATCAGTTTCCATCTATGCAAGTCATTGCAGAAGACCTCATCACCGTCTTGAATGTTCTCAAGTTTGTACTCTTTGATGTTTTTTTTGTGCGTGTTGATGTTGACGGTGGTTCTGTTGTTGATGTTTTGTTGGTAGGGATTTTTGCTGGCATTAAAGTTGATGATATATGATACACACACACACACACACACACACACACACACACACACACACACACACACATTGCCGTTGTCACGGGGGCCAAAAATGTTGATGTTGTTAATGTTTTTAACCATGTCATTTTTAAGACATCAATTTTTTTCATCAGATACAAATTTTACAAATGGATTCTGCCGCTCATTTTAGAAATTGTCCTGATTGCACTTTTTTTTATTTTCATTGAATTTTAGTAATGAACTTCTTGCTCCCTGCTAACTAAATAATTTCATTTTTTTAAAGTTTTATTTAAATTTTTTTTTAAAGTTTTATCTTTTTCTACATTGTCTGGCCACAATCTAATTATTCTCTTCTTTTTACTTCAGAATTTCAAATGAAGTGTCTATTAAAGTTGATTATCATTCGGTGAGAGACTTGTTTCCCTAACTTAAACACGTCTACCCCAATATGCATAACAATGTTCGAATAACTTTCCTGTTTTTAAACACACACACACACACACACACCACACACACACACACACACACACACACGCACGTTTATACACGCAAGAATAAACACACACACACTCAGCAAGACATTTGTGATTAACATTTCACATTTCACATTTAACAGCATTAAAGAAGTTGTGTGCTTCGGAGAAGGTGCTGGAGCTAATATACTGGCGCGTTTTGCTGTTGGTCACTCGTTCATTTTTTTTAATATTTCACTTATTATTTCACTTATTTAATTATTTATGATTAATTAATTACGTGATAAATGTTTAAAATTTTAAGGGATATTTATTCATTATCGCCTGTTGTTATGTACAATTTGTATTATCACCATCATCATTGTTGTTATTATTATCGTTATTATTATTATAAATCAACACCAATACCTTCATCATCGTCGTCATCATCATCACTAAAACCATCATCATCATCATCACTGTCATCATCGCCTTGACGACTTTGAAATCATCATTACAAATGAACACCCCTTCATCGTTGTCATCATTGTCATCATCAATACCATCATCTTCATGACCACCATCACCACCACCATGACATAATTTTTATAAATAAACACGTCTAACATCATCGTCGTCATCATCATCATCGTATTCATCATCGTCGTCATTGTCCTCACCATCATCATCGTCACCAACATCACTAATACCATCACAAGATGGCCAACATAGGAAGGGTCCTTGGGGTATGCCTCCTACATACCACGGGTACTGCGGCGGGCCTCTTCGAGTCTATCAAAGACAAGGTCATTATTATTATTTATTATTATTATTATTTAATATTTATTATTATTATTTATAATAACATTTATATTATTGTTGTTGTTATTAATGAGAATTCGTTTTATGTTTTTGTTTTACGATGATGATGGCGTTGACATGATGTCGTGATTATGAAATTTGTTATCTATATTTTTTGTAATCAGACTTGTATATCTGGTATATTTGAATGATGTTTGATTCGCATATGTGTGTGTGCTTGTGTGTGGTGAGTGTGTGTATGTGTTGCGTGCATGTGTGTGTGTGTGTGTGTCTGTGTGTGTTTAAGAAATACGAAAAAATGACAAAACGCAATTTAAGACACTAAAAAAACATGCAAACAAAAGAACAACAACAATTAGAATGACGTAAACAAACAAAAAATTATAAACACAGTATAAACGCTTGTTTGTATGTTTATAAGGCCAGTTGTTTATAAGATACAACTGAATATATATGTGTGCTGGCTATGTTAAGAGATGAACGTATGGATAGATTTCTTCTCACACAGCAACTGCATGAGTGCAATTGTAAACAACGCTCTTATTTCTTTTTCTAATCATCTTGCCTTTCATCATCATCGTCGTCATCACCATCATCTTTTTGTTTATCACCATCGTCATCATTTTCATCATCATATTTTTCATCATCATATTATTAATCATCATCTTCGTCGTCTCTTTCATCATCATCGTCGTCGTCATCACCTTTATCATTATCATCATCATCTTTCTGTTTATCACCATCGTCATCATCTTCATTATCTTACTTTTCATCATCATCTTCATCCTCGTCATCAAAATGGTAATAGCCAAATGTTAATGCCATAGATGAGAATTTATAATGATAAAATATTTGATCCTTGACGATGATTGTGATGAAGATGACGACGACGACAATGATGATGATGAGTAAAAATAATGAGCTTTTGTGGTGAAGATAGTGAAAGATATGTCTATTAAAAATTTTTTTTAGAATTAAAACGACCCAAATAGAAACCAACTTAGACGTATTTTTAAGAAAAATGAAAAGTTTGAAAAAAAATTTAGTTACAAAGTTATCACGATCACTGAATGTTATCATTAAATCATTGTTATCATCATCGCAGAAGTTTCATAACAAAACAGTTAACATCATCATCATCATCAAAATTTTCTCATTACAGTAGTCATCACCTATTGAGTTATCATCATTCTTGTTGTGAAGTTAGATAACATCACCACCGTCATCATCCCCATTGTCGGAACATCACAACCACGACAACATCATCATCGTGTTATCATCATCTTAATCACTGCCCTCATAACAGTCACCAACATTTTTCTATATAGATGGTTTTTTGTGGAGGGATTAATATCAAACTCTGCAAATGTTAGCTCTAGACAAACAGACGCAAACAAATATGTGTATTTTTTTTATATTTTTTTCCATTTTTTGATAGCGCTGATGATGATTAATGATATGGTGATGGTTATCGTCATCGTCATCATCATCATCATTGGCGTCATCAATTTTATTTTAATCATCATCACCATCACCATCATCATTATTGCCATGTTAATCATCATCATCATAATTGTCATGTTAATCATCATCATCATCATCGTCGTCGTCGTCATCATCATCATCGTAGTAAAGCTTAAACCTTTAAAAAAATCCCAGAAGAACATTTCAGACATTAATTTCATTGAAAAAGCCATAGGTCGGTGGAAGTCGCATTGCAATGGTGGTGGTGATGACAATAATAGTGATAACGATGATGATGATGATGGTGATGATGATGACAATGAAGATGATGATGACGATGAAGATGATGACAATGAAGATGATGATGACGATGAAGATGATGATGACGATGAAGATGATGATGACGATGAAGATGATGATGACGATGAAGATGATGATGACGATGACGACGAGAAAGATGATGAGAATGAGGATGATGATGACGATGATGGCTACTACTCATTCAACAAGAACGGTGTCGAGACCATTCAATTTATTGCATGTAAAGTGCAACTCAATTAGGAATTGCTGAACACGTGTGTGTGTGTGTGTGTGTGTGTGTGTGTGTGTGTGTGTGTGTGTGTGTGTGTGTGTGTGTACGTGTTGACATTTTCATCACATGTGTATGTGTGTATCGACATTTCATCATATATGTGTATATTTTATGTACGGAAGTGTGCTGTACAATGTGCATATATATATGCGAGTACATGTATATGTGTATAAATTTGTGTGTCTACGATTGTATGTGGTGTGTGTTTGTGTGAATGTGTGTACGCTTAATTTTTGAAAAGCCACATTGCGTAGGGGATAAAGGCGTTGCTTATGCTTTCAGTTACCGGGTTTGAATGCAAAAAGATTCCTTTTTATTCACGTGCAATGTATGTGATTTGCGCTGTGGAAAATAATAATACCTTTGAGAAATGCAACAGACCAAATAGCTATTTATCAGCATTTGTGTAGTAACATTTTTGAGCATCATCTCCTCTATCATCTTCACAACCCACCATTATATTCATCTTTTTCGTCTTCATCATCTTTTTATCATGAACAACAAAAGCATTACAACAAAGACAACAGAAAAATGACATCAACTGTTTTTTTTGATAGCGCAGCGTTCGTTACATCAATACATTACTACAACTTATGCAGTCTTTCACTTTATATTAGATGCTGCCAATGCTTTCTATTAACAAACAAGCAAACACAACACACACACACACACACAAACACTAACACACACACAAACACACACACACATACAGCAACAAACAAGTAGTATAGCTTAAACTGCTAACAATAGAACAACATCAGAAACTTAATACACGTTAACGTTAAAAAAAATGACGTCACATAACAAACATATCAATTTTTTTTTTATTTGTCATTCTTAACAACAAGAACGCTATCATCGTCAGCATCTTTGACATCATCATTCTCAAATTTATCACCATGTACATTGTCGTTGTAGTCGTCACCAGTACCATCCATGTCGCCATCACATTTCCACCAAGATAATCCTCATAATCCAGTTCATCTTTTCTTCTTCGCCGATCCAAAACCGCACCGAATTTTTTTATATATTGGAAACTTCGGTCATCATCATCATAGTAGGGATCACTATCATCATCGCCGTCATCATCACCATCATCATTACCATCATTATCACCATCATCACCATTACCATCATCATCACCATCATCACCACCACCATCATCATCATCAGGTCATGAAATGGAAATTCGACACAGCGGGAATGAACGCATCGGCTGAGCAGTATTTAGTCCTCCATCGATTTGGCGGGGTGAGTTATGATCATGATCACTGTGACGGTGATGATGATGATGGTGTCGATGATAATGATGATGATGATAGTGATGATGACGATGATGACGACATGGATGGTGGTGATGATGACGACGATGATGATGACGATGATGATGAAGGTGATAATGATGTCGATGATGATGATTATGATAATGATGACGATGGTGATGATATTTGTGATGATGGCATTTGTAATGGCGATTATGATTACGATGGTGACGACGATGACGACAATGATGATGATACATAACATAATAATAAGAATAGTAATAGAAAAGAATAACAACAACAACAACAATAATAATAATAATAATAAATGACAAAAATCTCATAAAACGATTTTTTCCTTCCCCGACCACTGCGAATTGATGCCCATAAATAAAATTTTGTGAACGTCGTCAACTACTACTACTACTACTACTACTACTACTACTACTACTACTACTACTGTGGCTACTACTACTACTGCTGCTGCTACTGCTGCTGCTGCTACTACTAGACTGAGGTTTGTGATGATGATGATGATAATGTTGATGCTAATGAATGAGGTCTGTGATGATGATGATAATGTTGATGATAATGAAGATGATGTTGATAATATAGATGATGATGTAGATGTTGGTGATGATGATTTTGATGATGTGGTTGATGGTGATCATCAGGATGGCCATCGTCATGAGAAAGTATGGAATTAAGAAATCATGATGATTATACTGATGTTAAACTAACGATGACAATCAAAGTGATGATATTAGTGATGATAACGATAGTGATAATATTCATGATGATGATGATGATGATGATGATGATGATGTTTATGATGATGATGAAAAGCGGGTAGTCTTGCAAGTCAGTGTTTTTGTTCTCAGTGATGTATTATTTAATTAAATGTGTGTTTTTTTGTGATTGATTGATTGATCTGTTGAAATTCTCATGTCTGCTTGTGATGGTGATGATGAAAATGATGAAGATGATGTGGATGATGATGATGATGATATTAACGACGATGATGACGATGATGATGATGATTTAATTCAACTTGTAGTTCAGTAAAGCAAGAGACAATGAAGAACTGAAAACGATCGTCGAACAGTACCAGGAAATCTTGCGAAATAAAATCAACCCGAAGAATCTCAAACAATTCGTCTGCGCTTTTCTCAAGTTAGCGGTTTTTAAAAATGAAAATAACGTAATTAATAATAATAATAATATCATTTTTATTATTATTATCATTTTATTAATTTTATTTAAAACTAAAAATAAATTTTTAATGCGTTTTATATTTCAACCCTTTCAAAATCGTTACCGTCTCCAAATTGTCGAAACTTTGCCGGTGCAGATGATGATAAATGCCTAAATTCACATCTTTACGTCATCTTCATCGTCGTCATCTTCATCACCATCATCATCGTCGTCATTTTCAAAACCATCATCATCTTCTTTATCATTTTCATTTTCGTCTTCATCATCATCTTCACCATCATCTTTATCCTTGCCACCATGACAGGCGCACAAACATAGCTGACAATGCGAAAGCCCTGAGGTAAGTTCTTTTTCTACTCTACAAACTCTAAACATTTTTTCTTCTTTCATGTTTGTTTGTTCGTTTTTGAATGTTTGTATATTTTTTGTATAAATTTTATAAAAATTCGAAATTTGTGAATTTTTTTGCTCTATTTGAGAAATAAACACAAATTTAAAATCTTAGATTTTTAACCAGTTAAAAATAATATTTGACGTTACTAAAATGGTTTCAGATGAATGAAAATGATCGTATTAACAAATCTAAAATTTACCCCCAAATGACAATAAAAAAAATTGTTCTCCCAATAAATTACTTCCACGAAGCAGATGTCCAGTCCTCTTGATAACAGGTCAGCACTCTATTTTCAACGCGACGACTCGAGCTCTCCACCAGGTCGGCCAACTAATTATCCAAAAAAAAAATAATTAAAACTAAAAACAATAAAGACGATATCAAAATTTATCTGGGAAAAATCTGCAAAAAAACAGAAAAATGTCCAGCAACCGTAAAAAATCTATGTAAAAATATAAACTGCTAAAATAAAGTTAAGCGCCAGCATACACCATCCATACAACACACAAACACATCTCTCAGTACAGTTGTTGCAAACATTGTGTGCTCTATTTTTTGATGGTCTCTTGTTAATAGAATAGGAGGTCAGCTATCAAATGCCTTAGTGTGAAATTTTTCATTGTACGTGTGTACGTAATTTTGTTATCAATTATAAGAAACCGTTTAAGAGGACACATGAAAAACACAAACCACGAGCAATAAGCAAACCTAATAACCAAAAACAACAACATTAATCAAAGAACCAAACAGCTAAAAAAACAACAACACCAACAACAACACCAACAACAACAACAACACCAACAACAACAACACCAACAACATCAACAACAACACCAGGCCATCTTGAAGACGTGCGAAGACAAAACGAAAGTTGAGTTCATCGAAGTGGCTGGTGTCGCAAACGTTCTAGAGGAAAGGGTGAGATGGTGATGGAGTTGGAAGGGAAAAGATGATGATGATGATGATAAAGATAATGATGTTGATGATGATAGTAAGGCGATGATGAGGACTATGATAACTGCAATAATAATGAAATAGTAATGAAGGTCATTTTTTTTTATAAACACTTTATTTAAAATCTTAAATTTTCAACACTATTTTCAACTACTAAGTTTTTACAAATGAGAAAGTTAAATTTTAATCTTAAATTTTCAACATTATTTTCAACTACTAAGTTTTTACAAATGAGAAAGCTTTAAAATTGTTTCAATAATCACATTATCCTGACAAAAGCCGGACAAGTTGGCTGAATGTTTCCAGTACTTCCTTCAAGGATTAGGATTAGGTGGGCACTTAATTTCCATTATTTACTACCATCCATTCATTTACTTATTCGTGCATTTTTCCATCCATCAATGCATCTATTCATTCATTTATCTATTCATCCACGCATGCATTCATCCATCAATCAATCCGTCCATCCATCCATATGCACTCATCCATCCATTTTACAGTTTCCTCCATTCCAATGCACAACGTACGTAGGATGCTACGCAACAGAACAATGTCAATGGAGGATTATGACAGACCCAAGCGTGATAGTTTCAACAGTAGAGGTCTGTGTGTGTTTGTGTGTGTATGTATGTGTGTGTGGTATGTGATTTTAATATGGTACGTGGTTTTGACGTGTTACTAACAGATATAATTTTTTTTTCAAATTTTCAATAATTCAGGATCGTCATTTGATCAGGACGGCCAATTCACTCCTCCTCCTATTGCGGATCAGAGAAGAGGTGTACGGATGGATACCTCCCTATTTTCGATATCGATTGCAATTACTTAACATTTGGATCCTCGAATTTTTCAATTTACCGATTGTGTGATTCACTGTTGAATCTTTTGGTTAAATTAAGTTAAATGTTTAATTAAAATTGAAATCGTGAATAAAAAAGTTAAATTAAAATTTAAAAAACTCTGACAGGAGTACTAAGTGAGACGATGCGTGTGGGGTCGGTTTCCCCGCCTGGCAGTCCCGCAATCATTGCTGGTCACCCCATAGGCCCACTGGTCGAAGAAAATTAAATTTTCAGTTCAAAAGAACGTCACAATTAGACCAATATAACTGTCAAACAATATTATGGTATATATTGGTATTCGTTATAATACTATGTTAATAAATAATTATAGTGAATATTCATAATTGCAAATTATAGTGATGATTTCCTATCATATTTTATTATGGTATTATTTATAGACATAATTGTTATTATTTCAAAAAGACAAGTTAGTTGTATCTATTGTGGTAAAACAAACAAACAAAGAAATAATATCGCAAAGAAAAGAAAATTGTGTTTATTTTGTACCAGGGTGGGCAAACAACGGCCCGCGAGGCCTTGTTTGCATATGTGGCCCTTCAAAGGTAAAATATAGCTCTCAATGCGGCCCTCACAGCAAAAAGTTTGCCTACCCCTGTTTTATACTGTAGTTTTTATTGTTATTGCCAACTTTTTTATCATTCTCATTAATATTATTATTCATTACATTATTATTTTTATTATTTAGTTTATGTGTTGTTGATATTATATCACTAAAGGATATATACGAGATATTATATATGATACATTTTTATGCTATTAGAGTTATTTAATTCGTTTAATATTGATTAGTTAAATAATTATTTGTTCTAAAATTTTTATTCTAAAATTTCATTTAAAATATTTAAAAAATTAATTGAAAATTCAATATGTAGGGGCGATTATAATTAAGCATTCGATAGTTGGCAGATTAAACCATGGTAACACCATAAACACTATCAAATTTTTGCATCTTAATATTATATCATGATATCAGACAACTCATACCAGATACTTCTGTAGTTGACTATTTTTAAGATCTAAATGGAATGCTTACTATATAATTTGTAATTATTTTGTATTATAATAATAATAATTATTATAATTATAATAAATATTTTTGTCGTAGTTAAAATTGTTATGATCAATCATTTATTTTATTAAAATTAGATGTGAAATTATTTAAAATTAATTCATTTGCCGTCATCTTCAACAAGTTTGTTATATAACAATTTTATGTTCACCCTCCATTAAACAGAGGAAAGAATTTTGTGTTTTTGAGTTTTGAATACAATTCCTACTTCAAAATTTTAAGTGGATTCGTGAAACACCGCATCCCAACGCACATGATACTTCGTGAAATGTAGTAATGAGGTGTGTGTGTACGTTTTGAAGTGTACAGCCGTTGTATCGTACAAATCTAAGCTTAAAATCATGTATAAGCAGATTCTCTCATAATATAATTAACCAATAGATTATCGTCAAAACAGTCATCATGTATTAGTAATTAGTACATTTACTTTATTTACATGTTTCTATTTATTTAGGTCAACATAAAATGAGCACAACCAAAGCAAATTTCATAGAATTAGTGATGGAATATTCCATCCATTCGTTACCTTCATATATATTGGTACAGGTATATACACATTAAACATACATATATTATATAAACACACACACACACACACACACACTCAAACACACACACATACATTATTATTTCTTCATCATTTCGTTATCATTTTTTACACTGTCAGTCATCGTCATGATCGGATCATCATCAACATTTGCATTATCGTCGTCGTCATTATTATCATCATATCGTCTTCAACATTATGTCACGTTAGCTAGCATTCAGGTAGTTATTGAACTTTAACGAGTGAATCTCTTTCACAAGTGCTACATGTGTGTGCGTGAGTTCGTGTGTGTGTGATTGTGTGCGTGTGCGTGCCTGTGTGTGTATGTGTGTTATCTACCTAATAATATATATATATACACACAAGCAGATGCATATACATTATTATATTTAAATACAATCTTATTAATACAAAAAATTCAAATTTGTTTAAGAACATATATAAAGTTTTAGTGAAATAAGCGAGCATTAGATAAAAATGCAAAGTGTATATACAAAAATGCACACTTGAACGTTGAGCCACTGGCAAAATGAAGATTCATTTCGTATCAATATTATTGACAGCTATATCGTCTTCAGAATTAATTTATATCCTTCTCTCTTCCTCTCTCTCTCTCTCTCTTTCTCGCACTTTTTATTTTACTCAACTGTCTCTTTCTTTTCCACTCCTAAGCCATTTCTCCCTTCTTATATAACGAATATGATTTTTAGAAATTTAATCCGAAAATGTAGCTCAAGCGCATAGAATCTTGTTAGCGACAGCGTAATGAATGAAATCCCAAATTTTTTTTTCTAATTTTTTATCATAAAATTTTTTTATTTAATCATAATAAAATATTATTTAATTTTTAATTTTAGTATGAAAATTAAAATTTAAAATCTTGTGATGAAATAAAATTTTTGTGTTAATGAAAAGTTATGGATGGAATAATATTTAAATAAATTAATAATGATAGTTATTATATAGGTGCATACATACACACGCATACATAAATACAAAGCAATCTACACGTATCAAGTTTCAATATTACTGAACTAGCATTCGATCGTTCGTTTGTTTGTTTGTACATGTTCGTTCGTTCGTTCGAATGTTTGGTTGTTTGTACATTTTGTTAAAGAATCAATAATCTTTGTGAATTTTATTTATTCTGCGCTTTTTATTGGATTTGATTTTAAATTAAAGGTGAAACCACTGGTAAAAATTATTTTTAACAATTTCAGGATTATCAATTTTAAATATTTTGTAGCGTTTTTCTGGATCCTTGTCTATAAAAAAGCTCTTTATAAATCTTAATTATAATAATAATAAAATAATAATAATAATAAAATCATTATTTTTAAAATAAATGTAATAATAACGACAGCTCATTTCATTGTAAATAAACAAATGCAACATTGAAGTTACGTTTTGTAATAAATATGATTTTATTATTTTATTAACTTAACATAGAAAGATAATATTTTTGACCTATATAACTGTTATTAATTCCAATATATTATAAAATTTTTACAATTTAAAATAATTTAATGAAAAAAGAAAGATGAACTGACTGACAAAGAGGGAGAAGTAAATTGATAGAATAACCAGAGGTCTTGAACATCAGTCTCGTCTGTTCTTCAAATCAAGACAAAAAATTTTGAAAGAATTAAAACGTAATTCACATCAATAAACGTCAGCCAAACAACTAAAACAGTTTGTTTAGAGCAACTAAAAATAATACTAATACAGATATTAGATATTGTTATTTTGTTAAATCTTTATATAAACAACTTATCCCGACAACTAGATACATACCTTAAAACATCACTTAAACATTTTATTCTCACCCGACAACAACATAACTCACGCAGTATTTCCTACACCAAGTGAAAGACCAACAAACTAAAAACTTTTTTATAAATTTCACCAAAAAATCTCCTCAAAACACCAAACTAACCATGTCAGGCCAGGATAACAACTACCCACAACCATTTCCAACAACAACGACGACGTATTCGCAACCACAGACAACGATAACATCGAGACATGCCCCCTCTGACAGGTATAGAAGCATGTCTGAAATGATTGATCAACAGTATCTGTTTTCATTCTATGGAATCATTAAAGCGCTACAGATGGTTAAAACACAATTTTTTCTGTTTTTTTTTTTTTTTTTATAAAATTTACTTTTCTAACTATAATCTTTTATTCTTTTTTAATAATTTTTAATTTAATTTTTAATAAGAATTTAAATTAAATATCTTAAACATAAAACCCACTTCTCAGATATTCGATTTGTCAGTTTTCATTTGCGCTTCTGTCAACATTCACGGCACTATGGCGATTATATCGGTCTGCGGTTACATGCAGTTTGTCAGCATGTTCACCTTCATCGTGTCTCTTGTCTACTATGTCATTCACATGTTTAGGCTGGATCGTACCTGTCCCATGACAGTCCCTCTCAAGTTTACTGTGTGTTTTTTGTTTTGTTTTGTTGGGTTTTATCGTTTATTTTGGGTTTTGTTGCTGTTTGGTTGTTGTTGTTGTTTTTGGGTTTTGTTGCTGTTTTGGGTTTAGTTGTTGTTTGGTTGTTGTTGTTTTTGGTTTTTGCTGTTGTTTTTTGTTGTCTTTGAGTGTCTTTGGTAGCTGTGTTTTGTGAGTGTGATGTTGGGTGTTGTTTTCTTGTCTGAGGGAGTTATTTTTAGTTTTGGTTTAGTTGTGTTTTTGTGTGATTTTATTTGGGTGGGATTTAGTTTTTTTGTGAGTAAAGTTATATAAGTGTGTTGTTTTTTGGTAGCGTCATTTTATTTCAGGATGTTAGCATCTTAATTGTTTGTTGAAAATTTTATTATCTTCTTAAATTATATTTTCCGAAATTCTATCACATAAATTTTGTACCTTGAAACATTTTCATCAACTTAATTTTATAACAATGTATGAAAATCATGTGAAATGAATTAATACAAATTTAAAAAATTGATATAAAATATCACATATAGTGAATCTCCGAACATAACAATAGGCAGCACAAAATGGCTCATAAAAAAACTATTGAATAATAATCCCATAACTAATCCCATCAGGAATTTATACTCTCATGTTTCTTCACCATCCTTTACTTCATAAGTGCAATCCTGGCTTCAGTCTACATTCAGGAAAGTGGTCGTTACAATGTTAACATGGCAGCCGCGGCAGTGAGTATGGTTCATTTTTCGGATGGATGGATGAATAAATGGATGGATGAATGAACTGATGGATGAATTAATGAATGAATGGATAGTTGGGCAGTTGAATAAATGAACAAACAGATTATAATGATGGGTCTGTTGATTTATTCCTTTATACATTAATCAATAAATGTTTTCAATCACTCTGACATTTATACACATATGGCCAATCAAAAAACAGTTAAACAATTTATTCATTCATCCATTCTTTCATTCACCAATCACTCCATTCATTCATTCATTCTTTCATTCACTCATTTAGCCATTCATTCATTCATTCATTCACCCATGCATCCACTGACAGTTTTTTACATGGTCATCGGTGATTTTGTACGGCGCAGACATAATTATTCTCTGGATAGATTGGAGAAGCAGCTCTGAAGGTCCATATTTCAGTAGCATCATCACTCTGCCGTCATGATGACGATGACGACGATGAAGATGACGACGACGATGATGATGACGATAGTGATGATGACGATAGTGATGATGATGACGATGATAATGGTGATGATGAGGAAAATGGCGATGATAATGATAAGGAGAAGGAAGAGAAGGATAATGATGGCAATAATGATTATAGCGGTGATGATGTTATGGCTGATTATATGTAGATAATGTATGATGATAAGAGATATGATATGATTATGTTGTTATTAAATAAGTAACTGGTGACAAGTTACAAAAGCAATTTTTTTTGGTTTCAAGATCATTTCATTTCATTGATTCTTTTTTCTCTGATTTGATGAAATTAAATGTTAAAGTGGCTCACACGATAGCGATAAAAATCAAAATTGATAATATGAACCTCTCTATTACAATAATTATTTTATTATTGAAATTCAAAAATGTCAATATCGACCGGTAATTATTGAATAAAAGAACTTTTATTTTAACTATTATTATTACTAATTATTATTTTCTTTAACTTCATTATTTAAATGATATTTATAAGATAAGATAACAAGGCTTGATTGATATTTCTCCTTTCCTGAACGTTTTTATGTGACATGTGTTTTTTTACAACACGTTAATTATTCTAATATATATTTATTTTTCCATTGTAATTTACCGTATTCATCAAATTAAAATCTTTGATTAAATTTTAATTTTTGTAAGAATTTAAAAAAACGCAGAAAAACGGTTTGAATTTCTAGAATTTTTATAGCAAATGCCATAAAGTTTTAAATTAAAATTTACAGAAACTACAAAATTCAACAATACTAAGCCATTTTTTATACAAAAATATCTCCTATACAAAGACATTTACTCGCACATACAAACACACGCAGGTCCACGGCAACACATGCACACACTCACGCACACACACTCTTACAAACACACAAACATTTTTTTGAAACATGCACAAAAAATTGTATGCAGTATTCAATTTGTTAATTAATCAATTATAGCAAGCTCGAACCACTGAGAAACAAACATAATCTAGTGTACTGATATAAGATATAAATCATATCATGTGTTTCTTTTTTTTTTAATTATTTTTAGAAATTTTTTTCCAGTAAAAACATGAAATTATGAGCTATATCATAAAAAATATATGAAAATAAACTATCATACAAAGCCACTAAGTTAGGCTAACAAACTCTTGCTAGCTGTAATTACTATAATTAAACCAATCATCGCCATCGCCGTTCAAACTTCACTCATGGTTACTGCCGAATTGAATTTACATTTGTGATTACATCGAATTTCTATGATTCCGTCATTAATTACTAGTAAAGTGACTATAACCAAGTAAACTATACTCTGACGCGGTAGAACAGATTGTTGTACCTATGCAGTAGTCTTAGTAATACTTATGCGATGAGTACTTGTAGCCATCAGATCCTCGATAATTTCGTGATGAAGAGGAGGATGACGACGGTGAAGTGTAGTAGGGAATCGTGGCTGACGATGAAGATTCAGGTGGGCGATAATACGGTGATGACGTAGATGATGACGTAGATGATGTCGATGATGATGATGGGTGGTAGTACAGATAGGAAGACGGGTTGTAAATGTTGATCGAATCACTGTTTAAATTGTTACTCGAACCAACCAGACTATTACTACTACCACTACCAGCTCCAACACTACTATTACTGCTGCTGCCGTAAGCACTGTTACGATTACTACCACTACTGCTACTTCCGGTGTTAGTATTAGTAGCGTTGTTGTTGTTGTTGTTGTTGTTGCTAACCGAGCCATACTTGTTGTCGGTGAACTTGAAAAGTGGAGAGTCGGATAAATGGGTGAAATGTTTGTGAGTTTTTTCTCTAGCTTTCTTCCTCAACAGTACAATGCTTTCCTCCCTCGTGAGAGGTGCCGATGGTGGTGGTGTGGAAGCTGGTGGCGTTGAATTCGTTGTTGATGATGTTGAAGTTGTTGTGGCTGTGGCGGTTGTGGTTGCTGCTGTTTTTGATGAGGAGGAGGACGACGGTGATGGTGTTTTTTGCTTTGTTTCACTGCTGCTGCTAGCATCTGCTGTGGCTGTTGTAGACGTTGATGTGGATGTTGTTGTTGGTGACAAGGATGATGTTGTTGTTGATGTCGTTGATTTTGCAGCGGCTGCACTGTTAATTGTAGGCGCAACGGTTGCAATTATTTTTGTAGAGGTTGTTGGAGAAGTTGGTGATGGCATGCCCTTAACGTTTTGAATACTTGCTTTGTTTTGTGTCGTCGGTGTTGTGGCGGTTGTGGTAGCAGCAGTTGTAGCTGCTGTTGCTGCTTCTGCTGATTTTGTTGCTGGCAGCAAAATTGTTGGCAGTGTTGATGACGTAGGTTTGTTAAATTTAGGAGATGGGACAATTGATACATGCGCTTCTGGATTTTTTCTTGATGGATTCGGACTTTTAGAAACAGCAGTAGTTGATGTAGTTGCTACTGGTGCTGCCGCTATTGCTGTTGCTGCCACAGATATTGTTGTGGCTACTGTGGTAACTGCTTGAACCGTCGGTGATAAAGTTGCCGTTTTTGGATTGGAATTAATCACCGTGGAAGAAGTGTTGGTGGTCGGTGCAATCGATCCAGTTTTGTTGTCAGCACTACAAGTGTGACTTTGATTAGAATTATTATTACTAGTTGTTTCGTCGTTGGAGTTTTCGTCACTTGAACTGCTCTCCAGGGAAGAATGTTTGTTTTTGATGTTTTTCAAAAAATTTTTACCACTGACAGTTTTGATAGGGTTGTCATCTGCTTTGTTTGTAACCGTTTGTTTGGCCGATACTTTAACCTCATTCGATGGTGTTGTTGTAGATGATGGCAATGAAGATGATGACGTCAAAGATATGGAAGATGACGAAGATGAGGATGATGATGAAGATGATGATGAAGAAGAAGATGATGATGAAGATGATGAGGAAGGTGATGAGGAAGGTGCTGATGTTGACGTTGATAGTGACGCAGACGTTACTTTTGCTGGCATTTTTAAGGAGGCTGAGAAGGCCATCAAATCAGCTTTTGTTTTTGCAGCTGCTGACGACGACAGTTTCATCAATTCAGCTTTTGTTCTCGTAGCTGCAGCGGCGGCGGCATCGGCTGCTGCCGCTGCGGATGAAACAGCTGCAGCTGTTGAGAGCATGGTCGAATGCATGCTGCTGAGTGAATATGGTGATGTTGATGGTGGCGATGAGGACATTGCTGTTAATTCGTCTGAGAGCAGTTGTTGAATTTTGTTGGAAACGAGGAATGCATCTCTGGTTGGCGAGTACTTGCGTTCGGATTTGTAGGCAAGTATGAGGGCGTCCAGGGACATGGGATCTGTTTGCGTTTCCACGGATGTCGATGAAGTCGGTGCTGCCATTGATGATGACGACGAAGTTGATTTACGTTCTTGCTTGCTTTTTGAAGTAGTTTTGTTACTACTGGAGACTTTTTTAGTTGCTAGTGACGACGTTTTGGCAGATTTGATATTGTCATTGGTGCTTTCGTTGACAGTTGTAGATTTTTCATCTGAAGTTGCGTTCGAAGTTTTCGATTTGATTTTGTGAGTGCCGGCAAGTAATTTCTTTTTTTCTTCAAAACTGCTCAGCGTCTTCGTTGCAACGTTCGAGATATTCTTGACGTTTTTGGTGCTGTTGACGTTTGGACAGCTGGTGATATTTTGAGATTGAAGGCTACTGATGCTGCTATTGTCGTTAGTCGGGTTGTCAAAGTCAAAAATGAAACCGAAATTAAGGGAGCCGGGTCGAAACTCTATAACCTGAGTAACAATAATATGATTTTATGAGCAATGTTGTGTTTGTAACTTACATAAAATTTCAAAATTAAATGTGGTCTTGCGATCGAATAAAAGTATAAAAATAAAAAATAAAACCCTCCGAAAGAATTTCACCTTTTGAACATTAGGAGGCTGAATGAAATGATTCTTGCCGTCCTTGTTTTTATCTTTAAGGTTATAATCATCATCACTGTCGTCATCATTGCTATCATCGTCTTCGCTATCATCACTGTTCATGTCAGGTTTCTTATTTTCTATCTTTTTCAATTTCACGAAATTCTTCAGTTGATCTTCGATGGTTTTTTTGAGGAGTAGGAATTCAACGTGTCCACCAGAAAGGACGACGTTAGTCAGTCGGCAGGCACTTCTCATGTTCTCGATCTACGGCCAGTTAAATATTTGGTCGCCAATTTCAGTAAATGGCAAAATAACGATTATCTCAACATTAAACTTTTTAAAATTTACTTTATCTACATATTAAGTTAAAAATTTGATCAATAAATTAGTTTTAAATTATATTAAATAAGAATAATTAATAAATAAGCCTCCAGTTTATCATAGCAAAAATTGATTTCAAGAGCAAACTACAACATAGCCATTTAATAAATTTAATTGTTAATTGTACTGAAAGCCAATAAACTCATCAATCTGGTGCAGGCTTAAAAGCGTACTAGACTTAAAAAGGTAAAAATCAATTTTGAAAAAGTAACTCAAGCAGATAAACCCACATGTACAATAAATTCTTTTTTATTTTGAATGGCTTTGAAGCACTCAGCGCCATACAAATTTTTAATATCCTCCAACAGTTTGCATTCTTGTTCTTTCAACTGTGACACAAACTCGTTCATCTTGTCTCGAATCTTCTGCTCAGTGTGGTTGATTGTGTTCTCACATCTTTCCAGTTGCTCCAGCTGATGGCGTTTGTCAAGATTGGTGAATTTTTGGTGATAGATGGTTTTGATGTTTGCAGATTGTATCTTCAAATTATCAAACGCATTTTTATTATGTAACAAAAAAGTTTTTTATCGTAAATCAAATATTTTTAAACTACTTTTTGGATTAAACAATTTGTTAGTTCCTAACTTTAAAGATTCATTCGGCTAATTCGGCCTTCAGATTTGTAATTAATTGCCATATAAACCATCCTTCATTCAAAGAAGACAATAACTTTAAACATTAATACAACAAGATAGAACAAACGTCTTTTTCTGATTTTTCCAACTTTCTTTCACACCTTTGCGACATCTCTCGAACTTGTTCGAAATACTTGTTAGCAGCCTCGTGTATGTGCATGATGTCGTGGTCGTTGTGCTCGTTGAAGAGGCACATGATGCAGATGCAACTGTGGCAGGTGTCGCAGTAGTATCGCACGGTTTCCTCCTTCAAATGTCGGCATGGACGTTTGCGTTCGTGTGTATGATGGATTGGAGGAAAGTTTTTTTTAAATTGTAAAACATTCATTTTAGAGTAAGCAAGCTTTTTTTTATGAAATGTTGACGATAGAAACCAAAAACGAATTAATCAATTAAAAATTGTTATAACTACAATGAAATAACAACACAAGGACTAACAGAGTGCACCAAGCATTCGACATCTTTCTCAATGTCAACATTGAAGAGCGAATGCGTGTTGGTAACTTTAGTCTGCCTGTGAATCTTGACACAATCAGGACACAACAACTTCTTACAATCCAGACATTTTGTCGTCGCTTCATTCAACTGTGTTGTTGACGCTTCTCTTGTGGCTGTTGTTGAAGTACTACTGCTGCTACTGCTGCTACTACTAGTGCCGCTACTTATATTTGAAGAGCTTGTAGTAATTTCGATTGTACTATTACGATTTAGTTGTCTGCAGACATCGCAGTAGAATATCTTTGGCGGTCTTTGTCGGATGATGACGTCAGAAATTCCTGAAAGAGATGATGGAGAAGATGATGACGACGATGGGAATGAGGATGATGATGAGGAGGAGGAGAAGATGAGGTTGACGTTGGGGACGACGACGACGATGATGATAAACAATTATTATGATTTTTATTGTTATACGATAATGAAACTTGGTAATGATAAGTAGGATGGAAAATTTGTGATAACGACGCAGACGACTGTTTCAGAAATTATGATAATATAATAATGAAAATTATTATTATTATTATTTCAGAAAAACATGAAAACAACAATTAATTTTTGAAAAAAAAAATAATAAAAGAAAATGGTTGAAATGAATGCTGAGATATTTATGATCCAATCCATATCTCGTTTCCAGTACACAGCAATCTAATAAGCAATGCAAAGCGATGCTAACTTGCTAAATACTAAACAACACTTTCTTTCAGTTTTATCATTATATTTGTTAAAATATTTCATCTCTTATATTTATATTAACTAATTTCGTGGACTAAAAATTGAAATAAAAATTATAACGGATAGTCGTTAATAAACCTAAGATATTTTGAATAATGACATTGATAGCATTGTATAAATCTCTATATTTTTCTCAACAATGAAGAACTTGCAGTAAAATGTGTAAAATTTGTAGCAGTAGTTTTGAAATGCAATAGAAAACACAACAACAATAACAACAATAACAACAGCAACAACAACAAAACACAAAAGACAACAACAAAACTAACAGAAGAAAGGTGTCCCTAATCTAACCGGAAAAAATGTTGGTGTTGTTAACTAACAAATGTTAGGAATATATTCTGAGAGAGAAAGGTACATGTATGTGAATGTTGATAAATATGATCTGTAATGTAAATTTTTATTTCTCTTTCTCTCTCTCTCTTTCTCTCTCTCTCTCTCTCTCTCTCTCTCTCTCTCTCTCTCTCTATCGTTTTTAATCAGTTCTTGAAAATGCCGAATGCCAGCTATTTGTTTGTTAATTAATTTTTAAGATTTCCAAGTTATGAATGTTAGACGGTTATTTTGGTTTAACGCTGTCTAGATCCGCCACTAAGTGATAGCAATGATGAGAATAACGATTGTGTGTTATACGAAGTGAAATGGATCAGCATGAATGAACTGACTAGTTACAATGTAAAAAATTCAATTTAAGATACTTAGAAAACAATAGCTATAACAGAATGTGAAACTCACACGAAATACAAAATGTGATAATACTCAGGACCTAGGAGTGGATGGTTTGTACTAAAGAGTCATTTGACAAAAACCTCCAAGTTTAAGGAATTTCGGAAATAAATTGACAAATTTTTTACACAATTTTTGAAATACTTTGGTCTGAAAACCTCTGGTTAGAAAGTCAAATGTTATCTGGTCTGGGGCTTTATATAGTTGTTAAATCCTCTGCTAATACTATTACTAATTTTACTGCTATTACTACAGCTACTACTGCTGCTGCTACTGCTAATAATCATGATTGAAGCGATGACGACAACAAAAAAATGGTAAAGAAAATAATCAATTATGTATTTTCAGACTTAGGAGATTGAGTTCTACATGTAGATAGTAGAAAACTACAAGTCTAATTCACCATATTCGGTGCCATGGTTAATAAAATGATGACATAATTACTAATATCAACGATGAAGATGATGGAAGTGTGATGATTAAAATGGTAATAAAATGGTAATAAAAACGCTGATGATGACGATGATAATGACGACGACGATGATGATGAGGAGGAAGAAGAGGATGATGAGGATGAAATTTTTGCAGCAATAACAACAGCAGAAAAGTATTTCTTTAGATCATTTGATTTGCTTGGCAAGCATGTGAGTGAGCTACAGCATCCATATACATTCACTGTTATTAATAACAATGTATACATTTTTATTAATAATATTATATAATCATATATAAATAATTGAATGTTTAAGATAACGATATATAGTGTATATATTTATATATGATTGATAAAGTACTTTTGCATATGATAACTTATACAACGTATATATATATATATATATATATATATATATATATATATATATATATATATCTGTGTGTTTGTGTGTGTGTGTGTTTGTGTGTGTGTGTATTTCTTTATAACGTTTATAGATTTAGCGTAGTATTTTTATTGCCTGGTTTGCAAAGTATGCGTGATTGTGTGTGTGCGTCTTATTATTCTATCTCTATGGTTTCAGGTGTGTGCCTGTTTCTGTTTGTTTGTTTGTGGGTTTAAAAATTAATCAGAAAATGCTCGTAAAATGTTTAAATAGCGGAAAGAAGAGTTATAAACAGAATGAATGAACGAGTAAATAAATGAATGAATGAACGAAAAAACGAATGAACGAACGAATAAATGAACGATAGAATATACAAATAAGAAGGAAAAATATACATAGATTCTTTTCATATTCTATTTGTTACATTATCAAGTTATATAGGATTTCTATTATTTTAAATGTTTTCCAAAAAATTATTCAACTTGTTTGTTACAAAATATAATATTATTAAGTTTGAATAGCCTTTAAAAAAATGAACACGACACCTTCGAGAAGAAAGTTATCTGGAAGTTTTTTAATGCCGCCGGCGGGAATAGTTGTACGCTTGCGACAGAGCGGGCAGACGATATCCCTATAATCAGAGCTGCTACTGAACTTTTTATAAGCAAAAAAATCACTCTCTTCAAATTGTTTCTCAAGACAGAGTAGACAAAACGTATGCAGGCATGAAAGACATTTTGGTTTTTTGTAGGATTCGTTGCAAATTCGGCAGACGAGAAACTCGCCTTGTATCGTGTCTGCTAGTTTTGGCGGCCGAGATCGCACCGAAGTTGGTGTGCCAAGTTTGTTGTGGGGCGCGGGTGATGGTTTCGAAGAACTGGTTGTGGTGGTGTTGCTGGTGGTGTTGTCGTCCGTTGCTGTAGTTTTTGTCGGTGTGGTTGTTATCATTGGCGGTTGCGGCTGAGCAGGCATTGTCTCGTCTAGCGATGAAGCTGGTGATGACGTAGACGGTGATGTCATTAACAATGACATCAAAGCTCAATTTCCAAATTATTATCAGTTGAGACTTTTTAGTTTCAATAATTCTTCGTTGAGATGTGTTGATATGCGACGACTGTTTACAGTTGAATTCCGCACAATCAACCTTTTATACGATCACCTTAATGCAAACTTTATGTTTAGACGAATTAACTTGTTTACGAGAAACATTCGCATTAACAGTTGAATCGTTTGTTGAATTTTTATGGCGAAAAATTTTTTCAATCCAATAACGCAAATGTATTATGCGCCTTATTCGCTTAATGCATGATATCCGTTGAAGGGATGCCGTTATAACCTTATCGAACCGTTCCAGAGTGAATAATTCTTGTATCGGGAGGTACCGACCGGCGTATCTTCATTCATACGAAGCTATGTCTTACTCATCTAGCTGGAAATAATTCACAACAGCTTGCTAACCAACAAGCAACAACCACAACTGCAACCATTAATCAATCTGAAAAATTCTCAACAACGACAACAGAATATATATCAAGATATTTGCTTGTTATATATGCAATTTTGTTCATCTACATTATGTAATATATTAACCTAGGATATAGATGTCCGATTGGTACACGTTCATGCACGCATGCATACATACATTCTATACTTATAAACATACATACATGCATACACACATACATACAAACAAACATATGCATACAGATATGATAGAACCATAGGCGCAGAGCAATTATTAAAAAATTATTTTAAGTTGCATATAGTTATGAAAATAAATCTAGAATACAAATGAATGGTATATATTCTAAATTATAATTAAAGTAAATTTCGTAAATTTGTATGAAAAACACATACATTTATACAAAAAACACAACAAAATCACTTTTGCAAAAAAACTCCCTCCTGTGTAAAAACTGAATCATATACAATGTAGTTCATGTGCTGTTGTGTATAAAACATACATTATACATCAATACACATGGGAGGAAATATTTGGGATAATTTCAGCGTTTCCATACAATGTTGTATATGTTGTATTGTTTGCAGAAAGGTTTAGCTGTTTAAGTCGAGTTGTTGACTGGTTTGTTGTAGTATGAGATTTTTATCTCATTTTTATCATTTTTCAGTTTAAATCAGTTAAACTTTGTTGCTAAACTTGGTTTGTGTAACAACCACATACACACACAACAACCACACACACGCAAACATAGACACAAACACACACGGTCAAACAACAGTATACAAAAACCTGCTTATGCAAGTTGAAACCAATGATCTTTCATTTATCAGCCTGCAACACGAGAGAGATAAAGTTCAAAGCATCAGTAAACTGAAAAGCTCGATAAAGCCTTAAAATGTTTTATTTCTATTTTTGTTTTATTACATGCCCACTTTTTATTCATTTTTTAATTTAATACTTTTATTCAGCCTTCTAATTTATTTTATTTTAAAAAATGAACAAACCTCATATTTTTCGTATTTTTTATTCAACTATTGATCACTAACATAACTTCAAGTAACGATTTTGCAAAGAAAAAGTTAGAACAATTATCCTGATGTACGATTTGATATAATCTAATAGGTGTGTTGTGTGTGTGGTGTGTTTGGGGTGTGTTTTGGATGTGTGTGTGTGTGTGTGGACAGGTAAGTATAAGAGAGAGAGAGAGAAAAAGAGAGAAAATATAGAAAAGTAGAGAAAGAGACAGACATGCACACAATTTGTACGTGTGTGTGTGTCTGTGTGTGTGTAGGTCTGTGTCTGTGTGTCTGTGTGTGTGTGTTTGTTTGGGTGTGTGTGGATATGTGGATGTGTGTATCTGCAATTACGTTATCAGAAAAGCGCTTCTAGAAAAAATGCACACTTATAAAATTGTATAAAAAATGTATTAAGTAGTACAAAAGTTAATGTTAACGACAAACTCCTAGATGTTATGAAACTTCGATAGATGGTTTGGTTGGTTGAGGATAAAAATCGTTACGTGACATTGACATTAATTATGGTCATTAGAAAGAAAATTGACCAAAACAATAATAAAACCAGCAAAAAAATCGTAAAGATCAATAATTACACTAAATTTTTATTAATAATCTCATTAACACGCTAATGTAGATTAATTATAAATGTGATATTAATAATTTTTCGAATACATAAATCTAAACGCATCTAATTTATTAAACATTCAGGGTATGGACATTGAAAAATTTACATAAAAAAAAAACGAAATCTAACACACATTCAATATGATGGATAGAATAAATTAAGCAGTTTATAGGCAGGGTTTTAATTAGCATCTAATTAATATTTACCAATAAAAAAATTAATGAATAATGTTAATTTGTAGGCTATTCGCTCGAAATAATTTCCACCTGATTCAGTATACGCGGTGGTTTCATGAATGAGTGAATGGATATATGAATGGAAGAATGATTGAATGAATCGATGGATGAATGAATGAATGAAAAGATGAATAAATGAATGAATAAATAAATAAAAAATACGATTATTTAATAAGTAAACGAGTTATTAATTTATCTAAATCATTAATAACAGAATAATCTCAATTTAAAATTTTCTGTAAACAGAGCGAACAAAATAAAAAAACAAAACAAAATAAACAAAAATTAGAAATTAATGATAAATTGTCATGTTCCTAGAAGTCTAATAAATCAACAAATCAGCCAAATAATCAGCTAAACAATCAATCAATCAATCATTCAATCACAATCAAACACATTCACTCACCTGTTCAATCAGTAACCTAGATAATTCATCTAATTAATCATTCAATCCACCAATCACTTATTTATTCAATCAATCAAGCAATTATTCAATCAATTAACAAATTAATGAATGAATTAAAACTACAAGTTCATCATAAAAATCTCAATCAAAGTTTTCAATGTTTCTCACTACATTTATATGCTGATTTTATAAAGAACGCACAGTGATTCATTCATTAATATGTCTACAAATGGCAAACAAACGAACAAACAAACAAACAAACAAACTTACATAAACAAACATACACACATAAACACACACATATACATACACACACATACATATGCACACATACATATACAAACATACCAACACATAAATACACATACCAACATAACATTAACGATGTTCTTACCAGCGAACGTGGGTGCAAATTGGTTCGCTATTTGCAGTAAGTGCTTGTGTGTGTGTGTATGTTTGCGTGTGTGTGCGTGAGTGTGTGTGTGTAAAACTGTATGTGTGTGTGTTGTTGTGTATATACGTGTTAGTGTATGTGTGTATATGTGCGCCTGAATGTACTGAATAATTTTTACAGTTTACTATAAATATTTTAATGAACTTTTAAAACGGGTATTTATAACTAAGAATTTTTTTGAATTTTAGTAATAATATAACAACAATTAAAAATTGAATTAATGATAACAATGGTAGATAAGAGCCTATCTCCAAACATAAAAAAATCAATTTTAAAATATAAAAAATGTAAATATGCCATTGTTTAAACTGAAAAAACTGAGGCTAAAACCAACCAGGATTATGTTAAATTTAGACTGAGATAATTTGAAACAAAAAGTATAAAATAATAATAAGAAAAATAATGCCATAATAATAATAATAATCTACAATGATTATTTTCACCACATGTATCTCCATCATTTCAACCATGAGTAATTTAACTAACTGCAGACTGGTCCAAAATAATAAGCAAAATTATTAAAAAATAATAATAATGAAAAAAAATGATAATAAAACACAGGAAAAAAATAACATCGGCTATGTTGATAAAGACGAGAATGGTGATATAAATAATGATGATGAACCGACGATGGAGAAAGTGAAGATGATGGCGATGATGTTAACCGGAGCAATCTGGAAAATTGATATGATTAAGAAGATTACGTCATGATGATGATGATGGAAATGATGATGATGACGGCGATGATAATGATGAGAGTAGAGATGATGATGATGATGAGATGAGGAGGCGGAGCTACCACATTTGGTCGGAGCTTCCTGCGAACATCATGATTAATGAATGATTAATAAATTATGATAATTAAATTCATAATACATCGTTCATAACATTCTCAAACAAAATAGCATATATCAACTTCTCCAACAAACCATACGTAAACTGACTAAAACTATCGTTAATGTCACTTTTTAGAAAAATTATTTTAGATTGCTGACACCATTAACATCATCATCATCATCCTCATCATCATCAACTAACATTAGAGTGTGTTGCGTAGCAGTCCGTAGGGACCAACCGAGGCAGAGGTGGTGAGGAAAGGTCACATGTGTCCGCTGGAAAAGAGTGGGGGGTATTTAATCATTCCAATCACTTTGATTGTTACTCGATTTTGTTAGTTTGAGGGTTAGCTCAGATGGTAGGATTGTCTTTGAGTTGTTTGTTGTGGAGCGCATTCGAGTGACGTACAAATGTGTTAGAATTAATGTAAGTCACGTGATGGGAATGTTGTTGCAACGATTGTATTTTAAGTTTTTTTCTAAGCTAGCAATGAACAACATGTAAGAAAACAACTAGCAGAAAGAAAAAATTAAGAACAATCGAACATTTTTAGTCTAAATTACCATCCAAAGTATCATATTTTCACCGCACTCATCACAGTCATCATTATCAAGAATATAATTCTTATCATATTTCATCATCATCCTCTCTATCACCATCGCCATTTTCATCATCATCATCCTCTCTATCACCATCGCCATCTTCATCATCGTCGTCGTCATCATCAACAACTCACTATGAACTCTCTCCGGGTAGTTGGTTATTTGTTCAATGACGTCACACCTGCATAGACCATCGACCACCACCAGTAGGAGGTTGGTCCGCGGTATCCTGGCCACTGTGAATGGTCTGTTGCATCGTCATCATCGTCACTCCTCATTATCATCGTTATAGTCATCATCGTCGTCGTTGTCGTCACCACCATTTCAGTTCTTACACTCATCATCATCATCATCATAACCATCATCATCATCATCAGTACATCCAACATCATCACAACCATTATCACACTCATCATCATCGTCATCACACACATCATCATCATCATCACACACATCATCATCATTATATTCATTACCATCACAACCACCATCACACCAACCACCCCACTCATCCTCAAAATGACCTTGCACACTGGCCAGTTAGAAGGGATAGGGAGCAGGCTTCAGAGAGTCCGTCGTACGGTAGCATGTGGTATTGGGCCTTGTATATGGAGTGCTTCTTCACGCAAGCTTCCTTGCGAATTATTCTCGGCTTGTAGATTTCGACTTTTGTTCGTAGCCATTCTTTCAGTTTCTCTTCTATTTGTTGAGTGAGTGTGGTGGTGGTGATGGTGGTGGTGGTTTCATTTTTTATATCGTTTGGAGGATGAATATTTTGCAGGTTAACTTATTCTGCAATCTATTTGTTATCTATCTGTAATTTTTTAATTATTATTAAAATATCTATCAAGAATCTCGGATGTCAAACGTTTGAAGAAGAAAATTTTAAAAATCACCAAAGGAAGACATCATTTGAGTTATCATACACCTAGAAAAAATTGCCAAAAATCAAGAAAAACAAACAAATTTCGTACGGATCAGGCAACTAACTTTTCAAAGGAATTTTAAAAACAGAATAAATTTTAAATAAACAGAATCCAGACTTTTTCTCGTAATGTTCTTAGCCATGTCAAATATAATCCTCTTCATCTCGTTGTTCAGCTTGTTAAACTCATCAGTGTTGTTGGGAACTAAGTATTTGATTGCGTCACTTGAGAGGTAGTCAATTCTTTCGTCTTCAGAGTAGGTGTCGTTGGTATCGCCAGGTTGGGAGAGCATATCGATGAGATCCATGAAAAATTCCTCATCTGTTTGGTGTGTTGTTGGTGGTGTTTATATGTTGTTCGTTGTTTGCTGGTTTGGTTGTTTTGTTGTGTTGTTGGTGGTGGTTGGTTGTTGTTTTGGCGCTGTTGTTGATTTGTTGTTGTTGATTTGTTGTTGTTGTTTTGTCGTTGTTGTTCTGGGTTTACGCTACTTATGGTTTTGTATTCAGTGTTAGTGGTATTTCTAACCTATGTAGTGTAATTGTATAAGCAGTCATACCACTTATAACGAAAATTCAAATAAAAAGTTGATACACAATTAGTATTTTATAAGTCAATCGTTAGAGTTTAAAAAGAAAAGAGAATGTTAAATAATAATAAATCAATAAATTGTCTCCAAAAATATAATATTAACTAATAAACCATTCAATTATTTGATCCAAATTTTAAAAAAATTTGCCATTTCATGTGGGTGTTTAATTTAACAATGAGACTCACAGTTGGTGTACTCGTCATATGTAAAAACACTGGCAAGTGTGCACATGAAGAATGAGATGATATATTCAAAGAAACTGCAGATGAATTAAATAAACATCAACTTAAACATTAAAAATTTAAACATAAACATTTGTTAGTTTGAATTATAAACAACATACAAGACCCAATTTATTAAAAATGAATTTATTTAAAGATTAAAAAACCCTCACAATGCGAAACACGAGATGAATGAATATAAGGCATTTAATATTGTTCCCAGGATCTGTGTGGCGACAAAAAAAATTCAAATATTCATCACCGTCGTCGTCGTCTGCATCATCATTGTTATCAATATCATCGTCATCATCTTCATCATCGTCATCGTCGTCATCATCATCATCGCTAGCGTCATCATCATCATCATCATCATCATCATCATCATCAGTGTTACATTGAAAGCAGGCCAGCTGGCTGTTGATATTTCTTCCCTCCAGATGTCACACCAGTCCACGTGATTCTGTACCACGTGACTTATTTATTATTATTATTATTACATTATTATTATTGCTGCTTTTATTATTAAACACACACAGATACAGACAGACAGGAAGACAAACAGAGATAGACAAACAGACCCACACAGACACACACACACAGACAGACTTACAGACATACAGAAAAACAGACACACACACAGACAGATAGACATACAGAGAAACAGACAAACACAAACACAGACACACAGACAGACAGACAGTAGTACTAACAGTTTAAAGACACCTTCGTATTCCTCTCGAGGACTAGTGTACAACAAATCATTTGCTATCGTCCTTAGTTCATCAACGTAGCCAAAAAAATTTCCCAAGTGCTGCGTCGAGTTTTAAATAAAATTTTTGTTGTTGTACTTTTCAAATTAGGTCAACGCTTAAATATTCAATTAGTTGTTTAATTAATCATTTCTTAGATTAATTATTTATAGATTAATTTAATTATTTATAAATTGTTGAATTGTTGAATGATGTAGTTTTATCAGCACCACCTTCATGGGGCTCTCAGATGCGATAACGTATCCATTGTCATCCAAAATGTAACACTCCAGTGTCTGGCTCACGATTGGTAAAATTAAACATTAAAAAATTCCACTAAATTTTGTTTTTGTGTTTAATTAACTAATAACTTTTTGTTGTTAACGTCTGATACTATTTATTTAATTAGTTAGATTTGTGCGGTATTATATTTTACACTGAGATTGGGTCACCATTTTGAATGGTCACATACCTATCTTCAATGTTTCTAACTCGTCTATATATATTTTACACATTACTTGCCTGTTTTGAAAAACGCGATTTAAGAAAAAATATTCGTTTTGAATTTTCACTAAAATCTATTATTGACGCATGATTGAAAAGTGCGCAATCCCACACACACACACACACACACACACACACACACACACACACAACACAACACACACACACTCACTCACATACAAAATCACACACACACACACAACACTGTTCTCACACACACACGCACTAACGAACACAACACTGTCATACGGGTTTTATAATTCATACCATCCAACTTTCATACACGCGCAAAAAAATATATGAGCAAACATTTGAGCAAACAAACATAAGAACAAACAAGCAAACAATAACATGAGCAGACAAACAAAAAGGCACATAAACAAAGAGAAGCTTCATTAAAAGACGACATGAATATAAAGCAAACATTCATCAAATTGAGACCAAGAAGAACATACGCCTGTTGCTTGCAGAACCAATCAACAACTCACCGAACTCCCAAAGCACGTGACGTTGCATGCCTCATTCAAATCTTCATTATCGTCACCAGCATCAGCAGCATTTCCATCTTTGTCGTAACTTCCGCCACTGCAGTAGTTGACGGAGCCGTTAAGGACGCGACTGATGACGTCATAAAAGTTGAGGTACTTCATCTGGTAGCTCATCTGGCCCAGGCCAACTGTGCTCGTGTCAGCAGTTATGAAGATCGGTGTACTGACCGTCACTATTGCTGGCTCCAACCTAACCGTCGACCTCTCCTTTCCTATTTGTTTCGTTCCAATTTCGAAGGATTTTCGTATTTTTTTATTTAGTTTTGGAATGAAAAAGATAAATAAATAAAAAATTTCCATTAAATGAAAATGAATTTTAGAAATTTATAAAACAAAATCTGTAAAAATAGTTCAATAAAATGTTCATGACGTACAAAATTTAATTATTGGAGCAAGAAAGCAATTTAAAAGTAGCAACAAATTCAAAGATTGAATTCTAAAAAACTTTTTATTAAAAAAAAAAAAACAATTTTTCAAATTATTTAAATTACTTTTTTCTCTGTACGGAATGGTGAAGAGGAAATTATCTTCTCCCAGATCAAAAGATCGTAAATAAAGAACACTAGAGAGAGGATCTGAGTCAGCGTTCAAGTAAAAACTGCGTTGGGTGGAGACAAATTTCATACATCATGTGGTGAAGAGTGAGTAATTTTTCATCATACATCATCTTCTTCATCGTCATCACCATCTTCGTAATCTACATCATCATCTTAATCATCATCTTTTTCACCACCACCATATTCTTCATCATTTTCATCTTCATCATCCTCATCCTCATCTTGGTGTTACATTACAACTTACTATCCAAGAAATAACATTACCAAGAATTGTTATCTTAATAGTTATTAAAGATATATAAATGGTTTTTTAGATATATAAAAGATTTTTATAAATGGCCAAATTCTTCGAAATAAAAATATGAATGAAAAAAATCTTAATGACCAAATGAGCGTAATCTTAGCTAGTGCGTGTAACCCAACTCCTGGCATATCTTGTTGCCCACACACATACACGTACATTTCAAACTCATTGACAAACAATGCAACCAAGATAGAAACAGAAAATAGATCAACACAAACATACGCACACACAAACAAACAAACACACACACACACAAACAAACAAGTAAACAAACATGCAAACACTCACGTATCGGTGATGTTGTTAACGAAATAATGGTATCTCGTCAGGCCAGACCTCATTGTCAAATATATCGTCTCTATGCCGTATCTGTCAAGTTTTAATTTAATTTGCAATAAATTATATTCCATATGTACAATTATTTCTCCTATTTTTCCATATTCCTTGAGTCATTCTCCCTCTTTTTTCTCATCCTCTCTATTCTCTTCTTCTCTTTCTGTCTATCTCCGCTACTCTTTTTCACACACTCTCTCTCTCTAATATTCTTAAAAATAATAAATATGGTTCATAACAAGATTAATCAAGAAATAAATGAACTTATTCGATATTTATGTGCGCGCGTGCATGTATGTAGAATGATGTTCAGTGTATGGATGGATTACACGGCAATAAAAACAGGATCAAAATGAATAATATTAATAAAAAAAATAATAAAAGTATATTAACAATAATAATAATAATAATATCAGTAACGAAATGACTTGTCAATGAATGTACAAACACGTCAGATTCATTCATGCGTATGTGGTAGGTAATAAGCATGCAACGCAAATGAATAGAGACGTACAATACAAACTCATACAATTGTATACACGTGGGTACGTATGCATACAAAATGTGTACCTAGGCGTACAAACTGTGTACTTATACATACAAACTGTGTACAACCATAAGGCGAGAATAAACTGAGCGTGGGGTATGGTTGAGTGAGTGATTAAAGCTACTAATGTTTAATTGTTTTAGCACTGCTTTTATGAGGGCCGAAAATTTTGGTTGAAAAATTTCTGTATGTTGTGAAATCATTTAGTTACATACATTGTCGTTTAACTTTTCAATTTTTACACCATCTCATCACAAACATCACCATTATCGACATCATTACCACCACCACCATCATCGTCGTCATCATCATCGTCTAACTCTTCAGACAGTTTGTTATTCCTCCCGTTGAGCATGTCGGATTTGATCCAAGATGAGGCGATGCTCCTGGTGGCCGCCGCGTCAAACAGCAGCTGCTGCAACAAGTCTCTGTTGCCTACGTTTGAGACAAATGTTGTTGCAGGAGGATGAATAAACTCACCATCTAATTATAATATTACAATGTATAACATAATGCTGTAAATAAGTGGGATGAAACTTTTAAAAGATTGAAGCAGAAGAGCCAGATATGGGAAAAAGTTTAACAGTATTTTGTATCAAATAAACCGACACGTAGGCAGTATTATTACTGTTTTTATAACTACCAGTTGTATAATTATTATCATAATCATTTTATCATTGGCAGTGTCATCTGAAGACTTGGATGAAAGTGGCCATTATAAACATTTCAACAAAAGTCAACATTAGATTTGTAAGAAGAAAAAGAAAAACTATTTTCTTTGAAATTGAGCAAAAACCAAATTTTACACTAAAGAAACAAATGAACTCCAACAAATAGCAATCACTTTTTTCAAATGAATCCATATAATCCAGACTAATTAATCATACAGACTGCTTCCCATCTGTCCAATCGCTTAAAAAACCACCCAAGCAAACATACACACACATACATAAACAAGCACACACGTACATAAACATGCATACACGTACATAAACACAATAATACACGCACATACCTAAATACATAAACATACAAAATGTGATAATTTATATGACATCAAAAATATTAAGAACTAAACATAAACGTACGTTAATTCACACAAGATGAATTGCACATAAACAACAAGTTAATTCACACAAGATGAATTATACATAAAGTTAATTCACACACGCGCGACGAATTCCACATAAACGCTCACGCGATGAATTGCAAATAAACAAAGCACTAAACAGTAGTTATTTAGGAGATTCCAATTGATCGAACGGTTGCCAGTATGCAACAAGCCATCGATCACCATCATCAATTCTTCCTCTTTCGTTAAGTTTGAAATTTCTGAGTTTTGTTGGTTGTTGTGCTCTGTTTTGCAGTAAAACCTGTCAAAAAATATAACCCTTTCACAAGTTTTGGTTTGGTTTATATAAATTTTAATGTTATTTTTCAGTAAAAAGCCTTTAAATAGCGCGATTTCTAGTTTGTATTGTTGTTTAATGTGTTTTCTAACTTTTTAGTCTATGCTTTTTTGAATTTCATTTCAAATTTTAATTTGATAATGTATGAAGCTTACTTAAAACATTGATAACTTAATAATGATGTAAATAATGTTTGGTCAATTTAGAGTTATAATAATTTATATACCTAAGTTCTTTAGCATATGAAAAACTTTTCAATAATGAGGAAAAATTATAAGCAATAAGAGCCGGATATTTAATTCAATTCCCGCAACTCGAAACTGTTTTCAAACTCAAGTCTTCTTAGAAACTAAAGAAAAAAAATCTAATTAAAATATAAAACCTTACCATTCGGCTAGCTTCACATTACTGCTTCGAAAATCAGAAAGAAAATCTGTAATTGATGTTAAATAATTTATACTTTAACAGTTTGATTCTTAACAATTTTGCTTAAAAACCCCAAAAAAACTCTTACAATGCCAATTTATTAACGACCAAAAATCAATAAAAGGTCAATTTAGTGAATAATTTTTCAGTTAAGATGTGTCAGAATAATTAATTAAATGATACCATGGCGGGCGCTGTTGAACGTCTTGTCTCCGATTATATTGGGTATCGGATTTTCAGGCACGGAGACGCAAATACTAAAGAATATTATTTTAAATTAAACTGGCTAATAAATTATTTTAGTCACTAACTTAAGAAATGAGTAATTAAATAGTTAATTATTATTAAATTGGAGTAATATTTCCAATTCTTAATTATTTAAAACAAATGATGTGCCAAACCTAAAGGGTGTTTGGTCGATAGGAGCGTAAAAGTACCATCTGTCTTGTATGAAAATTCTCGTCTAGAACATCAAATAGATTAACATAAATTTGTTTCCACACGTTTTTTAATTAAATGATTATTATCCCAAATTAAATATAAAAAAAAAATCAATTAAATATCCCAAAACTAAATTAAATCCCAATATTATCCCATTTTTTTCGTTTAGTAGCTAATAAATAAATTAATTAGAGGATATTTTTATATATATTCACCATATGTTTAGCACTTTCATTGCTTATTTTTAATTACTTTATTTTTGTTTTATTATTTCAAATTTCATCGACTTCATTATATTTTAAATAGCTACTTCAGACTCAAAGTTTTATTTAAAAATAAATAAATGAAAATCTATCTCTCGGTTATAATTTGATTCTTCTATCTTTACATAATGATATACATTTTGTCAAATTTATTTTTTAATTTAAAAAAATTAAAATGTTGCATTCATTTTTAGGCTTATTGTTTCAACACAAAGAAAGAAACATGTGACAATGGGAAAAAACTAAATAGCGTGCAAATAATTTAGCGATGGTGAATCATCACTGCAGTCTCTTTTAATGTCATCATGGTCGCCATTAGTGACGTCATCATCGTCCTCACGTTGTCATCACCATTGTTGTCGTCGTCATCATCCTCACTTCACCATTAGTGAAATCATCATCGTCATCACTTTTAAAACATCATCGTCGTCACCTCTGAAGACCTTATAATCACATCACCATCATCATTTTTGAAGACATCATTACACTGGCTATGAAATAGAAGATGGCGTTGATAAATGGAAACACGTGCTTTGGAAATTTAAGAAGTCGTCGTTCTCACATCATAATTAACTCCATCATCGTCGTCAAAAATCTCTCCATCGTCATCGTCGTCATTAAAGACCACATCACCGCGATCATTTAATACGTCATCAACATTGAAAACGTCATCATCATTGAAAACATAACCATCCCTTCCCTTCACCGTCGTCATCATCATCATCATTATCACAAATGACGTCATCACCGTCATTATGACGTCACAATTGCCACCATCGTCGTCAATATTTTCCAACTGCACCCAATAACGAGGTAGAATTGATTTTTTATGTTAACACCACTGCCTTCATTATCGCCGGCATAAATTTCTTCCATAATAATAATTAACACCTCTACAGTCATAGTGGTCGTAATTTAACGATTTCGTGATTCCAATATGTCATGAATGTTATGACGTAAGTAAAGAATAATAACTTTTTTAAATTTAAAAACATTATAAACAATGAAATGATAATTAGGAGTAAGGATAACAATGCATTGGTCTCACGTTATCGAAGCTGGTGAACTTGACTCGGATTCTCATTTTCCCGTTCTTCCTCTCTATCATACGTGTTCTCAGCTGTCGTTTATTACAAACGGATGGATTGATGGATGAACGAACGAACAAACGAACGAACGAACAAACGAACAAGTTAACCATAGAAAAAAACGAAACAAACGAAGGGGTGTGCAATTAAATATATAAATTCGTAAGCTATTGACAAATGAATGCACGAGACTTTAATTAATTGATTGATAATTCAACTGGGACAGTAGAAAATAATGAATAGATGGATCAATTTATTACGAAATGCACTCCAACAGCAGGACAAAACACATTCGTAGAAGCATAAGATAACACTTTTTGACACCTACAGTCAGCAAATCACGCAAGTTCTTTAAGATTTCGTTCGAACGTGTCTCAAAAAATAATTAAAACCATACTTTGTTTCAAATTTTTGTATAAAAGCAACAACAAAAACACAAAACAAATAGAAAAAAGTATAATTAGTAGGAAGAAATAACGAGTGCTCTATGTGATACTTATTTATTTGTTCATGTACTTATAATATGAGCACACGTGTTGCATGCAAATGCTCTTACAATTGAATCAGTTCCATCGAATCTTTCAAGCTTTTAATCTATTAAGCTTTAAAGGTTCCTCTGAAAGGAATCTCAATTTTGAAAAAATTTTCTTTGTCTTGTTTGCGAGCACTTTTTAGTTTATTAGAAGAAGAATATATAAAAAAACATTTTTAAAAAAAATTCTCTTAAATTTTAAAATGCACTTGGCAATAATTTCAAATACTCGACTTTAAATATAAAAACAACGTTTAATTAAGTCTGCAAAAATAGGTAGAAAACTCACATAGAAAAGCAAACATACAAACACTCACAAAAAGATAAACAAATACATATACACACGCGTAAACAAAATTATACGTTTAAATATGTATGCTGCTATTCGGTTCAATTAGTCTAGAGAGTGTCATTAAATTTTCAATGAATCATAACTTGCAATGTGAAAATGAAATGAAGTACAAACAAGACACTTCTCATGAACCCACCTCCATTATTGGGTCCTCTCCATCTTCACTAATCACCTGCTAGAAGTTGAATTGACACTTTTTTTTACATTATTTTTAATTTTAAAAATCTGTAAAAACAAAAAAACATGCCCAAAATTTGGATTTGGACAATGAATAAGTTGCGTATAAGGTTGATAAACAAAACAAAAACACAGACTATAACCGCAACAAACAAGAAAGAGTTGTAGTAGTTTTTATGTTATTGATTTTGTCCCTTCATCGTGTGTGACAGCCAAGGTAATTATTCAACAGTCAGAGGTTTTGGCGTCATTGATTTTTAACGATTATAAATTTTTCCATGTCAGATGAAATTGATTTTTTTTATTTATTCTCCTCCCTGGTTCATTGATGATTCTTTATATTGAAAATCGTAATCTTATTTGAATCGCTCAAGTTTTATATAAAGTTGTCAGATTTTGATATGAAAAATGCCAAACATATGTTATTATTATATAAAAATCTTTAAAAAATCGTTAAAGTATGGCTGTTTGTTTATTTGCAATCATTTATAAACCTCAGTCAGCTTATTATACTTCGTTTATAATACATCTATCTATGTTTCACTTGTTCGTTATGCATACTAACACAGGGATGGGCAAACTACAGAAGCCGCATGAGGCCCGCGAGGCTTTGTTCACCAAAAAAAGTCGTCATGCAGACATTATGACCAAAAAAAGAGCCATAAATTTTAAAAAAATTCTTCCCCGGGTCGAAAAAGTTTGCTATTTGAGTACATATGCGACCCATCAAAGGTAAAACAGTTTTCAATGCGGCCCTCGCACGCAGCAAAAAGTTTGCCCACCCCTGTAATAATACGTTCATATTTGTTGTGCTGTGCAAGCAACAGTTCTCCAGAAAGGAGTCCAATAAACTTTATTGGAATGTATTGTTGGTAGTTCGCCGAGGCACATTGTTTTGTTTGGATGATAATCTTTTTTTTGTGTGGTGATGTTGTTCGCAGATGCTGTACGTGTGCGTGTGTGTGTGTGCGTGTGTGTGGGTGTGCATGTGTGTGTGTGTGGGGGGGGAGTGTTTTGCTGTTGCAGTTGTGTTTAACATTGCTGTTGTCGTTTCGCATGCTAATATATATACAATTTCATAATTACGTATCAGTATGGCATCATTTTGTTGTTGGTCCTAACCGAAAATGTTTTATAGTCCTTCTTGACCATAACTATTCTACACGCATTGTTTGCCACGCAATCACACGATGTTCGTAAAAAATAAACACGGAATGTAAGCTTGCTTGCCAAATGCAACTATCAAGATGAATATTATAAATCAAGGGGAAGGTGGGAGAAACAGCGGAGAATACGTTTGGAGAGGTAAGAAAAGAAAAAAAAATAGAAGCAACGATAAGAAGGAAAGAGAGAGAAAGAGAGAGAGAGAGAAAAAGAGAAAGAAAGAGAAAGCTAGAGAAAAAGGTTAAAAAACAGAGATAAAAAAGAAGAATGCAAGTGAAAAAGAAAAAAAGAATGCAAGTGAAAAAGAAAAGAAAAAGAAAAAGAGAGAAAGAGAGAGAGAGAGAGAAAGAGAGAAAGAAAATGACAATGAGAATGAGAATAAGTAAAAAGGAAAAACATAAAATACAAAGAAGGCGAAAGCGAAAAAAACAGAGAATGAATTATTGTAGAAGGCAGGAAGAGTGAGTTAGCATGCGCTCTAACAAACCTCGCTGTCAGCAAATTCAATCTCTGTTATATCTATGTTCTTCTCACCAATCAGCTCCATCATCTGTAATTAAGTGAACGATAATAACAGCAACAACGATTAAATAATGATTCAATGGATCTTCTTTAATTTGATTTTTTAACTTTCACAATATTTCATAATATTTACGATAATATATCGACACTGAAATTATTAACAATATCATCATCGTCGTCATCATCATCATCATCGTCGTCATCATCACTAACATTACCATCATCGTTAATGATATTATCACAAAGAAAATAAAATCGAAATAGAAACCCTGGGATTTAGTTTGGAGTGTACGACGACATGGCCGTTGTTCGTTAAAAGGAAGACATGACCATTCGTACCTATCTGTTTGTGTGTGTGTGTGTGTGTGTTTGTTTGTATGTTTGTTTGTTTGTACGTATGTGTTTATATGTCTGTGTTTGTATGCCTGTGTTTTTATGTGTGTGCTTGTATGTCTGTGTCTATATGTGCGTGTTTGCATGTGTGTATTGTTTGTGTGTGTCTGTATGTATGTGGGTTGTCTAAGTAAGTTTGTATATATGTGAGTGTGTACATAGGTACACGCCACCAACACTCATACACTTGTGCAGACACATTTACACACACACATACAAACATACATACAAACACACACATACACACATACAAACATACTCACACACATAAAAACACACACAAACAAACATACACAAATACAAACATACACACACACACATATAAACACACACACACACACACATACGCAGACATACATTTATCTGGAACGAAATTAGCTCTTAAACCATTATCGGTGTCAATTTCAATTAAGTTCCATCATTTCACAACTCAGATGCAGAG
>NW_008705295.1:859210-915203 GCF_000326865.2 Helobdella robusta | reverse complement strand
ACATTTGATGGTGTTTTATAGAAAACAAACTAGCAAACAAACAAGTGAATGAGTGAATGAATGAATGAGTAAATGAATAAATGAATGAACAAACGAAGGAACGAATGAATGAATGAAAAAAAATTAGAGAAAAAAATCAGCTTAAAGACAAAAAAACTAAAAAACAACTTATATAATAATGAATGAATAATTAAACAAACGAACAAATAAAAGAATAAACAACAAACAAACAAACCAAACAAACAAACCAAACAAATCAAACAAATCAAACAAACAAACAAACAAACAAACAGACAAACAAACAAACAAACAGACATACAGACAGACATACGAACCGTCAAATGAAACCTACCTCATTCATAGGAATCCTATCCATCAGTTCTTGCACTCCGACGTCAATTGCCACTACGCCAACCAAGTTATCGGAAGGATACTGATTGAAATAATTGTTTTATTTTATTATTATTATTCTTTAAAAATCAGGATCTGACAAACGCAGAAACTGCAAATTGGATGAAAATTGAAACACTAAAATTAAAAATGTCATCTATTAATAATTTTGGCTATATAATTAATTATTATTATTATTTCCACAAATAATTTATTCAATTTAAATTTGATTTAACAAAACCAAAAATATTTTCAAAAGTGGATACAAATATTTTTTAATTAAGTTTTTAAAAATACGCGATAATTGAGCGATGCAATGCAGTCAAATGAAACTAGCTTAGGTGTGTCGTGGTGATGGAACTGGATGGAAAATTAGACGAAGATTTTGAAGGAATTAATGGATTCTCCTAATAAGACACTCAGAAAAGTGTACTGTCAGTCATAACGATGATGATGACGATGGTGGTAATCATGGTGATAATTAATAATGAATAAGTAGATGTAAGTTATGGTGGTAATGAGTTGTCAGGTCTTTAATAACAATGGTGAAGATGGTGATGATGATAATAATGATATAAACCATAAACACGATAATGATGATAACGATGACGATGATTGCCTCGCGAGGCCAACAACAAAGCAAGCCAAGTTTATATTGATTGATCTGTAAGCCCTTTTCAAACTTCTACCTTGGTGTACGAACCTACCTACGTACTACACGTGTGTATACAGCAACAGCCTGTGGTGCACACACATGAATACAATGATCACACACATACACACACACATACATACAAACACACACACACACAAACATTACTATTTTTAACCATGCAAATCTATAAATGTATCATGTATCTAAATGAAAATATTGTTAATATGGATATGAACACGATTACTTATTATCATATAAAAACATAAAAACAAACACAGGTAAACGTGCAAAGAAATGCACATACAGACACGCATACATTTACACGTACACACACACACAAAGACACGTATGTGTAGCACTAAAATGTACTTAATAACTCACACTAAAAGCCTACTCGCTTCAAATTTGTCAGAGCATAATAAATTTTCACATATGACGACGAAACAATTGTATCGTAAGTAAACAAATTATGAATGAATGAATGAATGAACGAACAAACAAATGAATGAATAAATGAACATTCAACATCGTCGGTTGCGTAAACAAAACACTTAATCAACCAAGTTCATCATCATCTGATTTTTGAATGTTTGGAGTTAAAAAATGAGATAAAAAATGGAGATAAAACACCACACACACGCACACACACACACACACACACACACAAAGAATGAATATGGAATCAAATTGCAACCACCAAAAAAGTTTCTCCTCTATTCCATCCTATCCACCATCAGACGCCCGCGCAAGCATCCACACAACAATTGCACTCAATATAGTCATAGATAGACATAAACATATATGTATCAAACCCAAACCTGAAATCTAAACATGCACTGACGCACTTGATGACGTCATAAGGCTTATATAGGAGTAAAATACGCTTTTCAGCATTTTACCTTTTTATTTCGCTTACCGTCTTTTATATATTTTTTGGGTTTTTTTTTTATTTTTGTCAATCTGCAAACATTTTCTTCCCATTTTCCCTCGTCATATTGCTTTATTTCATACTCGTTCAATTCTTTTCAGAGACCACACATTTTAAGAGCAAATAAATGTAATAGTAGCGATCATCCAAACATGAGCGCTTTTAAAATAAAAGTAGCCACAAACATATAGATGCAAGAACAAACATTCAGATATTTCGTTTAAAAGCATTGAAAATGTTTCTGTTTTTTGGAGTTTTTGTTGTATTTTATTTCAAATGACTGTTTATTCTTTTGTGTTGTTTACATTTTTTGTAGAAGTTGTAACATTCAAAGCAGAGCAACAACAAATAAAAGCATGTTTATATACAAAAACTCACACACACACATACATACATACATACATACATACATACATACATACATACACACATACATACATACACACATACATACAATTAAATACAAAAACGTCCAAATATATATTTATTCTATTGATAAACAGAAGCTTGCCTACCAAGCCAAAATACATTAACATTAACCACGGATGAATGAGCAAACTGTTGTTGCGAGTGAAAATGCTACATAAATACTTACATACAGAGACACACACACATATATACACACATACATACATGCATGCATACAGACATGCAAACAGACATACAGACATACATACAGACAGATACCCATACACAGCACTGCTCTTATCCAAAAACAAGGCAGCGTTACTATCTGATTGACGTTTAGTTCACTTGATTCACTTCATTCTTTTGTGATTCACTTCATTCTTTTGTGATTCACTTCATTCTTTCAATTTATTTCACTCTTGGACAACAAAGATGAAAGCTTACATTACAATAACATCCATTATAATTTACGACCAGCCGAATCAATACTCATAGAACGAAGTCATCTGATGATAAATACTCAACAAAATGCAACTGGAAATTTCAAATGATGACGATGATGACGATGGTGACGCCGCTGCTAATGGCAATAATTGTGGCTCAATAAATAACTACACTAATAGAAGCAGAGACTTGAACGAAGATTCTGATTATGAGGATGATGACGACGACGATGATGACGATGGTGATGATTACCGTCTTCATCATCATTAGCATAATCTCAAATATTGTAAATACCTTAGTAAGTTTACTCACCGTACTGTTCTTCAGATCGTAAACTGGCCTTGATATGACGATGACAGGCTGCATGTTCTATATAGTAATGAAATAATTTTTTTTGAAAATTTAACAAAACTAAAGTTAAAAAAAAATAAATAAATAAAACAAACACTTAAATGAGTAGTAAATTTAAAATAGTGATTGGTAAAATGATGTCATCGCCATCATCGTCGTCGTCATCATCGTCACAATCATGTGAGTGATCTTTCGTCTCTAACATTTCCCATCCAACCATTCCATAGAATCAGTAGCAGCAGCAGCTAGCATCCAAACAGAACAGAGCACTATAAGGATGATTAATCAAATTCAACGCCAGTTTAATCGTTATCCATCTTTCTTGATGTTGGCTTTATTTATTATCACCCTTGTTGCCATCCTCATCGTTATTTTCTACGTAATCGGCGTCATCATCAGTCTCATCATCTTATCATTTTTATCATCATAGTCTACGTCATCATCATTTTCACCATCGTCGTCATCATCATATCCTAAACAATCGTCGTTATCATCGTCTTTGATGATAGGCTTCCAGTTTAGCACTTTTACGGCAAATTCTAGTTTAATGGGGCCTTATTTGTATAAGTTTTTTTTTATTATTTTATTGTTCGTTTTTTGTTTCATTTTTCTTTATTTTAATTTCTATCATTAACTTCGAAATAATGATTGGTGAGTTCTTTGCTTTCATCATGTCAATATTCTTTTTTTAAATTTTTTATTTGTTTCAATGTTTACCTCATTCACAACAATCATCACCATCATCATCATCGTCGTCGACTATTTCATCACTATCATCATCATCATCGCTATAATCCTCCTCCTCATCATCATCATTCTCACATCACTATTCTCACCATCGTCGTCGTCGTCATCATCTTAAACACAACGTGCCAAAAGACAGCAAACATTTTTCTCAACAACTACAAACAGCTAATAGCTAACGATTATGTTTTCGTAATGCGTGGTCCAAACCACGTGACTTGCTCTGTGCAACGTCATTGGCCGGCTGATGACGTGTATGTATTCCTGGAGTAAAACAGTTGAATTCTTCATCATCATTGTCAACGTCATCATTGTCGTCATCGTCATCACAATTATCATCATAATTTTTATTGTTATTGTTATAAATGCGTACTTATATGAATACCGCGTACAAGCACCTACCTGTATGTGTTCGTGAATATCTGCCATCGTAGATATGTGAGAATAATAGCCTGTGATGTAATATTGTTAGATATAATATGAATTATTAATAATTAATAATAATATAATTATTAATAATTTCTGCATACATATTTACATACATACATACATATTTACATACATACATACATACATACATACATACATACATACATACATACATACATACATACATACATACATACATACATACATACATACATACATACATACATACATACATACATACATACATACATACATACATACAAACATACATACATACATACATACATATAGTACCTACCTTTATTAGTGCATGCAATGTGTTCCACGTTACTCGAGTCACCGACTTCACGGCCGATCAGATACGTGAAGATACGTACCTGTTTTAGCAAGAATCACCCTTTCAAGAATCACCTTTTTATATTACTTTATCGATTCAATCGATCTTTTTCTCCTTTTTCACTCGTTCATTCATTCGATTTTTTATTTATTAATGTTTTTATGTTTTTTTGTTATTTTAGTTGTTGGTTATTCTTCCTTGGCTAAGTTGTTCACTTGTTTGGTGAATGATTTTACAGGTTTTACTCGTAATTTTTAATATTATTACACTCAAATAAACTGGTATACAAACAACTGCACATACACGCAAACAAACAAACACACGCACATGAACGCAGACCCACACACACACACAAACAAACACAAACAAACAACCACATACACACAAACATTTACTCAGACATACATTTGAATTTGGCCATCGAGCTTTAAAGGCATTGAACATGTCGTCATAAGCCTCCGTTGCACCATCAGTTATCAGCATTATCATTCGATTGCATGTCTTAAACGATGATGAAGAAGATGATGATGATGACGATGAAGATGACGAGGTTGATGACGATGAAGATGAAGATGACGAGGATGATGAAGTTGATGACGTTGTTGATGACGTCGATGAGTTTGTATAATCCTGTAAAATGTTTCATCATTCTTTGTATTAACTTCGTAGTCATGGTATGTCTATTATCATCGTTTGCATCATCATTATTATCATATTATTATTATCGTTCTTATCATCATCATCATCATGAGTTTCTAGCATTAAAACCATTTTACATTAAATTAGAAAAATTACAACACTTTTATCATCTTATCATGGTTCATCGTTATTCATTAAACTATTTCAGAGAGATTTTATAACAAACTGTTTAGCAGTAATTCAATTTGCGAATATTCATTTTAAAAAATTTAATTGGAAAAAAGTTTAACAAATTTTTAAATGAAAACTTATCAAAAGAGTAGATTGAGTCGTAAAAATTTATTAAAAAATCAGATAAAAAAAACAAAAATACTGAATAAAATTCAATCAGGTTTTCAAAATGTCAAAAGGTCAAACTTTATTGAGAAGTTCAAAGGCCACATTAAATGCCATTTCATAGTTGGCCATGTTCTGCGTTGTTAGGCCTGTCTTTAGTTTTTCTATGATGATCTTTATATGATATGAGTTTGTGTGTGTTTGTGTGTGCGTGCGTGTGTGTGTATATGTGCGTGTACGTGTGTCTGTGTGTGCGTGTGTATATGTGTGTGCGCGCAAAAATACGAAAAAATATGTAAAAAATATTCTTTTTTTTAAAATAATATTGCTAGTGCTGGTACTATTACTACTGTTACTGTATTTAGAGTGAAACAACTACTACTACTACTACTATTACTACTATTACTACTACTACTACTACTGCTACTGCTGCTGATGCAGCTGCTTCTACAAACCTTTTTGTTTGATGGAGTACCTTGCAGTAAGGTCCCATTATAACATGGCACCAAATAATTTATGGTGTCTGAAAACTGATGATGGTGGTGGTGATGAAGATGATGATAAGGATGAGATAGAAAATGAGGATGACGATTGATGACTATGATAATGACGACAATGATGCTGGTGATGATGACGACGATGATGACGATGATGTTGACGGTTAAGATTCTAATATTATATTTTATAATTATTGAAATGTTAAAGAAGATGACGAATATTTTGAGAGCCGTCACAGTATCAAACTCAAAATTTGATTGAATCATTCATGTCATTTTAAAAGAGTTCATTTTGACAAGAAAAAATACAACACACAACTATATCAACCAACCAACCAACCAACCTGCCAATCAACCAACCAACCAAACAAAAATAGAATATAATCAATTTTGAATACAATAATGAAAATTTTAATAAATTGTATTCAATATATAAACTATAAAATATTTAACTAACAAAACCTATCATTGGCTTATCAAGAAAAAACAAATAAAAATTTCAATCACATTAAACCAACACCAAACAAATGATTCAACCAAATCAACTAATCCTAAACGATCCAACACCAGTCTAACTTTTATAACGTTGAAAAAGTCATCGACACCAAACGTTTCCACAATTTTTTCCACTGTTGTCCTCGCGATTTCTCGTCTCAGACCTCTCATGCTGCCACTACTGTCGATCAAAATTATCGCGTTCTTCGGGCTATTTGCAGCTCTTATGTACCTGAGATTGCGTTTGTTGTGTGTGATTTTTGATGGCTCAAGTAGCTAGAGTGTCAAGGTTTGATTTTAGTTTGAAAGGCGCAGTGAGCGGATTCGATACCAAGAGATTTCTAGAAACGTTTCGATGTTAATTTGTCATAATTTGCTGCTGTCAATTTCATCATTTTTGTTGTGATATTTTCACCATCCTTTTTAATGTCATCTTTATTATTGTCAATGAGATTATTGCAAATATTAATCATCTTAGTCATAGTCGAAATCATCATCACACGTTTATAATACTCATCTTCATCACCACCACCACCATCATCATCGTCGTCGTCGTCATCATCGTCATCACCGTAATGAAAAAATGTTATGTGAGTTCAAATGATGAATGCTTCTCACCATGGTTGGAGGCGGCAGTCGTACAAATCAACGTCATCCTCCTGATGGCTCGGCCACCTAACTCCTTGTGACGTCATCGTTATTAATATAACTACGTCATCGTCGTCGTCGTTGCTGTCACCATCACCATTATCGTCGTTGTCGCCCACATCGTCATCCACATGTTTGTCATCACCATATCATCATCCATATCATCATTTTCATCATCATCCACATCATCACCATCATCCAGGTCATCATCATCATGTCCATCATCATCACAACCTGGAAAAATCCTCATGAAACCAGCGGAACTGGCGAAAACCTGCCAGGAGAGGTCAGGGTCATCTTGAAAGTTTTTCGTGAACGTTCCATCCAATTCGGAGGTCCAAGTTGCCCCGCTAATAATGGAAGAAGCTGGTGAGGATGATGATGATAATAATGATGATGTAGTGATGATGATTATGATGATGATGATTATGATGGAAATGATGATTGTGATGACTCCAAAGAATCAAGAAAATAAGAGTGAGTGAATCGTCAGGTAAGCTGATAGTGCAGAATCCATTCTTCCCTACTACAGAATGACGATTCAATTAATATTTAATCGCTCGCGGGGAAAGAGCCTAATTTGCAAAACTGAACAACGAACAATTCAATTTAGCAGCTTGAATGAAAATTTTCATTGTTCTTCGCTGTACGATCGGAAAAATCGTAAACCTTTCCCGACAACTTCTTAATTACTTCGTTACAATTGAATTTGCTGTGCTACAAAGACTGCGCCAACCACGCCACACCGCGCCGCGCCACACAGCGTAATTTCATGTGTACGTGCAAATACATCGTTATCATACACACAAATCTCAAAATATATTTTATTTCTAGACTGATTTGGTATTGGAACTAGGACACCGCGCAAGAACAACAGCGCAAAACATTGTAGACAGACACTCCTACCGATTGTAACTTTTTGATTGATTCATATGTCCATTAATTGATAGATGGTTGAATGTCTCGGTAAATTTGTTTCCAACGTATGATAGGTTCGGTTGCTAACAATTTTGTCATAATCATCAATAAATGCATGTATGTACATATGGTTGAATAAAATTAATGGAGTGAATGAATGAATGAAGGTGTGAAGGAATGAAATAGTAAATGAAAAAATAAATGAGTGAATAAATGAATGAGTGAATGACTGAATAAATGGGTGAATGAATAAATGAGTGAATGAATAAATAAACGAGTGAATGAATATATGTGCAGTAGATAAGCAAATGAGTGATTGATGGTTATGTTGACTTGTCAATTTTTTCAGCAAAAAAAATTGAAAAAAAATGATCGATTGATCTGAACGAACTAATGCAAAAGTTATACGACTGACTATTTTACTATTTTCACAAGTCATTTTATCGATTTAGTAAATAAAATTATTTAAAAAAAAGAAAGGAAAATCAAAAGCAGATTTGGCAATAGAGTGTGCTTAGCACGAGTTAAGAAGAAGTGAGAACAAGAAGACGATCGTAGGTTCAATTAGTATATCTTATAAGTACTTAGGAAATAATTTAGATTAAGACTTATACATAAATGCGCAAATTTTAAAAATTATTCTGCATTTTATAGGTAACCAGTGCAAGAGAACAAGATATGGAGATATATGAGAAAAGAAAGGGGCACGAGCAACTAGACGAGCAGCAGAGTTAAAAGCTTTACTTAAAGGATAGAGTATAGAATCAGGAAGACCATAGTAGAGCGAGTTACAATAATCAATCCTAGATAAGACTAACAAAGTAACAAGTAGGAAAAGAATAGGATCGTCAAAAAGAGGCAAAAGTTTTTCTATTCTACGTAGATGAAATAAGAATTTTCAGCAACACTATTAATCTGAGACAAAAGAAACATGCTTGAATCAAAGATAAAGCCTAGGCTACGAAACTTGTGAAAAACATCAAGAGTTTTAGTATCAGGAAAGATAAATAATAGAAGGAGTAGTAATAGAGTGTTTAGATTTATTAAAACAAATTAATTCAAATTTAGAAGGATTAAGTTTAGGGCACATAGAGTCAGGACCAAGCGATAATTGAAGAAAGACATAGAGATAGATGATGTGATGAACACTATTGTGATTAGATGGAGGAAAAAAAGTATAAATATATAAATCATCAGCATATAGTTGACTAGAGAAAGAAAAGTTATTAATAATACGAGGTAGTTCAGAGGTATAGAGTATAAATAGAAGAGGGCCAAAGATAGAACCCTGAGGTACTTCAAAAGTAAGAGTAGGGGAGTTAGATGTACCATTATTGAGAACAACAGATGAAAAACGATTAGAATGATGAGAATGATAAGAAAAAACCAAGATAGACAAAAATCGGTAATATTAAAAGAATGATCTAGCAGCCTCAAGAGAACAGTATGATCAACTGTATCAAAATCAGAAGAAAAGTCAAGAGCAAGAAGAAGAAAAAGAAGAAAAATTGAAATATCCAAGGCAAAAACAAATGCACATCATTATATTACAACCTGATACAGTGTGTTAATAATGTTATTCATGAGATTTGATGATTCTTTCAATAAAATTTATCATAATTAGTTCGTTAAAAAAAATCAATCTTTAAACATTGTTAGTTCTAAAGTTTCGAGGTCATATCAAATAATTTTATTTTTAATTTTTACCACTTTTTGATGAAAATTTTCGATTAAAAATCTCATTTCAATGAACTATGTATGAGATGAATGTATAAGATAGAACTAAATTTTCACCAGTTTTTCAATATAAGCCATTCAATTTGTTTTCCACAATAACACTTATAAATATGATACACAATACATGCATGATGCATTGTCATACCGACAATCTTATCTTTAAAAAATCTTAAAAAAGTGTAATTTTTTTGAAAAAATATATAAAATATATAACAAAAGTAATGTTATTTTCTGAAAAATTGTTTTTTCTAGTTTGGGTTATCCTCCAAAAAATTTTCTATTTGATAAATTATAGCTGACGCGTTAAAATGATGATAAGTGCATGTTCTTTTTGCCAGGTTTTTTCTCATCCATTTTTTCAGATGCTGGATGTTTTTTATTTTGCAAAATGAAAATAACTTTTTGAACGTCAAATTTGTTTATTAGCTGAATAATGTTGCTCGTTATTAACTAAATCAAAAAAAACGTTTTTTAGATAAGTAACAATTGTCGTTGTTATCTATGAATGTACAGTACAACACAAAACCATACACAAACATAAACATACATACATAAGTATATAAAAATTATACATAAACATACATGATCGTAGGTAGATACGGAAAGGTTTCTTATGTTAGTTATATACATATGTACTTACGGCAGAAATTTTTGTAAAAAATATTTATCCTAATGTTGCTTCAGACACGTATTTTGTTTTCAATAATTTTGTTGTTGCTGGGATTATTGTATACACTATTATACTTATTATAACTATTATTCATATTAATTACTGGTTTTTTTTATATTTTGTTATTCAGTTTTTTTTTTGGTCAATATTCTAGAAGTTATTTTTTAAGAAGCATCAAAGACACCTGCTTGACTGTAAAAAAAACATCCCAGCTACCAATTTTTTTTTCAAAGTAGCATAAATATAAAATATGTTAGCACTAAAAACTTTTAATGATACAGCCATACTGGAGAGTAAAAAGTATGAACTAGTAACGATAAAAATGTGTAAAATTATCTATCCAAGATTGCAAAACAACAAAATTAAGCATATAAATGCTTACACAAACAACACAATCATAAACAACAACTAATTAAACAACATAGACGTAAGCATAAAACCAGCAACAACAACAACAACGCAAACATAACCGACAAACCAGCATAAACAACGTAAACAGTGAACAACATCAGACATAGTATGAACAAAAATGAAAAATGTTAACAACTGCACTAAGTTGTCATTGGTTTCCGACAGCGGCTGCACCGACGTCTGACATTCCTTTGAACAGGTAACAGTGAATTTAAAAAAAAAATTGTAATTTTTAAACCAAACAAATCTGAATATAACGCAAAGTTTTAATTAGAATTTTTTTAGTAAATAATAGCAGAGCAATTTAAAACCCAAATATAAACACTTACGTTTCCAAAGAACAAACAATGAGAATATAATATACCCTACTCGAACGAAAAAATTTACTAATAGTAATAAAACTCCTAAAGAGAAAAAAATAAAATAAAATTTACAACCTACGGCAGTTCTTGCGACCTTGCCATTCATCAGCTCTTGTTACCGTATCAGCAGCAGTGATAATAAGCAGTAAAAAACATCAATACCAAAACACTAAAAACAACGACACACACTAAAACATCAACAACACACTAACAAGACATCAACAACGCAAACAGCAACAAAACAACAATGACACTAACAAACAACAACACACATCCCAACAGCAAACTAGAAAAAATGAGAATTTGGAAAATCACCGCTAGCCACAGAAATCAACTTCTAGATCTTCTAGCTAGCCAATCTGACCTCATCGTCAAAAAATTTATGTTACATCTCCCAATACATATATTCATCAGTGCGTACAAACATATATGCTCACAAACATATGCTCACAGACGATTCCACAAGAAATTAAAGATTGTAACACTTTGCATCTTTTTAAAAATAAACTGAAAAATTTTTTAATTCCGAAAAGTTCTGTTTTTCAAGGATAATAATGTATATGTATATATATGTATATAAGTGTGTACATATTTCATTAACATTGATACATTTTCTCCTATTGACAATTTTATTTTATCATTGAGAAGCAATTTTGAGCTGCACGGTGGCCGAGCCCACAAGAATTAATTTTCTTTTTTTGGTCTCCGAATCATTCATGCTTTTGTTTTGTTTGATTGAATAAAAGTGATTTGATTTTGATTTGAAACACACGATCATTTGTACACTGTACACACACATTTACACTCACACATACACACACACACATCCACTAACCCTAACCCACACACATACTCTCACACACATACACACACAGGCACACACCGAAACAAACACGGACATATGTTATATATAAATTTTTGCAGAATTTATTGTACTGAAGAATTGAGTGGCATGATCGTACATTGTTTCCATCTTAAAAATTTATCTAATTACTTTCGTTCAACAAAGGAGTCATTATCAATTTCTTCTACGATGAAAAATTTATGGTTCACTTTCTTTGAATATTTTAAATAACAAGTAAGAGTTGAAGAAAAAAATAATACACAGTAATAATTATTCTTACTTAGAACAATCAAATAAATTTCATTAAGTTTTTAATGGAAAATTATAACAAAAACAAAAGAAAAACAAAAATATGAAATGAACCATAAAAAAATTTAAAAAAGCCATAAAAATCCTAATAAAGATAAAAATAATTATAAAACTAATCGAACTAGGATAAGCCAAAACCCCGAATTATGCGAAAAATTTTCACTTGATGTCTTTGTGTGGTGATTGTCATTCCTTAACTACACATTCAAGAAGGATTAAAACTCAAGCCTAGTTTGCATCTTAATGCTCATACCTAGCTACCTTAAAATTTTGTATTCGTACATAAATACCATATCCATTTCAATAAAATACCAAAGCGTGTGTGTGTATGTTTGTTTGTGCGTGTGTGTGTGCGTATGTATGTGTGTGTGTGTGTATGTGTGCGTACCTTATACCCACTTTTAATAAATCTTAATACACCCTAATTAACACAGCAGTGTTTGCGTGTGTCTGCGTGTGTGTGTGTACGTGTGAGTGTGGTTATGTGTTTGATACAGTTGTATATTCACACAACCACAGTACCAAATTTAATAGCTAGACTTTGGCAATGTTTATGAGAAGACAAAGATGATAAAATTAACTCGACTCAACAGTCGATACGTCATACCTCTTGTCTGCATTGTAGTGCTTTTTAGTGTGCAAACTAATGACGCCGTCTAGTTTTTAAAGTTATTGAAATGGATGTTTTCGTTGTCGTTGTTGTTGTTACTCTTGATAATGACGTCACCAATTTTGTTATCATCGAAATCAATTCTTCGTCATTTTCATAATAGCATCATGAACGCAAAAATAGCCTGACCGGTAAAAGGTTACAGATAGTTAGATGTAACGACTATTGTACGCACAGACGTGTTGTAATAGAAATGTAGATTGTCTTTTCATTCATTTATCTTTTTAAATCACTCACTTCATCATGTCATTTTTGTTGTAGGAAAAAATATCTCGGCTATATATATTGTACATATCCCTTTAAATACTTTTGTATTCAGGTGCATGTGTACTTGGTAGGTACGTACATACGTACGTGCACTTATATGTGTGCATCTTTTATAATTGAACTTCATCTCAGATATATATGTGTGTGTGTGTGTGTGTGTGTGTGTGTGTGTGTGGTGTATGTGTGGTGTGTGGTATGTGCGAGCGTTCACAACGAGTACATGTTGCGTGCGACAGTAGGATTTAAAACAAGATATGACCAGGGAGTTTCTGGCTGAAAAGAAGATTGTAAATGATGCTCATTGTTTGTGGGTCTACATTTCTGTATGTTCGTGTGTGAATACAAATTGTGTGTGGATATGCTGTTATATATCAGTGTGTACATGTGTGTGTGAGTGTGTGTGTCTGACTAAATATCACACAGAAACACACAGATACAAACTTACATATACAAGCATACGGATACAAACACACAGATACAAGCATACGGCAAAACACAGATAAAAACTCAAAGATACAAACATACAAATACAAACATACGGATACAAACATACAGATACAAAACATGCATACGAAAGTGTTAAACGTGATGCAAATTATGCAAGCCATCACACCAACCAGAACAACCGGACATAACACTTTGATATGTTTATGGGGACGTAAGAACCAACCAGCTGACTGACCAGCTGATTGACTGACCAACTGAAGCATCTCATACAAACATCATCGTATCATACTTTTTTGGATTTTTAGTTCTTCAAAAAAAAAACATAACGGAAAATTTTTTTTTATTTAAATAAAAAATTAAGAAATTATGTTTTTAACTTTTTAATATAATTAATAAATAAAATTTTACAATAGAAAATTAAATTTTGAGAAAACAGATCCAGCTTTGAATTTTTTTAAAAACATTACCATCATTGTCACAATGTTTTTTTAATGTAAGCTTAAACATTTTATTTTTAATCGATTCTTTACAACTTTTCTTAGAAAACTCGATGCAGCACAATTTTTCTCGCCATCTATCAATTATTGCTGACACAACAGACTTTAAAAAGTTAGAAAAACAAACTGAAGCAGAAAAAAACCTCAACAAATTGGCTTTGACATTTGAAACTACAAAAATCAGCCAGCAACTGCAAATCATCAAAAAACAAGGCGAGAAAGTTGAGTGAAAGATTGAACAAAAGTAAAACGCCGACAAAAGTTATGAACAACACTGCAAGGCAAAATAAATGAAATAGATCAAATGCAATACAACGTATTACAATATAATACAATACATCAACAACAACAACAACAACAACATCATCAATACAACAACATCAACAACGTTGCATCAACACAAAACGTTTATAAAAACACCAAAACATATCCCAACAACACTCACATACACACACCTTCAACAGCATATAAAACAACTCACAGCACAAAGGATTTCCCGACATGCAAACCAACACTAAAACAATTCCTTCAATACTTGACCGCTTTCGGCTTCAACAAATTTAATATTAATAACAAAAATAATAAAAATCATAATAAAATTATAATAATAATTGGCGCAACAAGAAAAACAAATAAAAATTTAAATAAAATCCCCACACTTGCTACCAAGAATTAAATCTAAAGAGAAATCACATCACAATTTCTGCAAATTATTTCAAATTTCAGCGATCAACAATTGCTAGCGTTAGAAGCATCAAAGAATACATCAAAAATTACATCAAAAAACATTAACCACATGACAAAAACATCAATAGCAACAAAACAATAATCATGCCTTGCAAGATTACTAAACCGACCGATAAAAAATTGTTTATATGAATAAACAGACATGAAGTTTTACTATGTTACTAATGTAACTAATCACAGATGATCGAAATCATTTCGAAAAACTTATAAAAAAATATGTATAAATGGAGTAAATTTCACAAGACAAGTGCAAGAGTAGCAAGATAAAGGGATACTAACATTCATCGAAGACGTTTGTGGGAACATGCACGGTACTGTTTTGGTAGTTGACGAACTGTTTGAATGCTGTGTGCCTGGCGTCTTCAAGCTGAAATTCGACGCTTAAATTTTTGGCCTTTGGATAGCTCATCTAAAAATAATTTAATTTTTAAACATTTTAAGTTTCAGTTTTCAAATATTTTAGTATTTATTTATTGGAGTTAATTTGAAAATTTAAAAAAAGAGGGATTATCCCAGGCTGATCAATATTGTTTTGGAATGTTATATGTATAAAACGTGATCATTCTGACTATAGAACTGATATCATCACAGCATTCATCATCATCATTATCATCATTATCAACATAATCATCACCATTACAACCACAATTATCATCATCGTCATTATCATTATCATCTCCGCAACATTCATCATTATCATCATCATCATCGTTGTCACCGTAATCATAACCATTGTTACCCCCGATTTATCATTATCATCATTTTCATCATCGTCATCCTCATCATCATCATCAACGTCGTCGTCATTATCATCATCATCATTCCACGAAAGATGGTGGCTTGGTTATCAATAATTCAGCAGAGAAACAGTCAAGTGCGAACGAGTCATGGTAGCAGAAGAAGAATTTCAAATTTTCAACATTTTATTTAATTTTCTATTTTGAAAAATAATTAGAAAATTTATTTAGATTATAATTAAATTTGTAAAATAAAATTCATTATATTATTCTAAGTTATAAATATTATAAATGAAATTCACTACGAATCAGTAGGCTGATGACCGAGATGGTGGTGCTGATGATCATAGTCAGTATAGCGAAGATGTTGATTATGATGAAAATGAGTGTGATCAAATAGATAATGATCATAAGAGTTCTGATAACAGAATAAAAATAATAAAAATATTATGCGTAATTATTTGAAAAATTGTGCTAATATTCTTACCAAAATAAAATTGTAGCAATGCAAAATTCTTTTTTTTTCCTTTCCCTCCCTCTCTTTTTTCTATTCTCTCTTTATCTCTCTCCTCTCTCTCTTTTTATTTTTCTCACTTATTTTTATCCTTATTTTGTTTTTCAATTTGTTACTTTCTTCAGCCCTCCGGCACATTTATTTTCACAAAATGGCGCACCGTCGTAAAACACAAGAAAGAAAGAAAGAGAGAAAGAAAGAGAGAAAGAAAGAGAGAGAAAAAGAGAGAGAGAGAAAGAGAGAGAGAGAAAGAGAGAGAGAAACTTAAGAAAAGAGAGAAGAAAGAGAAGAAAGTTAGTGTCAGACTAATAACATTCGGATGGCTGGACGAAGCATAGTGCATACTTGCTTTTTAACTTCTCTCTTTCCATTTTTTAATTTTTTATCTTCTTTTTATAATTCATTCTTTTTTTCTTCTTATAACTCTCTCTTTTTTTCTCACTTTCTTTCTCTGACTCATCTCTTCCTTTTGTTATCACCCACTCTTTTCTCTCTCTCTCTCTCTTTCTCTCATTAAACTGGTTACCACCGTATTAATATTTATTATTTATTTATGTGGCTTGTTTTTGCTTTACGACCAGAGTTATTATTACAAGTGTGTTGCAGTGTCAATTTGTCTACTTACTAAACTTCTTATCTGAATGCACTTTTACACACATAATATATACTCGTTAATTAATTTATTTATTTACAATGTATAACATAAATAAAACCAAAACGTATTTAAATGTATATATGTAAAATGTATATATTTAAATTTTTATATTGTATGTTGTGTATGCAATAATACATTTTGCTTGTATTCTGATGTCTAAAAGTCAATATTCGTTTGATTCGGTATTTTTTGATAAAATTTTTTTGTGGTTGTTCGTTTGTATGTCCATGTGTTTGTATGTTTTTCTGTGTGTATGCATGCGCATGTGTGTGTGTGTGTGTGTTTGTTTTTCTGAAATGATTAAATGATTGAGTTTTTTTTGGAGTTTAATCTGAGTTAATTAATTTAAATTCTGCGTAGCATGTGATTAATTGATTGATTGGTTGATCGATTGACTGATTGTTTGATTGATTGACCGACCGACTGACTGATTGATTGACTAATTGATTGATTGGCTGGTTTATATAACATTCAAACGAAAAATGCAACCAAAAATATTAAATGTAATAATAATTTTAATGAGAATGATGGTGATGACGGTGATGATAATTGTGGCGATAGTGATTATGATGATGATGGGAATAAATAACGAGAATAATAATAATTAAATTCCGGTTGGTCCGAAGAACATTCTTAATTTCCTAAGAGAATATCAATCTGATAGCTGATGCTGATGATGATGATGACGACGACGACGACAACGATGATGATGACTATGGTGATGATGTGATGATGATGATGACGACGGCGATGATGATGACTATGGTGATGATGTGATGATGATGATGACGACGGCGATGATGAGGATGGTGATGAAGCGTTTGAATGGTAAATATGAATAATAAAACTATCAAGATATCAAAATAAAGAAGAATATTTAGCGTATCTGTTTTACTGAAGATAATTCTGATGAAAGCTTATATTGGTGGTGATATTTGCAATGATTAATACGACGATGACGACGATGATGATGATGATGATGATGATGATGATGATGATGATGATGACGATGACGATGATTAGTGATGATGATGATGATGATTGGAATGGAATTAGATTGTGAAAACAAAATCCTCATCACTAACTAACCAACCTTCACCTCCTTATTAGCTTCATAATTGGCATACGCAGTTTCTGCTGCTATCAGCAACCTCTGTAGAAAAAAATATATATGGAAAGTATAATAAATATTATATCTGATTCGTAATTATTATTCAAATACATTTGGAATTTTATAATTAATTTAATTAATAATATATTGTATAATAAAATATTAATAAGAATAATAAATTACTATTGTAGTGTTGTGCATAAGAACCACTGAACGAAAGAATGCAATGAATGAATGATTGATTGAATGAATGCGTGAATGAATGCGTGAATGAGTAAGTGAATGAACGAATAAATGAGTGAGTGAATGAATTAAATAAAAATATGCAAATGAACAACTAAACAAACATGTGAATGAATGATCCAACAAAAAAGCCAAAAATACATCTATACACATTTATACCTTAAAATACCAAATTCCAAATATAACCGGTGTAATGGCTGTACGTATCGAAACAGGTATCAAAACAAGTATCGATACAGGTTTTAATACAGGTATCGAAACAGGTATCAAAACAGGTATCGAAAAAGATGTCCATACAGGTATCGATACCGGTATCCATACAGATATCGAAATAGGTATCGATACTCGTTGTGATGAAAAGTTATACATTTTAAAATTACCTCTCCTGATTAGAAAAATCGCGGACAGGTGTAAAAAATCAGAAAAAAATTCTTCATATGCAGGTAGGTACATACGCACATATTCATCTCAGTGCATTCTCTAATTATATTTCGACCTTGAAAGTTTCGTTCACATTACTTTACAAATGAATGCAGCCACATGCTAGCCTCTCTTGCAGGAGTTTAAAACTCAAAAACATCTCAGACAGTGAGTTATCAATTTTTTCAATATTTTTTTTTGTATAAAACCAAGAAAAAACACTTCTACCCATTTGTTTTTGGTGTGGTAATTTTTTATTATAAATGATACTTCTGTGTGCGAGATGAAAGCTAAGGTTGTTCTGATGTCTGATGTGCTATCCACATGTGATACTGTACCGTACTTTTTATTTTAAACCAAATTTAACTGATTTTTAGCACTATTTATAACCACTGCTTTTGTATTTGTATCACAAAATCACTTCTTTAATAACTCAATAAATTATAAAGGTAGCTAATTGTTGGTTAATAACTAACGAATAAATAAATGCATTTATAATTAACAAAACTCATTCTATTTTGATTTATTTAGTTGCCTTTTGTCATAAACATCATCATCATTATTCTTTTAAATGAAAATAAACTTTTGTCATTCAACTTTCACCTTTTACGACGATGCAATTAATTCAACAATATGGGCGGGCGTCACATAGAAAAATACTTTTTCATAAAGTTATGAGAAAATTTTCCGAGATAAAAAAAAAATAAAATTTTGTGTTAAAATAAAAATAAAATAAAATCACATCAGATTTTAGTACTTTTTGCACTTTTTAACGAAATAATTATCTCGACGTTCTAAAGAGAACCAGCCGAAAGGATTGTCAAATTAAAATGACGTCATAATGATTAACACGCACACACTCACACACTAATACACATTCACCCACACTCACATACGTACACACACACACTCACACACACACACACACACACACACACACACACATAATAACTAAAGCCAACCGCAGAACATACGCTCCAGAAGACTATGAAACATTCCAATGTAATTATATATCAATAGACTCACGCACACGCATTATAATTTGGTTATTTATGAGTGTGTGCGTGTGAAGACGTGTTTGTGTGTGTGAATGAGTGTGTTAGTGTGTGAATGAGTGTGTGTGTGTTGTGTGTGTGTGTAAATGCGTGTGCGTGAGCGTGTTTCATGCGTTTCATTTCTCTTCTACTTTGAACTATCACATAAAATTTTGATTAATTCCACAGGAAATTATATCACCCAAATGGATGTTTCATTTTCAAAGACAACCGTTCATTTAAATTCATGAACATACTGAGTTGAGTGAAATGTATGTAGTACTATTATAATTTGTTGTTTGGATTATATTTGTATCAAACTGCCTGTATGTTTTGTGTAGTTCCAAAAAAAAAATTTTTTACAGCATTCATTAGACATACATGCATACTTTAGAAAACATTTGAAAAATGGACCAAACTATATGTATTATGTTTGTTTTTTATGTCGATGAATTTTTTATTTTTTAAACAAAATGTTTGAAAAAAATTTTATTTTTAGCAATGTTTATCTATCTGATTTATTACATCCACGTAAAACATATAAAAAATATAAACAAATATATGTGTGTGCGTGTGTTTGTGTGTGGGTATGTGTGTGTGTATGTGTGTGTACCGTGTGTGTGTGTGTTTGTGTTTGAACAAACAAAATATATAATAGAAACAAAAATAACACAGTGTTAAAATATTTATAAATATTCAACGTATTGTGTTGTTTGCGTTTTAATATAAGCAAAATAAGAAATAGGCAGAATGAGAAGAAAAAAACGAACAAAAATGAAAACAGAGATATAATGGAATTATGTTAGCTGCACATCAAAATACAATTAGATTATTGTAAGTGTGTGTGTGTACGTGTATGTGTTTTTGTATATTTTAAAACGTATGTGTGTGTTTGTAGATGTCTATGTACGTATATGCTTTCTACGTTTTGCGCGTGTATGTGTGTGTTTGTGTATATGTGTTTTTATGTGATGGTATGTGAATTTTTAACTTTTTCAAAATATCATCTTGAAAGGCAAAACTTCAATTTTTGTTCTATCTAAAAAGAGCCAACTTTAGCAAAGTTTCAATTTTTCCACGTAAAATCCATACCTTCATAAAAAAAACTATCCATCATTCCACAAATAAAATTATTTCAACAGCTATTTCAGCCGCAGAAATTTGATGATATTTTATTTCACTCCTTAAAATAAAATTTTATATCATTTTTTAAATACTCTTCATTTTTTAAGAATATGTGAAATTTTAGTTAAATCAATTTGAAGATAGATCTTATAACGTAATCATAAACCCTGCTAACATGATAATATTTTATCATCATTATTTGATTATTATGATTAGTTTCACAACTATAATGGACATCATCATTATTCTTATCATCTTACACACGCACGCACACACGCACGCACACACGCACACACACACACATGTACACACGCGCGCGCGCACACGAACACACGAACACGTGCACATAAATATGGAAACATGGTGGTGAGGTTGGTGGTGCGTGATGGGAAACAACTTTCCCATTAACTCGCTAATGTGTTTAGTGGGATTGGTGCATGGATGAATGGATGGATGGATGGATGGATGGATGGATGGATGGATGGATGGATGGATGGATGGATGGATGGATGGATGGATGGATGGATGGATGGATGGATGGATGGATGGATGGATGGATGGATGGATGGATGGATGGATGAATAGTTGGATGCGTGGATGCGTGGATGAGTGGAGAGAAAAGGATAAATAAATGAATGAATAAATTGATAAATTAAAATTTATTGTGAAGATGAACAGATAAAAAATAAATAAATAGCCAGATTGCTATTAAAGTAATGCATATAATGGGTGTTTGTGGAAAAATAACTGGCGAAATTAAAATGATGGATTGATTGAGGTAATTCACCGAACGATTGATGGATGAATTTGTTGTAGGATGGATGAATGAGTGAACGAACAATCAAACAAGCAAACAAACGAACAAAAGAACCAACGAACAAACGAATGGTTGAGTGATTGAATGAATGAATAAATGAATGAATGAACGAATGAATGAAGGAACGAACGACCAGATGGATAATAATGATGAATTGACGAAATTCTCAGGCGCTTGAAACTTTAATCGCCCAAATGAATGAACCCATCATTAATATAACTATACAAAAATTATTCTACTCATTCAAGATATGTTAATGTTAAGAATAACAAAAACAACAATAATAATAATAATTAATAATAAAACAATAAAAACAATAAAAATCCTTCATTGAAAAGATAAATTACATTAAAAAACAAAAAACAAATTATTAACATTAATTCAAATAAAGCAAATATGATAAAAGACCAAGCGCCGAATAATTATCCATTGATGTACGGTCGGTAGTTTTTCAGGTTTTATATTAAAACGCCCTTACTGATTTAGCCACGCTTTAACGTTGAATAAAATGACAAAATGGAAGATAAAAATAAAAAAATTGTAAAATTTTTTTGAAAAACTCAAGTTTTGGCAAAAAATAAAATGGTTTTCAAGGACTATTAGTTGTGGAATATAGGATTTCTACAAAAAAATTTTCAACAAATATGAAATGAGAATTTGTTGTTAACATCATAAAATAAATGATCGATTTTTTTTAAACTGTATTCCTCCAATAACATAACAGGAAGAAAACATTGTTAGCAAAATGGCCACCGGAAGTAATAAAATATGAAAAAGTATTTTTTCTATGGATCGTCGTCATCATCATCATCATCATCATTACCATCATTGCCGTCATAATCAACGTCATCAGCGTCATTACTATTATCATCACTATCGTTTGTCATCGTCTTCATTTTATTATCATCATCTTTAACACTATCCGTTTTATTCACTATTGCCGTGCTATCATTATCTTTATTACCATCGTCATAGTTAAAGTTGTAGTGCTGTAATGTTGTAAAGTTGTAGTGTTGTAATGCTGTAAAGTTGTAGCGTTGTAAAGTTGTAATGTTATAGTGTTGTAAAATTGTAATGCTGTAGTGTTGTAATGTTGTAATGTTCGTATGTATTAGTTTCATTTTTCTGGATATGATTAAAATCAGACGCATCTTTTGTTCGTGTTATTTATGGTCTTTATTTTGACAACAATGTTTTTGTTCTTATCACCATCCACCATCATCACCATCTATATCATCACTGTTATCACCATCGTCATCAACATCATCATCGTCGTCATCATCGTCATCATCATCGTCATCATTTCTGTAAAAAAAAACAAAAAATATATAACCATTTATCACGCAAATGTCTTTTATCATGTTCGATTCATCTTGATCGTCATCGTCGTTACCATCGTCTATGGCGTGGCCATCATCATCACCATTGGAATTATCATCATCGTCATCACATTTTTCATTATTAACATCGTTATTATCATCGTCGTCGTCATGTTCTTCATTATCATCATTAATCATAATAACTAATTCTCATTTGTATTAATTTATATCATCATTTCTTTTACCGCAATCGTTAGCTTCAACTCTTTACAAAAGTTATCATTTTATAATCTTATTCAACGAGCTCTTTCAACAGCAACAACACAACAAACACAACAACAACAGCAAAACAACAACAACACAAATCACAGCAACACAACACCAACAGCAAACAACACAACAAACAACATAGACTAACTTGTAGTGCTACAGATTTCTTCAAGAACAACGCCTCGAGCAGTCCTTTAAATTTCTCCACAAGTTTCAAACCATCTACTTTAACAATTTTCGATGGAACCAAAAGGTACTCCTTGTGAAAAAATTATCGAAAAATTGAATAAAAACGGCATACAAACACAAAAACAGCTACAAATAAAAACATACAAAAGCATACAAACAGACGGAAACATACAAAAAACATAAGCAGACAAAAACTAACAGTTTGCAGTTCCGTTAGGGAAGTAACTTTTGTTGAAAGAGATACTAGGATTCTATGCAATGTGTTGGCCCAGGTTGTAGCTCTGAAAACATTTTGGTTGGATGCATTGCTTGGTGATTGTGTTGTTGTTGTTTTCAGTGTTTCTGTTGTTGTTTTTTGGTGTTGTTGTTGGTGGTGGTGGATTTGTTGTTTTTGTTTTTGATAACGTCCAAGACATTTTTTTTGAATGTTTGGCCATGTTTTTTTATGCTATTGAAAAGTTTTGACAATTTTTTCAAAATTTATTAGCGTCTATTTTAAGCCTGATAAGAAATTTTTTTAAACTTTCGTTCTGCATTTTCATCATGTTTTGGCTCATAAAAAAGATGAGAATTATTTCTGAGCCAGCAAATTGAACGAAAAGTTACCCACGCATATAAAAATAGACAAATGACAAAGCTGGATAAAAAGAGATTGTATTCAACTTCTCCATCATCTTCAATGTTCTCCTGTTTCATATTTCTCTTTCAAGGCTTGAATGGTAATTTCACAAACCATGACAACACACACACACACGCACAAACACAGACACTCTCGCACAAACACACACACACATTCACACATTCACACACACACACACACATTATCACACACACCACAACAAGGCAAAGAATTCAGCGAATCGTACACCGGGCAGCAATATATCGCCTAAAATTTCACCTCATTTTTATGATCATCTCTCACGATTTGGAAACAAGTACATCAGGCATATTCATTTGTTTCTTGCGAATATTTTTAAGTAATTTTAAGAAATTAGAATAATATTTAACTAATCAATCAATTAATTAATTAATCAATCAATCAACCATTCATTCATAATTAATTAATAAATAAATCATTCATTCATTCATTCACTCACTCATTCACTCACTCATTCATTCATTCATTCATTCATTCATTCATTCATTCATTCATTCATTCATTTATTTATTCACTCATTCATTCATTCATTCATTCATTCATTCATTCATTCATTCATTCATTTATTTATTTATTCATTCATTCATTCATTCATTCATCTTTACATGGCAAAGTAAAATATGATGATGATTCGACGATGATGGTTACGACAATGCAGAGGATAATACGACGATGATGATGATGATGACAACGACGATTACGATGACGATGATGATGATGATGATGACGATGATGATGATGATGATGACGATGATGATGATGATGATGACGATGATGATGATGACGATCAAGAAACAGAAGACAATATGGAATTACATAATTGAATAGCGGTCTGTTGGGGTTGTTGTCTTACTGACGCCCAACAAATTATTTTATTATTATTCTTTTGTATAATTTTTGTTGTTATTATTATTATTGTTGTTGTTGTTGTTATTGGGAAAGTTGTTGTTTTTATTTTTATCATTAATCATTAATGGGTAAAAAAATAAAAGGAATTGTTCATACATAAAGAACAGACTGGATCGTTTTTCAAAGCGTGCCAACCAGCAAACAAACAGACAGATAAACAAACAAATGAACGAGAGAACAAACACTAATAAACAAACAAACGAACAATGCACTAATGAACAAACATACACATATTTTATAGTTTCCAACTCCACACAGTTACCATAAAAATACATTTATACAAATGACATTTACACACAAACCTTTAAAACTTTAGGCATAAAAATACAATTCACACACAAACATTCAACAAAAATATCACCCATAAACAATAAACTCAACAATAAAACCTAAACATGTTTGTACACGTACGGAAATAAACACACACACACACACACACACACACACACAAAACACGCACTAACACTATGATGGCGGTAGCAAGCAATAAGGTTGGATTCGAAACACACGTGATACTAATGCCAAATGACATCACGTTGCATGTGCAACAATACATCTGCACATCATATGTTTGTGTGCGTGCGTGTGTGCGTATGTGCGTGTGCGTGTGTTAGTATGTTTGTCTGTTTTGGTTTGTATATTTGTGTATGTATGTTTTTATGTATATGTATACAAGTAGATAGGCAATGACGTTCGCTAATGTTGTTAGTCCTACTAATTTACTATGCTCACTTTTGAATTGAAGTATTTAGAACCCAACACAAACATTTATGTGGGTTTTGTATGCTTACGCACACGTATATGCAAGTTGCGCTTACGAGTATGAGAACATAGAACACACAAAACAAAGAACAAACAAAAAAACAAACAAACAAACAACGCTCCTATGTAACAGCGCGCACACCAACTCAGATTATTTTTCTCTTTACGCTTTCTACTAATTGCATTTTTCAGCAACAACTGTATACGTGCGTGTGCGTATGTAACAGTGTGCGTGTATGTGCGTATTTGTATGTGTGTGCGTATGTGTGTACATGTACGTATGTGTGTACGTGTGTGTACGTGTACGTGTGTGTGTGTACATGTGTGTGTATGGTTGAATATGTACGTGTATAACCATAAACTAACATACGTACGATTGCAAAGACGCATATAACCACGAAATTCAAATTTATTCCTTGGAAGAAAATAAGAGGATAACATAGGGATTAGATGATTTCAGATGTGTGTGTATTTGAACATCTCGTAACATTTTCCAACGTTTGAGATAGTAAAATTTGTGCTTGTAGACTGTTTAATACGAAAGATTTGCTTGTATTTGAACTACTTGAAAGTATTAATAGCATTAATTAAACGTGTTAATGTTAATATTGTAAAATTTACACCGTATATAAATGTTCATAAATAAAGATAGAAGAAACTCGCAGATGCAAAAACTTTTTAACATAAAATTCTAAATTCTTTTCAAAATACGAACACACAGCAAGAATAATAACAAACAAACTAAAATTTCACTCAATATACCGGTATAAGACCATAAAATTATACAAACATAAATACCCATATACAAAAATACAAAACAAATATATAGATATACAAAAGATGAATTCACAATAGTCCAGGCATATATCAAATTCAGCTATTTAGCACTTTCCAACAAAGCAGTACCAAAAAACTTGCCTATATACCAGCCTATATACGTGTCTATATACATGTCTATATGCGTGTCTATATACATGCCAATATACATGTCTATATACGTGTTTATATACATGCAAATTAAATACACTTGGATACAAAACTGATACAAACTCACGGATACAAAAATGTTAAATTTGTATTGAAACTAAATACAATACAATGCAAGCACGCAAACAACTTGCATACACATCATAAAATCAATACAAAGATTACCAAATTATAATGCAGAAAATCTAAATTATTTTTATCAAACAAACGAATGAACGAACGAACAAGCAAACAAACAAACGAACAAACGAACGAACAAACAAACAATCGATACACACATGCAATCATGAAAATTTGAAAAACAGCCGCAACATTATTATTATTATTTCCAAATGATCAAATAGGTGCCTCGAATTTGAAGGAATACATTTTGAAAAGTTAATAAAAACATAAAAAAAATCGATTTTAATGTTCTTATTTTAGTATTTCTAAGAAAACAATTTGTATCAAATTAAAATAAAACAAATGCAAAGTCAGAACAACGTTAGCATAGGCTCTGTATAAAGTTTGTTTTAAATAGCTCCAAACGTTCTTATGCTGCACGCACTTCTAACCACACATAAACACACACACTAAAAACTATACCACACATGTACGCGCGCACACACCACACACACACACACACACACACACACACACACACACACACACGAACACACACACACACACACATGTTTATACTACATACATGTTTACACATACATATTCATCAAATGGTTCACACATACATGTTCACAGGCACGAACACTCGTTCGTTCTTTAGCGTTGAATTGAGGAAAGCAAGAATGGAACGGATGACAAACGATATAGACTTTGTTTGCTATTAGGTGGCTGTTTGTTGTGGTGTTGTGGTATTGTGGTGTGGTGTGTGGTGTGGTGTGGTGTTGCGTAGTGAGATGTGGCTCGGTGTGGTGGTTGTGTGGTGTGTAAATGATAATTTATTATTTGAAAATTAATAACATTCTTGAAACATAATCCAATCTGATTCAAAACAAGCAATGAAATGCCATCACGAGTCAATAAAGTTTCATCAAATCATAGGTTTCTATTAATGAAAAATTGAACATACGCCACGTGATTCACCCCTTGAAACGTTTTTATTGTTTTGTAGTAAATTAAAATTAAAACCAAAAATCAAAAAAGTTAATAAAGTAAAAAAATAATTAACTCACAATTTCCTTGGAAACTTGAGACCTCTTTTTTGAAATACTTTCTGGCCATCATCATCACCACCACCACCTTTATCATTATCAATAACTTTTTCTTTATATTTATCATCATCACTATTACTGCCTCCTGTTTTATCATCATCATCATCTGTGACTATACCGTCATCATTATCATCATCACCACCGTTTGCTTTAATGTTGGCATCATCGTCAGCATAGTCATCACTCTCATCACCTTCATCATCATCATTGCTATCACTACCTACTTTAATATTATTGTTATTATTTTTGTTATTATTATTATTATTTTTGTTATTATTATTATTATTGTTATTATTATTATTAATTTCACCATCATCGTCGTCGTCGTCATCATCACTCTGCATGATATCGTTTCTGTACTCTCCATTATACTTTATATCTTTTTTATTGGTCTGAAGTCTGATGATATTACCAGGTACGTAATCGAATTTCTTTTTCTTAACCTCTCTACTACCACTGCTGCTGCTGCTGCTACTCTTACTACTGTTACTGATACTAATTTTACTATCTTTACTATCTTTAGCGTCACCAAAGTTGCTATTTTTGAATTCATAGGCAACATGCTTGTTAAAAATGTTCCCATTTAGGCTTAATCTTTCGTAATCCCCGATGTTATTGTCTTTTTTATTTTTATTCACGTTATTATTCTTCTCTATACCAATGTTATTGTTGTTGTTGTGGCTGTTGTAGTGGCTGCTGTGGTCGTTGTTGTTGCTGCTGTGGCTTTTTTTGTTGCTGTTGTAGCTGTTGTAGCTGTTGTTAGTGTTGTTGTTGTTGTTGTTGCTTAGATGTCTGTGATTTGGATGCATGGAGATAATTTTTATTTCAATTTTTTTGTTATCTTGCAGCATAGGGCAGACTGGGCGTATAAACAAGACGATAGATATTATTGTCAGTGTGACTACGGCTGTTGTTGTTTTTGCTATTGTTGTTGTCGTTGTTGTTGGTGGTGATGGTGAAATCGTTGTTGATTTTGGTGATTTCGTTGTTGTTTTCAGTGAATCTGATGTTATTTTTGATGATTTCGAGGTTGTTTTTGATGGTTTCCTTGTGGTTTCGAGTGATTTTGCTGTTGTTTGGTTTCTTGGTAGGTGTGATTTTGTCGTTTTTGTACTTCCTCTTGTAGGAAACGGCGATGGAAAAATTTTATCGATAGTTTTTGGCTGCATGGTTACTGTTGGTACTGCCTCACAAACGCTGATAACAAAAACAATAAAATGAAAAAATGTATACTACAGACTTTTATATATATATGTATATATATATATATATATATATAATTATATATATATGTATATGTCTGTGTGTATGTTAGCGTGTGTGAGCGTGTGCGTGTGTGTCTGTGTGTTTGTAGTATTTCAATTACTTTTTTTACTGCTCCAGCAGTATTTTCTATATATTTGTTATTAACTTTGCGGTATTCATTTAAATGGTTGTTGTTGTATTATCTTCTAGCTATGATAACATTTATGTCAACAACGAAAATTTTGTATATAATAAACAATAATGATATGTTTGTACACTGTTTTTGCCAGCAGTAATATTAATATTATTGTTGATGTTTATGTTTGACTATGATTACGTCATAAGTATTATTGTTGGTGATAAATACGATGACGATGATGACGACGACTGTGTCAAAATCATTTTATTCCCAGTCTGCTTTGCTCTGATGTACAATGGATGGAACACCACATAACAATGTACAGTACATTCATATATCGATTTTACTTTCCGATTCTATTTAATACTGCTAGGTGCCAGCCGAAATACTATTATTAACTGTAGTAAATATTACTAACAATATTAACAAATCATAAAAGTATTATAAAATTTCGCAACAGCACATTTAAAACATACATATATTATTAAAGTGCTTATCAGATTTATAAACGTTTTGCCCGTGAAATATATTATATATTGATTTAATCCAAAAACGAATGATGTTATCTTTAATTCTTATATCAATTCTTTATAGAATATATTTATGGCTATAGAAAAAGAAATTTGATAATTTAAGGAAAAAAAAGACAATTCAGTATTTAAAATAAATATCTGCGCTATTACATTTTTAAACATTGAATCTAACGGTGATACTAGGGTTTTGAATGGGAAATTTTTAATTTAATTCAGTAAAACTATTACTATCAAGACTGTTTTTAATGAACACTTAAAATATTATTCAAACATTTTTTTAAATAACAGTTTTATTCGATGAAACTATTCTACACAAAAAGTTAGAAAAAACTACTAGATACTACTACAACATCAGCAACAGCAAAACGCCTCATAACAATAACGCCTCACATTAACAACAAGAAAACATCAACAAGAAAACATCAACAACAACATTAAAAACCTTCTCAACATCAATACATTACGTTATCGACCGCGCTCGCATTCTTATAACTACAAGTATATGCAAGGCTTTGGTTTCTTGGTCTCATATATGTATGTATGTATGTATTTATGCATGTGTTATACATACGTTTATGTGTGTATATGTATATATATAGTATGTTAGAATATCTATATATAAATGTTTGTATATGTGTGAGTGTTTGTATAAGTGTTTGTGTGTGTGTGAGAGAGCGTATAATTTTGTATATAGTATGTTTATAGAATCTATATATCATTTATGGATCATTTGTGTGAATATGTGTGTTTGAATGTTTATATGTGTATGTGTGTGAGTGTTTGTTTGTGTGTGTATGTGTGTGTGGTGTGTGTATGTGTGTGTTTGAATGTATTTTAGATGTATTGGATGTTTAATACGTGCATTGGCTCACGATTGGCTGCCCTACACAATGATTCCTTTAATGGCGAAAGATTATTCAACTGATGAGAAGCAAGGAGGAGTAAATGTTGTAGAGAGATTCTTTTGTTTTATAATTAAGTTTTTGAAGATTTTTGTGACATGTAATTTTAATTTTCTTGACAGAATGCTCTTTTTTACTCCAAGCCATTATCTTATATTATCAATTTATATTATCAATTTTTATTATCGAAATGATAATCTAAATTTTTTTTATTCGTGCAAATAGTTTTTATAAGTTTATTCAATGTTGTTAGATTAAACATAGCAGGATTGGCTCGGCCATAAGTTTTCAACATCCAGCAAACATTTTTAATCTCGTCAAAAAATTAAGTAAATCACCAAATGCTAGAAACTCACATAAAATATTTACCGATCATAAATATTTCAACTAATTTTTTAAAAATGTATAAGCACGTTTATAGGTCAATCGACATTGGAACATTAAAAACTCAAATTCTAACCAAATGAAAGAAACATCCTTGCTGAAAGAATATAGTCACCAAGAACCAGCCAGCCATAACCCAATGAATGTTTAATAAGGAATTTGGGTACGAAAGCTTTAGAATTGTTTATAGGACGAGAGGTAAGCGTCTGTAATTAAAACGTTTATAGAATTACAAAAACTATTTAACCCAAATTGTTTCAAACTAATTAGTTATAATAGATTAGTTGTGACAAATTTGTTCAAACTGGATCACCCTATATAGGTTATTATCCGTACATGTTTTATATGTGTAAATTGTTTTTATTTATTTTTATTTATTTTATTTTTTGGCACATTGCAAAGCCTAAAAGTAATAGTTTATATTGAGTTTTGCAGTTCATTACGACGTTACTTAACAAATTAAGCTATGCGAGTTACGAAAGAAGTCAAACTTATAATACATTTAATGATGAAGAACCAAAATTTTGTAAAGAAAATTTCAATTTTTTTATACAAGAATGTTTATATGTAAATTTTAAAATATCAAATTTGATACATTTCACACACACACACACACACACACACACACACACACACACACACACACACACACACACACACATATATATATATATATATATATATATATATATATATATATATATACACACATACATACACACGCATACATACACATGTATTGTACACGTGTGTTGTACAGTGAAAATACGTAAGAAATAGTTGTACATGTACGTTTACAATAACGTAGGAATGATGTATGGAGCAATTAGTTAAGAAGATAGAAGCTGCTTTTTATGATGATGAAATCTGAGAAATGATGATGATGAGGATGATGATGATGATGAATGTGATAATGGATAGATATAACCGGATGTTGACGGCGATGATGCTAATGATGACGAATGTAATAATATTGCTATTCTTGTTAGTTGTGTTAGTGAGAGAGAGAGAAAAAAAAGAGAAAAAAGTGAGAGAGGGAGAGAGAGAGAGAGAAAAGGTAGGTTTCATTTTATTTGTGCGTGTATGTGTGTTTATGCGTGCGTGTATGTGTGTGTATATGTGTGTATGCGTGCGTGTTAGTGATTAAAATGATGACGAAAATAATGATAAATAATAAATGTAATGACGATTATAATATAATAATATTGACGACGAATATGAACGAATGAATAAATGAATGAATGAATGCATGAATGCATGAATGAATGAATGAACGAACGAACGAACGAGCGAATGAATGAAGTAAAAAATCTTTGAGATAACGCCCCATTAAGCGAAAATGCTCATGAGACTGTCCATGTTTGAACGTTTATCATTTCTTGTTCATTTAATTTTCAATAATTAACTTGTCGCATTTCCTCCTTCATATCCATCTATCGAGTTTTCTCCCATTGCATTTATATTATCGTCCATTTCTACTTTTTATTCTTTGTTTTTCTGTATTATTTTTGTTTTTCGTTTTTCATTCTTTATTTTTTTTCTATACATTAATCTATTTTTTTATTCTTAGATTAGATTCAGTTATCTGGCTATCTAGCTATTTCATCTAGCTAACATTTATTTATTCATCGTTCATTCATTTGTTTCATCATTCATTCATTCATTTACCCAACAATTCACTCACTCACTCATTCATTAAACGATGCTTCATTCATTTATTCATTCATGCATTCATTCACACATCCATCTTTTCATTACTGAATCCATTCCCACATCCATCCATTCATTCATGCATTAATTCATTCATTCATCTACCCACCCACCGATCTGTCCATCAATTCATGGATGGAAACTCGTGGAGCGCGCAAGAGAGTGGGGAAGCATTTGTCTATTGTGACGTCATTTTGGCTAATGTGAAAAAAATGTACTAGAATGTAATAGAACGTGACGTGATGCAGTGTAAGTTTGTATATTCCAGAGTAAAGTCCTGTCAATTTAACTCTTTCTGACATTAATTCAAAGAATGTAACATTAGCATGACAATACCATTTTCCCCGCAAAGTGATATTATCGTCCATTTCTACTTTTTATTCTTTGTTTTTCTGTATTATTTTTGTTGCCTGTTTTGGTTCCCATGCATAAGTGAGAGTTCTTTTTGTGTTTGCGTTTTCTTTGTATGTTTTAAAAGTGCTGTTGCGATTATATAAGGTTTAAATATATGCATGTGTGTGTGTGTGTGTGGTGTGTGTGTGTGTGTGAGTTTACGTGTGTTTATAAGTGTGTATCTAGGTGTATGTGTGTGTGTGTGTGTATTTATTTCATTTGCTTGCAATGTTAATTTTTAAAGAGGCTTTTTATTGGTGTTTTCACTTATGTATAATTATATAGAGTTGTGCGGTTCTCATATATGATGATGGTAAAATTTTGGAAAATTTCAAATTTTTAAACAATTTAGATTTTTGAAGAAAAAAAAGTTGATAAATGTCACGAAAATAATGCGAGTAAACATAGTGACGATAATGAGAATACATGATAATGATGATGGTAATGATAATGACGATAATGATGATGATGACGTCAACGATGACAACGATGATGATGATGGAAAGAGTGATGGTAACACCCTGCCAATTTCCTAACACGTGATTTTTATTGCGTTGCTTATCCGTGATGACACGTGTTTTTGCATATGTGTGTGTGTTTGTGTTGTGTGTGTAACTTAGATGAGTGTATATATATATATATATATATATATATATATATATATACACTGCAGTGGCAGAAACAAAAATATAAAAAAGCATGGGTATCTGATGAAATAATAAAATTATCAAAAAAACAGAATCGACTGTATAAAATAGCAGTCGCTGCACCAAACTCCGCTAATGTTGAAAAATATAAAAAGTTTAGAAATTACTTTACATCAGTAAAGAGAAAGGCAGAAAAAAATTATTTTCAACAAAAATTTGAAGAGGCAAAGAGTTGCTCCAAACAAAAATGGGAAATAATAAACGGTATAATGAATAGAGAACAAAACATTCTTGAAATTAATAAGCTAAAAGTCGACGACAAAATCATCGAAGACCCAGAGGAAATAAGTATTCTTTTCAATGAATACTTCATCAATGGCACAGAGAAGCTGTTAGAAAATCAAATAGTTACTGAAGATAAATTAAAAATAAATAGTGCAATCTGTAAATCAATGTATATGAACTCCACCAGTGAAGAAGAAGTAATGTACATTGTTCAAAACTTAAGCAACAAAAAAAGCACGTCAGATGATACTTTAAGTAACTATCTACTTAAAAAAATCATCCCAGAAATTGTCATCCCAATCACTCATATTTACAATCTTTCCATCGTCCAAGGAATATTTCCACAATGCTTCAAAACATCCAGAGTAGTTCCAATTCACAAAAAGGGGAGCAAATTAGAGACAAGTAATTATCGACCAATATCTCTACTTTCTCCACTTTCCAAAGTACTAGAAAAAATAATTTTTGTCAGAGTCACCTCATTTCTGTCCATAAATAAATTATTAAATGATAATCAATATGGCTACAGAGCACAGCATTCAACTGAGCAAGCTGTGCTGCAGTTAGCACAAAATGTTATGAATAATCTTAACGAAAAGATACTAACTGTAGGTGTATTCATAGACCTCTCAAAGGCCTTTGACGTCATCAACCACGATATACTGATTAAAAAATTAAATTCACATGGAATAAGAGGAAAAGTAAGTGCATGGTTCAAAAGTTATTTAGAGAACAGAGACCAGTATGTGGCATTAAAAAGTCACTCCTCAACAAAACTTAACGTAAGATCAGGCGTGCCACAAGGATCAATTTTAGGTCCTCTTCTATTCATAATCTTCATGAACGATTTTCAACGTGCAACTGATGCAAATCACCTTCTATATGCAGATGACATTAACATCTTCTTCCCAACTAAAGACCCATTGAAAGAAGTAGAATACATCAAAAACAGTCTTCAAAATATATCAACCTGGTTTATCAAAAATAAATTAATAGTAAATTATTCTAAATGTAATTACATTATTTTTGGTCCGAAAATTTTAAAAAATATTATACCTAACCTAGACATAAAAATGAACAATATTTCTATTCCTCGCTCAACCAGCACAAAATTCCTTGGAGTAACAATCAAGGACAATTTTTCTTGGGATATTCACATAGATACTATGTCTAAAAGAATATGCAAAACCCTAAGAGTTATAAGCAAAATCAAAAATAAATTAAATAAACCTACTCTAATTGACCTGTATTATTCGTTAATCTTTCCTCACCTCATCTACTGCAACGTAATTTGGGGAAACAGTCCTGACATTCATCTGAAACAGTTAACAAAATGCCAAAACCGATTCATCAGAATATTTAAAAATCTTCATCCTCATTGTCACACAAGTGAACATTATCACGAGATGAAAATACTCAACATCAAAAACTTGTTCATCTACCACGTTGCAACATTCATTTTTAGATTTCTACGTCAGCAATTGCCGGCATTTTTTAGAGACTTTTTCACCTTTGGAACTTCCATTCAAGCAAGAACTACACGCCACACGCCACTTTTCTATGCTCCACCAGCCAGAATTAAAGTACTCTGCATGAGTTTGAAACATACCGGCCCAGGAATATGGGAGACGATTCTACAAGAAATTAAAGATTGTAACACTTTGCATCTTTTTAAAAATAAACTGAAAAATTTTTTAATTACGAAAAGTTCTGTTTTTAAAGGATAATAATGTATATGTATATATATGTATATAAGTGTGTACATATTTCATTAACATTGATACATTTTCTCCTATTGACAATTTTATTTTATCATTGAGAAGCTATTTTGAGCTGCACGATGGCCGAGCCCACAAGAATTAATTTTCTTTTTCTGGTCTCCGAATCATTCATGCTTTTTGTTTTGTTTGATTGAATAAAAGTGATTTGATTTGATTTTGATTTGATATATATATATATACATATGTCTGTGTATGTGTGTGCTTGTGTGCGTGTGTGTGTGTGTGTGTTTGTGTGTGTTTCCTGTTTGATGCGGTTGCAGAACTGTTTGTGTACGTGTCTTCATCGTGGTTAAGGTAAAGATCATTTCAAGTATTAAATCTAATATTCGTTTGTTGCTTGCTTGTTAGTCTAATATTATATCTTCTTATTTTATTATTTTAGTTAATTAATTAATTAATTAATTATATGTTCTGAATAAATTAATAATGAGCTGGTAGATCAATTCAATCATCCACTCAATTTGGTTTTCTAAATATTTTTTTGCAATTTGTAATCCAAATAATGCAAGATTCTTTCTGAATGAAAATGTCACCTCATCTTATCAGTCTCATCCATCATCAATGAAACTATCCTTTCTTCAGATTTCATTTTGTACGTTCATAAATTTTTATTCAATCATTCATTGATTTATCCATTTATTCCTTCATTCATTCATTTTTTTTTCAATCCATCATCTAATTCATCCAGCCTGCATGTATAATATTATTATATGAATTCAACTTTCAAAAATTCATTCATTTTTAATCAGTTTTTCATTCTTTCAATCTGTTCCTTTATCCATCTACCTACCATCAATTGTATATTTCATACATTCATCTAAACAATTAACAAGCATTTCATTCATTTTTTTTATTCATTCATCCATTTATCTAACCGTTCGTTCATTCGTTCCTCATTCACGTCACCATCCGTTGCTTCATTCATTTATCGGCCAGTCTTTCCATCCATTCATCTTTCCAGCAAACTGCACAACCATGTACAACACCCGCCAATGCATCCTGGAAAAGCTTTCAAAAAACAACCTCCTCTCTGGCATGTACACAATACTCTATGAAAAATTTCGTGTGTGTCGTGTGTGTGTGTGTTGTGTGTGTGTGATAATGGTGTGTACGTTATTGTTGGATGGGCGTTTATCAAATTGTCAGACTACAAGTAATTAAGTGTGTTCGTGTGAGTGTTTTTGAGTGCGTGCGTCGTGAATGTTGTGCGTGTGTTTCACATACATTTATGTTTTAATGGGTGTCGTGTTTCAGTTAGAAACATATTCAGTTTTAGATCTGATTAACAAACTAAACAGCTTCATGGCTTAAACGAAATGACATTAAATTCGCATTTAATCTGGATTTTTAAACATTAGCACAAGCTTATTTTCAAGAAATATATTTCAAATTATAAGAAGATTTCACACAACTTCCGCACAACTCCCACACAACTCCCACACAACTCCCACACAACTCCCATTCAACTCCCACACAACAACTCCCACACAACTCCCACACAACTCTCACACAACTTTCACACAATTTCCACTCATCTTCTTCTCAACTCCCACACAACTCCCACACAACTTTCACACAATTTCCACTCAACTTCTTCTCAACTCCAACACAATTTCCACACAACTTCAACACTCGTGCGTGCGGGAGAATATTCACTTCAGTCTCTGCTGCCTCCTTTATTTAAAAAGAACGCAAATGCAACGATTTACATCGATGACGAGGTTGGCTTTTGTCTGTCGAACAATTCATCAATCAAATTCTATAATTAATTACATTTAAAAACGAACTTGTAACGAGAAGCCCAATAGTATAAAAGCAAGCAATTAATACATACAGATATAGCAAAACTACAAACTAACTGAAGGTTACAATAAAGAATAAATACATACAAAAATCAAACAAACAAATATTAACATAAAAATACCAGAAAATACAACTACAATAGAAAAAGTATTGTATAAACAGACATATACAAAGCATGCGATAAATCACTTGCTTAAAATGACGATTTATGAGAATTATTACAAAAAATGAATTTATTACTTTTTTTAGTGTTTTTTTTTCAGACATACGTTCATATTAACACATATTCAACCAAAAACATAAACATGCAAATTGTAAAGCCTTCCACAGCGGAAAAAATTTCATAAATTGAACGTCTTTTGAATTTTTTGAAAGAGGTTTCTCTGCACAGGGCTTAGCTGTTTGAAGCATTTTAAATTAATGTACCACACATACACACACACACACCACACACAAACACTCACACACACACACATACACACATACATACACACAGAGAGAGACACACACAGACACACACACACACTCGTAAACGTTTCCCAGCAAATTAAATAATCATTTAGTGATTAGGTTTCTTAGAAAAAATTCTCATTTCCAAAACATTAAACATTTTACCGCCAAAGCCTTTTTCAATTTTTTAGTCCAAATTATAATCAAATAATAATTTTCAGTGATTTGTGTTGAATTATTCATATCACCATGTTAACTGTCAATGTATTAATATGTCATGATTTGTAATGATGAGTTAGTAGTTCTTTTTTGTTGTTTTTTAATACTTTTTCATTTTCGTTTCTAAGACACAAAAAAAATGATTGAAATTTATAAAAATATTGATAAGAAAGAGAAAATAAATTTAATATACGTATACAAACAAATAAACGCAAAAACGTAGGCAAGTACGCACGTAAACATACATAAACATAAACAGATATACACAAAAACATACAAACATAAACATACAAAAACATAAATATACTCAAATTAACATACAAAAACATTAATATACACACATAAACATACAAAAAAGCATACAATTATAACGCGGGCACGTTCGCTGATTAAAAATTTATGACTTTCTTTAAGCTTTCTGAATCAATTTGGCAAGCATGTGTAGTAGAAAAAAAAATGATTTCAATGTCATAATATGAATAGCGCACATTAACACACACACTACACACACACACACACAGACACACACACACGTTAAAATTTAAAATTCACACACATACACACACACTTATATACACACATACATACATACACATACACACATCCACAAAAACATAGAAATCAGAACACCAAAATGCTACAGCGTCGACACATTAACATTAACACTCACACTACACACACACACACACACACACACACACACACACACACGTCACAATTTAAAATTCACACACACGCGCGTTAAAATTTAAAATCCACACACAAACACATACACACACACAAACACATACATACACACACACACAAACACATACATACACACACACACAAACAAACAAACATAGAAATCAGAACGTCAAAATGCCATAGCGTCGACACCACACAGTCGTTTATACGAGTGTAAATTAAGCAGTCTTACCTGTCGTTCGCACACTGGCTCATAAATTCACTGCATTATTTATTGCTTCGTTTTCGCACCTTATTATCACAAAAATAGTTAATCATATTATATCCCATATTTATAATAATAATTAAGAATTTCGACAGTTAATTTATATCAATTAATTTATATATAATGGGTGATTTAAATACAAATCAACATTACAGAATCAGTGATTAAATATAAATTTCAAGAAATAACGCTACTACTGCTATTACAACTGCTACTACTACTACTACTACTACTACTACTACTACTACTACTACTACTACTACTACTACTACTACTACTACTACTACTATGCTGCTACAACTACTACTACAACTACTACTGCTGCTGCTACTACTACAACATTAACTATCACTATTGCTTATACTGTTACTATTAGTTATGCAATTACTACATGCCAAGTTGTGGCCAGGGATCTTGAAGTTATGGAGCAGTAGCTCGGAAGGTGTCTTCCTTAATTCAGTCACTTCACGTCATCTAATTAATTTAAGCGATACAGTTATATTTAACACACCTACACACACGTTCATACACACATACATATACGCACGCACGCATACACACACACTTTTCTTATATGAAAACCAAAGTAAAAAGAGAAAGAGAGAGAGAGAGAGAGAGAGAGAGAGAGAGAAAGAAAGAAAGAAAGAGAAAAACACTTCATGTATTATGAGTCTAAAATATATAAGAATAAACAAACACCTAAAAAATGTACGTATATGTACACATGCACGAATGCACAGGCACACACACACAGACGCAAACACAAACATACATATGCACCTTCACACAGACATAGACAAACGCATAGCCTACTAACATAGGCCGTGACAGAGGCGAACACGCGTCGACACTCATCGATACAGAACAAGAGCGTTGTAAACCAGATTTTTGATTGGATAATCAAAATACGAGCAATCACGTCATAAACATCGTCATCGATATCTTCATCATCATCTTCGTCATCATCACCGTCGTCATCATCACCGTCGTCATCATCACCGTCGTCATCATCACCGTCGTCATCATCTTCGTCATCATTATCGTCATCATCGTCAACATTATCCTCATTGTCGTCGTCATCATCATCATTGACTTTATCATTTTCGTCGTCATCATCTTTGTCGTCGTCGTCGTAATCTTCAAGGATGAATGAGATGCACTCTTGCCAGACTGACTCTATGGAGCCAGCAAAATTTCTTCATACGAATGAGCACTTATTACAGCGGCACAGCTTGCACGTGTGCTATTGAGTGAATGTGTCTATGTGTTTGTATGTGGCTGGTGTATGTGTGTGTGTGTCTGTGTGTGTGTGTGTCTGTGTGTGTGTGTGGTGTGCGCGTATAAAATTAATATAGCGCAATACTCGGCGGTTTTATTTATTGAGCTTTGCTCTTGCTAATGTCTTTATTAATGTTCTGCCAATCAAACTTGAGCGCTATAGGTGTTTGATAGTGATAGTGATGAAGATGATGATGGTGATAATAAAGATGATGATGAAGATGATGGTGAAAAAGAGATGATGATAATGATGAAAATGAGGATGACAACAAGACGAGGATGTGGTGAGTATAATGAAGGTGAAGATGATCTGATGAACAGAGATGGTGATAAAGATGAAAATAATGGTGGTGACAATGATAAAGCAGCTTGACTGACCTGTCGAACTAATGATTTATACCTCAATTTGTTGGTTTTTCAATTCTTAACCTTGAATGTCAAGCGGCCAAACTGCGCATAAATCAATGCTTCAAATCAATGAGTCCTGGCTAGCCAACCATATCAATCAATTTTCGACCTCTCAAACCGACGAACAAAAAACAATAGTTGTATATTATTTTACAATGAAGATTTATAACTATTATTCATTTTTCTTAATTAACATTTTAATTCCTTTAAAAATGTGATAATGTAATTTCATCATGATGATTGAAATGTGGAAAAATTGAATTAATTTCTAAAAATTTATAGACCACAAAAATTCTGGATGAAGTATATTTTAAATCAAGCTTACCGGAACAACTCCCATCCACCTATGTAAGTAAATATTACAGGCCCTACCAACATTTAACAAGAAGCGCGAACGCACGACACGTTCACGAACCGCAACTGCGCATTGAACGAACTGCATGCACCGCGAGAACAAAAAATATTTTTACTGTTCAGAAAATAAACACCCAAAAACAAAACAATGGCACGAAAACACGCTCGAGCATGCATATTGTAAACACATACAACCGTGTATAACGCACTCATACGCACTCACACACACATACACCCACACACACACACATACACCCACACACACTCACACGCACACACACGCACACGCACTCATACACATACACACAAAATGTGGCGTGCACTGTGCATGAAAGGTTTATAGATTTTCGTTATCAATATCATGTACCAGGCAATATTTGGCATTCAACCAAAAACTTCTTCCTGCTTTCCTGTTGTGTTCATTTTTTCCTGGATTTTTTTTATATCAATGTATAGTGCCTAATGTACATTGTGCCTTGTTTTGGTTTTATTCTAGTCTTGTTACAAGGGGAATGTTTTACATTTGCATGCTTCGGCTAGGACGACAATGGATATGTTGAAATTTTTTCATAATGATAGACAGATGTTTGTTTAGCAAATAATTTCAAAGCTCTCCTGATTACAATTGACGGCAAATCTGCGATCATCTGACACTCAAAAAATTATTATCATTATACGCACGGAGTTTAGGAATCGAACTATAGCACTTGCACTTCGAAGTTGTGACGAACGCATCTGCCTTATTAAATAATCATCCAAAATCGAAATCGCAATGAAATCAAATTGAGAATTTTTTAACTTTTTGAAAAAGTTTTTTATTCATTTCATGATAATATTTTTTTCAATAAGATACTGTTTGATACTATACTATCAAATAACCAGCCAATCAACAAATGAATCAATCAACCGCTGAATTCAATAATCTGTCAGAACAATCAACTAATCAATCATTTAACTATCCAATAAACCAATCAGCTAAACAACTAATGAACCTTGAATTATGTATTTTGAAATTATTTTTGTCAATCTCAATGAAAATATTGCAATTTCGCAAGCTAACCTATGGCTCTATTAAGCGGTAGGTTAGCCAACCCGTTTTCGAAACAAAAGGCAATATTTTCATTTAAATTGACAAAAATGATTTCAAATTACATAATTCGATTTAATTACCATATTTTCAACATATAGAGTAGAGTTTATATTTAGTATTAGTTGTTTGTTGAAATCCATGCAATTTCGTAAGCCAACCAATGGCTTCAATAAGTGGTAAGCCACTGTGTTTTTGAAACAGAAGGCAATAATTTTATTTAAATTGAAAAAAATAATTTCAAATTACATAATTCGATTTAATTACAATGTTTTAAACATATTAAGCCAAATAAATAATTAGTAGTAGTTGTTTGTCGAAACCCTTGTAATTTCGTAAATAAGCCAATAACCCAAGAAAATCATAGACTAACCCTTTAAAAAAGACATCATGTGTATTATATTATTATTAAATCATTGTTAACATATTACTATACATTACACCAATAATTACAAAAAATTATTAATAATTATAATTAAAAAATAATTATTTATTTTTCTTAAAAGAATTATTCCGGTCTATTTTCTGATGAAATTTTTTACTCTTGGAATTTCTATTCACAAGTTTATTTTTCGTGCTCGAGCCGACATCTGCCGTAGCACTACCTCTATATCTCTTTCTCCTCAGTCTGTAGGACTGAAAGTTAAGAAAAAATATCACCATTAATAAATAAATAAATAGCATACTCATGTCATCATCTTCATCGATATCACATAATTAAATTAGTATAATTGTTACTAGTATAACTGGCATAAGCACTTAAATTGCGATTGTCGTCAATCTCTCTGATAATGCTGTATAATAAAATGTCCTCATCATTGATTAGTTTCATAAAAAAAAGTTATAGATTTTTGAAAAGTTTACAAAAAAGTCACTAAAATCAATCAATCTTCGTTTTGCGTCCAGAGACCCGGTTTCCCGAGGTAGGACGTAAAAAAGTCACTAAAATAATTAAAAAAAATAATTAATGAGAAATTTTTTGGCACTTACGTCAACGAAGTACTGTCTTGATTTAGACCAGGCCTCTCTTAGTGATTCCATGTTTTGGGTTCTGTGAAAATCACTACCTAAAGAATAAATAAAAAATAAATTAAAGAAAGAAAATTGAATTAAATATCTTTGATTGAATACTATTAAATTATTTTAATAGTAAAATTTAACGTCACATAATTCAAAATTTAATTTTGAACGAAATTTACCATTTGAAATCAACTCATTCTCATCAAAGAAAAAGTTATTGGAGGTTGTTTGTTTTGATTGCCTGGGAAATTTAACAAAAAAAAGGTGAGATACTTTTAAAAAAAAATTTGAAATAAGTTAATTTTTATTATGAAAAAAGAAAAACACAAATATTACCGAACAAAAAATAAAAACCAACTTTTTCTCCGCAACCTTTTTAACAATTTCCTTTTTCTCAACCTCTTTCTGGCTTTCAATTTTTAAAGTTTTTGTCCTACTGGAAATCCTGCCAAGACTTTCATCACCACCACTTCCGTCATCACCACCACATCCGTCATCATCACCGCCACTTTCGTTATCATCTTCATCGTCATCTTTATCCCATTCGAACATCGTCATCATTAATTTCGACTTTTTAACTGAAAAAAAATGGAAAATTATCTCAAAAAAAAAAACTCAATGAAAAAAAAATTGAAAAGAAAAAACATACCTAATGGTTGGATTGCTTTACTCATCTCGTCATCACCTTCCTCCAATCTCCTCTTCATACAACTGCCATCTCTCTTCTCATCATCAGCGTCCTCATCATTCTCCTCCTCATCATCATCGCCATCATCGTCGCCAAACAGAGATGACAGTTTGAAAGGTTTGTCCCCTTTAAATGCATCTCTCAATGATGATGATATCTCTGCATACCTCTCTCTACTCACTTCTTTCACGTCGTCACTTTTAACATTATCATCGTCGTCATCATCGTCGTCATCATCAGCATCAGTGTTATTTTTATTATCGTCCCCATTTTTCTTATCATTTTTCTCGTCCATGGTGGGTCTTTTCTCTTTTTTTTCCTTCACTAGCTTTCTTCTTTTCGTTTTGCTAATTAAATACAAAACTAGAAAAATTAACCTCAAGAATAGTGAAAGAAATAATAAAAATAATGATATTAATGATAAAAAAAATAATAGTGACAAAGTCATCTAACCATGATTCATCATCGCCAGTGTCATCATTTTTTGACTTTAGTTCAAATCTTTCATGCCCTGGCATCGATGGGTCGTACCTCAGCTCTTCAAGATCACTACAAAATTAAAAATCAACAAACCAATCGTTTCAACCGATTAACCAACCAATCGTTTCAATCAATCAGTCAACCAACCAACCAATCATCAATCATTTTTTAGCAAATCAACAAATCAGTCATTGATTTTATTTTAATGTGAAAAACTTAATCAATAATTAAACAATCATATAATCAATCAATCAACAAACTTAATCAATAATTAAACAATCATATAATCAATCAATCAATCAATCAATCAATCAATCAATCAATCAATAAGTTAATTAATCAATTAATCAATCAATCAACAAAACTTACACAAAAGCTTGAAACTTCCTCTTACCAGGTTGAACTTTAACAACTGACTGCATGATCTGTATTGATCTCTTTCTCTCAGCTTCCAAATCCTCTAGAATAAAAATATTATTAATTTATTATAGAAAATAATTTCATCTGAGTTAGGAGTTTCATGTATCTATTTAAAACTCTCTGATTCACAACATGAAAGAACGTGTTTGATTGTCTGTGGTTCATCAGAGCTGCAGAGTTTGCAGTCATATGAGGCCCTTGTAGAATGGCTTGTTCAGCAAATTTGAAGATAGATTCAGGTAGATATTCCATCAGATAATAGTCGAATAATAATTATTATTATTACATTATTGTTATATTATCATTACAATTATTTAATTTCAATCGAAGTTTAATATTCAGGAAAAAAAAAGAAAACTGATTCAGCCGTCACCTTCATCATTGTCTAGTTTCATCTTTTTAGGTTTGCTGTGATTGGCTGAATCGTCGTCGTCGTCATCGTCGTCGTCATAAGTGCTGTCACCCGATTGGTCATTAGATGCAAACTTCTCATCCAATCGAAATCTTGAGTCCTTTATTTTCATCTGCAGTCTGAATAGCTGAAAGAAAGTTTAAAAAATTATAACATTTCTCAAAGAATGAAAGATTATTAATGACAATTATCTAATTATCTAATAATTACATCAAATAATTTAAACCAATTAAATAAACAAATTTAAATAATAAATACCATTTAAGGTACCAATATAAACATCAGCAATGTCAAAACTAAATTTTAAAAAGATTCATTTTTACCAACTTTCTCTCCTTTTTTGCCTTCAAAATGACTTTTCTCATCAAATCTTTTCTTAACATCATCTTCCTCTTCATCACCATCATCGAATAATGATAACTTCTTTTTGTTTTTATCATCTTTATCATCATTAACATCATCATTGCTATCGTCGTCGTCGTCATCGCTGCTGCTGCTACTATTTTCAGAGTCTGACTTGAAAATAACTTTCTTATTGATGGTTTCAGCATGCTGGGAATGTTAAACATGTATGAGTGAGTGAGCGAATGAGTAAGTGTGAGTGAATGAGTGAGCGAATGAGTGAGTGTGAAAGAGAGAGAAAGCAAAAGAGAGAGAGAGAGAAAGCAAGAGCGAATGAAAAAAAAAATTGAAAAATTGCAGCTATAACAGCATTATTACATTATTATTATAAAACTCACAAGTGATTTTCTAATAAGATCAACTTGTTGACTGTGCCCTTCATCTCGAACACGCAAACTCTGCAGGCGTTTCAAGTCAGAGGCTTCTTGCTTCGTTAGGGCCTTTATAAAAAGAATTATTATTTATATTATCTTTATTTTAATTACAATTGTTATTGTTATTATTGTTATTATTATTGCCATTGATGATATGAAAAAATTTGAAAATTACACACGAAATTAAAGTAAATTATTTAAAATTTAAATGAATTGTAATAATTTTTATAATGGGTGACCACACAGGGCGAGTGAGTGATTAATTGATTAAATGAAAGAGAAAGAGAGACAGACAGAGAGAGAAAGAGAGAGAGAGAGAGAATTAAAAAAAATTGAAAGATAGCAACTATAACAACAACCTTGTTTGATGTCTTATTCATATCATTGTTAATGGTTGTGTAAAGTCTTTCTGTATCGTTGAGATACAAATTCTTCTTTTCAGAAATCTCATTTTTTGGTGGTTTTTCTTTTTTTGTTTTGATTTGTTCAGATGTTGTTTTCACTAATTTGCTTGTCAAGTTGTCTACCGAAGTTAGGGATGACTTATCGGCTGTAGAAATGGGTGGGGATTGGACAGTGGGGGTCCATTCTTCAACAATTTGGGATGTTGTGGCCTGCCTCTCTCGGGCTAGTCTAGAAAAATTTGTTAGATAATGCACCAAATATACAACCAATTAAGTAACTAATTAACAAACCTATCTAAGAAGCTTTCTTTAGCTATTTGTAGCTTAACTGTTTTTCCATTCCATTGAGTACCATTGTACATTTTGATACCTAGCGATAAAATTGAAATAATCAAAAGTTTAAAAAAATTTTTTTTTATACTTTTTTAATGTGATTATTAAGGATTGAAAGGAATGAATAGGTTGTTAATTGCAACTGGCAATTTGAATTAGTAATTAGGATGGATGAATTAGGCAAATTAAAAAGTTTTACATTTGTGGATATTTGTTGGGGATGTCTTCATATCCAAGAAGGCAAAGACATTGTATGTGTCATCTGGAAACATGGACCAAGCAAAATTAAATAAATTAATACATTTGGAAATTTATTATATTATTATCATCATTATAGGTTCTATTCTATATCAATAACATTTTTTCTAATTTTGAATTTTACTTTAAAAATTAAAAAATGAATTAATAATCAAAAATTGAAGATTGTGGAGAAACAAGCCGTTACTGTTTTTCTTTTTATGAATACCGATAGATTCGACGATTCCGAACTTGTCAAATTTTTTTCTCAGCATTTCCTGGGTGACGTCATCTGACAAACCCCCAACGTACAGACGCTTGTTTTCCGTGTAATCAGCGGAGGAATTAGGGTTTTTCATTTTGAATGAAATTTTCTTTAAAAAAATAACGTAAAATGCTGGAAAAATAGTTATTAAAATCCGATTTTAAATTTTATAAAATTTCCTCGTATGATCGGTATCTAATCACAGTTTGTACCATATTATAAGCTACAAGTTACTCCACTATTATCGCTCTAGCGTGTTTACAAAAGACCAAAGTAAAGATATTTTCAAACGCTACCAACAAGTACAGTATAATACTATATATATAATATATATATATAGTATTATACTGAGTATATAAGTCAATCAATCAATCAATCAATCAATTAGCTTATAAAGCGCTATTTCCGCGATGTTCAACAGCGCTCCTCAATGAATTTTGAAAACAGATGGGTCTTGAGATCCGCTCTGAACTTCGCAAGTGATGGAGAAATAGTTAGAGAAGTAGTTAGAGAGTTCCAGAGAAAAGGACCAGAAAAAGCAAAAGCAGATTTGGCAAAAGAGTGTTTAACACGAGTTAAGAAAAAGCGAGAAAAAGAAGACGATCGTAAACCGGGGCGTTTAGGTTCAATTAATATATCTGATAAGTACTTAGGAAATAATTTAGATTGAGACTTATACATGAACGTGCAAATTTTAAAAATTATTCTATATTTTATAGGTAGCCAGTGCAAGAGAACAAGATATGGAGATATATGAGAAAAGAAAGGGAAAAAGAAAGTAATAATATATATATATATATATGAGTACAGTTAAGTACGTAGGAGTGTTTGAGAAGACACGCAAAATGTGACAAGTTCGCAGATTCATAATTATATTTAGTAACATCGCATATGTCAAATTAACTGCTGTTTTATACAGTTTCTCTGACTAAACTCAACACAAATTGAACGTACAATTTCCCTCAATAACCCTTAACTTAAGTTTTAATTTTGTTGCTGTTTTGCCATGTTTTTTGTTGTCTTACATACTAACTGTGCCTACCTATATGTAACAGGAGTGCACAAGTGTCTTTCGTATTATATTAGAAGTATTCTGTAACCATCCCTAGACAGCTAATTCCTAGATAGCAATCCCTTTTTTTACACCTTGATCTTACGAACTTTTTGTACTGCAAGCATGCTTTTGCTCTTTCTATATCTGTTTATTCGAAAAAATTCATCATCTTTTTTTATCTCTTATGAATTTATTAACTTTAAAGCGAATCTGAAGGCCTAGCTTTTTTCCTGGCGAACACAGTGGAAAGAACGTATAATATGTCTTCGACTGGAGGATTTATTAGTCTGCATATCCCATAAAGAAAAGAACAATCGAGTAAATTAATTCGTTTTATTGACAGATATCACACTCGTACTAACATGATATACACACAACGCGTACGCATTCGATATAATGATAACAACGACTTTAAAATCAAGTTTATCTTTTAATCCTCAACAATCATGATGAATGTAAAAAATAAATTCAAAAAAGTGAAATCTTTCTTAAAACGAGAACCATAAAATTGCATCTTCCTGATCTGTAGCGAATACAAAACCTGCATCTTAACATTGAAAATTTGAACACCATAAAAAACTGAAGATTGTAAGAAAACGCACAAAGCCATTAAATTAGATTCGTTTTTAATAACCTATGGTGGACAAACTGGACAGTGGACATACATACACATAGAGATCACGCAAGAAACATTTTCATACTTTAATCAATTAATTACTTTAATTAATTAAACTAGACGTAATAAAACGATAATGGCGACGACGACGACGATGATGATTAATGAAAACAAACGAAACTGAATTTGAACGACGATTTCAAGCCAGCATTCGCACCTACATGTTAAAGATATAAATCAAAAATGACCTAACAAATAAAAAAAGCGGTAGCTTTACTAAAAACAATAAGAATAAAACTAACAATAATAAATGTAATAATAGGAATAATAATAACAAAAATAATACCAAAAACGACAGAGATGAAATAACATTTCATCCATACACTATCAACAAAGCGAAACATTGATCATAGAATAAAAAATAATAATAAAAATAACAATAATAATAATAAACGTTATCAATAATATAATTATTATTATTTATTTATTGTTTCTATTTCATGTTTATTTTATTTCACATGAGTGAATTACTTTAAATAGCATCATCGTCGTCTATGTACATTAATCAACTACATGAGGTTGTTGATACTAAACGAGCATCTCATGTCCATGTACGTGCACAATAATAGCGCACAGAATTTAACAGTAACAATAATACAAATTTAAAAATAAAAAAAACATAATCAAAATAAATAATAATAATTATTAAAAATTTTAATTGTAAAATTCAACTAAATAATTATCTATGTAAATAATAAGAGACCAATGACTCGGGACTCGGATCTTGCCCTTGAAATCTACGGAAAACTTCGGATGATGGCAAGCCGCCTCCCATAGACAGAAAAGTGTTTCGATATCTATGGTATAATTTAGGATAATTGATGATTAAATGTACTTTCATATCTGCGGTACGGTTTGGGATAACTAATTATTACATTTTTACTAACTATGTTGGTTAGTATTGTAAATTTTTTAAGAAAAACATTTTTAAATAAACGTAAAAACCTAATCGCCAATGAATAAATGGATAAAAAAATTAATGAATAAAAGAATGAACGCGTCAATCAACCAGCCAGTCAATCAATCATATCAATCAACCAACTAAAACAACCAAACAACTAAGCAGCAAACGTACCTGGTTCCCACTTCAATCATCTTGTGGGTTCCCTCCCTACTAGCATTCCTGAACGTCTTGAATATGTCACAAGCCAACATCTATTGTTGAGGTTGAAAAATGTTAAAAATTGAGTGATTGAATCACTCAATCAAACAAACATTCGCTCAGTCAATGAACAAGCTAACCAAGGAACACAATCAACCAATCAATCAATCAAACTGACCAACCCACCTCTGACCACTTGTGACTAAAATAGGCAGCGGGATAGAGTCCAGAGAAGATTGGCGTTAGTGAGCATGGATGGTAGTCTTCATCATTCAGTGGTAGTGGCACGAAATCGCCCCATACCTTCTGCATCACCGGGTGCCATCTGTCTTTGCTGATCGTGGAAGATGATAATGAAGATAATGACGGTATAGATGATGAAGACGGTAAGGATGGTAAAGATGATGAGGTGGAAAAAAGTTATGAAAAAAAATGATCCTCCTACTGCTACTACCGATGAAGATGATGTGTACACTCTTCAACAAGATGTTTGAAGAGAAGCATGTATATAATTAACAATAAAAAAAAACAGTTTTTATACAAATAATTATTCTTTCATAATATTTGTAAATGAAAATTTCGAAAAAGTAATTTATTTTTCTTTGACCGACTTGATATAGAGTTCAAGGTCAAAGGCGCTTGTGTAAAGGTTCATCATGTTGTCAAATGATGATAGGTGATGGCGACCTGATTATGATGATGAGGATGACGACGATGTGAGTGAGGTGGTAATAATGATTTTTGGATGAATATAAGCCACATGAGCCACAAAAATAACACCAAAAAACACAAACCCCAACTTGACTAACGTTTCATAATGGAATCGACAACATCATCGGGTAGTGACTTTCCAGTTTCATAATGTCGACTCATCGATCTCAGCGTCTGCCTGGTGTTCAGGATCATCTTCATTAGATTGGCACACGTGGCCAGTGCATCCCACTCAATATTCCTCTGCCCTGATATCTCGCCATATGGTGTCGTCGTAGCCAACTGCTGTAAACCATGCCCAAACTAAGGTCAAGGAGAAAGGGTTGTTCAAGTGTGAAAGTTCTTAAAGCTAGGCTAATGTACATCTCTGATCGATTGTAATGATTACAACAACGAAGATAATTATAAATAGTTATATAAAAAAAAAGAAATTAATTATGAGAAAGATTGACAGACTTGAAAAAATATTTGCTGTAGTTGTTCATATGTGACCAAGCAAGGCTTCCCTTGTTCTGGTCTGTCCAAGTTGAGGCAGAAGTAACTGAATGGAAATAGATTCAGAAACTGGCTTCTCTCTAGAAACAGGATGGAAAGTGATGTACTGATTAAACAAGTAAATGAATGAATGAACAAATGGCGGAAGGATTGAAAAATACATGAACGAATAAATGAATGACTAAATGAACGAATGAACATAAGAGGCAGCGTAAAAATATTTAACAGAACCATTTGAAACGCAGTCACAATACTGCTAGCAGGAGAGCACAAAAATGACAAATATTAATACATAACACCAGCAGGCAGCAACACCACCACACACAACTAACATCCGAACAATCAACTACCTCTTCCAGACTCCATCCAGACCCCACCCATCTTCTCACTGGGTCGAGTGAAGGCGTCCAAATAAAATGCTCCTAACTCTTTCCCAGCTGTTCCATGGAAAGAAAAAACATTTTGATTTATATAGCGCAAAAACATTGTGATTTATATAGCGCAAAAACATTGTGATTCATATAGCAAAAAAACATTGTGATTTATATAGCGCAAACGCAACAGAAACACGTAAACAACACATCTGACATCTCTATTGAAAGGCAGGAAACTTATTTGAATTCAGACAATGTATACTAGTAACTACTACTCTATCTCTCATTACAATTCATCCACTGAACTATATCCTTGTTAATGTCTTGAAAAATTAATGTCATATTAGCACTAGTAACAATTTTAATGTGTAGCTACATTGTGAAATTAAACTGCTAATTTTAATTAATCTATCAACAATTTTTGCAATAATCGAACGATGGAAGTACATTCTGGTTGCAGAAAACATGATTATAGGATCTCATCTGAATATAAATTTTGGTTTATAGCCCCAAACTATTGCCCAAACGTACATTCATTGTCATAGAGTCTGTAGAATTTAACATCTTCATGCCAAGTCTCAACAGTACCAGTGCAATCCTAATTAACATTAATCAATAAATCATTAAGATAGTTAATTCATTTACTCATTAACATAATAATATAATAAATAAATATATAAATAATATAATTGATTCATCAAAAGTTCATCTAAGTTAAATAAAATAATTAAAATAAATATCTAAGATAAGTAAATAAACAATGTAATTTGTAACAAAATTTATTTAACACAATTAAAACTGAATGGGTTTTGTAAACAGCTTGATCCAAAAAATTATCATTAAAAATAAATGGGCTTAAACAATGACAACAAGTAATATAACAATAATAATAACAATAATAATAATAATAAATATAATTAATAAGAATAATAAAAATAAGCTGACACACACACACACAAAAAAAAAGGAAAATAATCTGCAAACACAACTCACAATGAATTGAATTCCAAATAGGACCTTACAGAAGCCAAAGAGGTACTCAAAGACTCTTTTTAATGGAAAATAATCCTTCAAGCCATCAGTGTTTACTCTATGATGGAAAAAAAACTTAGTGTGTGTGCGTGCGCGCTATATATGTATGATATAAATTATATAAGCTTATATGTTTTGTATGCATGCTTTGTATAATTTACAATGAAAAAATGTAACCAGAGTAAGTATAATTACATTTCACCTTGTAATAATAATAATAATAATAATAACAAACATACGGATACATATGATCCAGCTGCCTCCTTCGCCAGTAAGGAACGTCCCACATTTCGAGTTTGAATGGAAAGCCTTCGCTGTTCGCAAATTCCTGTAGTTGTGTTACTTCGTCCTCTGCTATTGGTTGAAACCTCTGCTTCAGGCTGGTTCGCAATTGGTCGGTTGATTTGATTGGTTGGAGAATTTATTTGATTTGATTGGCCAGTTGATATGAATAATGTAAGTATAAAATAATTTATGCTATTAATTGATAAAATTAAAAATTTAATAATAAAAAAGATATTGCCAAATGTTCATCAATCAATCAAAAAAACTACCCAACCAGCCAGCAATCAACCAGTCAACCAATTGACCAACCAACCTGTCAATCAGGGAAACAACGACATCAACAGAGCCAGCCATCTTTGTCTCCATGGACATATCAGCATAAGTTGCATAATTCAAAAACTTTGCAATATCACTTCTATAAACATGTGATCATAATAAACTATTTAAGATTTCAAAATCTAACTGAATGAATGAATGAATGAATTGATAAATGAATAAATGACTGAGAGGATGAATGAATGTATGAATGTATAAATGAATTGATAAACTAACGACTAACCTTAATAGTCTAATTTCCTCAATGATAATATGGTTAGACAAGTTTTTGTCATCATGGTTCCTGCTGGCTCTATGTTGGAAAAAAATCAGCATATAATAAATGAAATATGCTAACTATTCAAACTAACATTAAGTTAATTATCCATGCAACATTTTAATAAATTATGTTAATTATCCGGACAGAGCAAATGTGAATGTGAAGGCCACCTGTTATTGTAAGCATTCCAGAGGTTCCATCGAGTCATTCGATCACCGCAGTAACTCATCATTGTGTTGTAGATGGTCTGGTTCAACGTCACCCTCCATGGTCCCCTGGTCGGATCCAATCTGATAAGAAGGATGATGATGATGATGATGGAGAAGATGAAAATGATGAGGATGAAGATGATGAGAGTGATGAAAAAGATGATGATGTAAATGATAAATATGATGGTGATAATGATGGAAAGAGAGATGATGATGTGGATGAGGAAGAAAATGATGATGATGATGAAAAATATTGCAATGGTGATAAATACTTGTTTGTTTATGCACACAAAAACCATAGAGACACCTACTTATTTGTTGATATATGTGAGAGAAATGATTTTGGAAGTTCAGACACAATAGAGAAATCTTCAATGTCATGATAGAACATGTTAGTGCACATCATCACCCTGTTTCTGTTGTTGTTATGACGTCATCATAATGTCATAATGACGTCATCATGGTGTCATAATGTTGCTGGTGTTGGTGAATACTTTATATTGCTAAGAACTCTTCCACAAAATATCAAAATGATGGAAACGAATATTCACCTGAAATGATTTTTAAGCTCAGCCAACTTGATGAGGTGATTGATGAATTTTTTCTTTTCATCACCAGTGAGTTCAATACCATTGAGGCGAGATTGCAGTAGGTACATGTCGACCAGACGACGTTGGTGCACGTCCAGACTCAATCGATGGCCAGCATTTAGTTCCTTTGCAGTGATTGGTTGGTTAGTTTATTCTATTAAAACTTTTTTATTAGCTAGTTGGTGATTGGCTAAAGGAATGATTAGTTTGAATGTTGACCTTTTGCTTAAATTTTCAAATAATTACAGGTCAATCATTACTTAATTTAAATTAACTGTTTGATTGATTGATTAGAGAATAAATGAACCAGTAATGAACAGACTAGAAAATGAATTGATTGAGAAATGAAAGAATTAGAAATAAAAGTTAGTGCATGCAACCTTTATGGATAGGTACAAATCTGGACTCAACCACCTTTGATTCTTTGCATTTTCTATTTGATAGTGAATCTTGAAAGCATATTTATAATGCAGGTTTATATTGAAAAAAATCAATTATTACGTCAGAGAAAGATCATTGTAGATAGAAACCATAATATTAGACCATGGTCTGAATGATTAGTCATCTAACCCTTTTAAAAGCATCTCTGTAACTTGTGTTGCTCTGGACATAGCTCAGGTGCTTGGTAGTTCTCCAGGCATAATTCAATGGAATGACTTGCTCTTCCAATGGATGGAATATTTTTTCAAATGTTAACAAATGTCTGTTCTCTGTTTCAGTGAAATTTTGTTTTTAGACTGAAAAAATTAATACATTAAAAACAAATTTATTCATTTAAATATTAAAAATAAACAAAAAATATTAATTTAAAAAATGTTATAAATTAAAAACATAAATAATTAAAATGAAATGACCCTGAAATGTCAACAATATAGAAACAAGTATAGTCAGAAATAAAAATTTTCAGCCACATTACGTTTAATGGTATCAAGAAAGTTCCCAATCTCTACATCAAATTCAATGGACCTTTTGGCACAGCCTGTAACGCACTTGTCCGGCGTTATCTCACTGAATTTTGGAAACTCATTGACTCTCAAGATGGGATTTGTCTCTTTTGTGTCAGGAGGTATCTCTGGTAATCTGGTAAAAAAAAGTAATTATCAATGTCAATCTTAATTCTTTTA
>NW_008705295.1:835144-859160 GCF_000326865.2 Helobdella robusta | reverse complement strand
AGGGCCGGATTTTAGTTACCATTTTACATACATTAGAAAAAATACTCACATTTACGGTTATCTACATGTTGAACATCAAAAAATAACACCAAGCAAATAGTTATTTAATTCAAATATATGAATAAGTTGTGTGATACGCCAAATTCTGTACACAAAGATCAGCTTATAATTTATGCATATTTGCATAACCTAAGTTAAAGCACAAAGAAAATTGTCCAGCTCACCGCACAATTAGTGATGTTGTAATTATATGTCATGTATACCTAGCCTAACCTTTAACATACCATGTTCTTAAATTATGTGCTTATGTATCTCTCTCTCTCTCTCTCTAAATATATATATATATATAGATATATAGATAATATATATATATATATATATATATATATATGTAGATATATGATCCGTCATGTGCAATTATCAATATATAGTATATACACGTGCACAAGTTCTTTTACACAAAGATCAGCTTATAATTTATGCATAACCCATGTTATAGCATAAAGAAAATTGTCCAGATCACCTCACAATTAGTGATGTTGTTATTATGTGTCATGTATACATTTAGCTTAGCTTTAGCCATTAACTTACTGACATAAAATTAATTGAATTCAATAAAATTTTTTTTTCTATTTCTAACATTTTTAAAAGTTGATAGACGCTTAAATCCGGCCCTAAATCTGGCCACCAAATCCGGCCGGGGCCGGATTTGAAAAAAAAGCCGGATTTTGGCCGGGGCCGGAGCCGAACTTCGGTGCATCCCTAATTAGAACCACATCCAACAAATGAATTTAAAATTAAATTAAAATATTTAGTATCGTACATTAAATTATTAAAAATATAAATATATTTTTTTAGGCCATTGCATGCAAATGAGCGATAATGCAGAATATGACATTTAAAGAGAAAAAGACCTCTAAAAAAGTGCGCGGAAACTTACAGAACGTAATATGAATTATATCCGACGGCCGATTTTTTTGATGACGCAAATTTCTTGCAGATATTCTGATAAAATTTACATAAAGTCTCCAATTTTGAGAAGTCGCTCTTCACGAACAAGTTTGCCATCACCCCTTATCGCAGATGACAACATAGAAAAAACAGCTCGAGTGCTTGTGAGTTATGCCCATGGATATATATATCCATGGTTATGCCTACAACAGAAGATGGATTTAATCCTTTTTTTTGGTCTCAAAATGTCCGCCTTAAGGAACTAGTGAATGAGATTAATGAAATTTTGATTGGTTTTATTGAAAATTTAAAATTATTTGAAAAAACTAAAGGTCGAATTGCTAAAATCCTGTGTATTCATTTTTTTTCGTATGATTACGTCATTACACCACACAAGCGTCATGGCTGATAAGTTAATCGTCACCAGTGTTGGGCGAGTTTTAGCTTTAAATGATCTAAAAACGTTGTTTGATTTATTAAAATGTTTTATTTTAATTTGAAATCATGTCAAGTGATTATGACTTATTTCAAATCAGCGTTCATGAAGCCATGAATTTCATTTTTATTTAAATTTTACTGATTGATAGTCATCATAAACGTTTGCTGCTCACTAGATGAAATGTTGAGTCGATTGAAAAAATGTCCATATGCGTTCTTGTTTGTGATTCCCTAACCAAACAAACCTTATAAAGAATTTTAAATGAAACTAACATCAAAATTTCAAATCTACATTATCCATAATTTAAAAAAACGATCAAAATTTAAAACGAGAGTCGACAGAACAATCTTATATCTCAATCTCAAGCCTTTTCATCTTCTGCACTAGCTTGAATAAATTTTTGATGCGTTACTTTTGTTGATTCGTTTTAAACATAGTTTCATTTTTAAGCACTATGACGTTGTATTTAAGCTTTAAAAGTGAACGAGTGTTTAAAATTTCAAAATAAATAATTTATTGAGTATAGAAGCAAGAAATTACATCCCATGCAAACACACATCCTTCTTTAATTTACAACACGTTCCTTTCACACCAGACACCACCATTGCGTTCGAACGGAGATTTGTGAGTGCTTAGATGTTGTAAATAATTTCATGATAATTATGATAACACACTTTAACGCGTTGAGAATCTTTTTCTGGAGTCGAACCAGGACACGGCGCATCTGTTTGTGAGGACAAATGTGTCGTCCTGTGCCAGTAAATCTTTGGCCAGGAAGCTAGCTCGGGCATCGCTGCGTTATTTATTTGATCATAATTTTTTGCCAACAAAATTTGGAAATATTTTTCTTTATATTTGGTGTTTTATTTGTTTTAATTCTTGATCGAGAGCATTCGTATGATGCTGTAAATATATTTGATTCAAGATTTCACCGTCTTTACTGTTGTCAATGTCGGTCGTCATTATACTCCCTACATTGCAGTGCCGCATAACCAAACTTTTTTTGCAATAGGCGACATTTTTTTAGCGATTAAAGGCAATATAATTTTGTTTTGAAAGTAAAATGCGTTCATTAATGTCAATAATGTAAATAAATATTTTAGTTGAATATTTTTACAAGCAATTTTTTACTCGCGATCTGTACGTTGATAGCTATAGGTAAGCAAATACATTAAAATGAAAAGAATTATATTGCAGATAATAACCGCTGAAGAATGAATCATCCGTATTCTTAGCGTAGAGTGGCTATTCAATTTTGAAATTTAATTTTGGTTCAATAGCGTCATTTACATAGGCGGTTATGGCAAATTAAGCAATAAAGCATTCACTCCATTCAACTGAACGCTATCCATATCTTTCCATCTGGGATTATCGGATTTTCATATTTTAAATATTTGAAATTATTTTCATGATAAAGTGTATATTAATTAGTGATTACAATTTTTGTATGTAAGTTTTGTTTAATTAATAGTATGTATTTATTTTGGTTAGATGGAATAATTGAAACATCTTAGAAATGAATGAAACGTTTTAATTTCAGTTCGGGATGGTGTTGTTAAAATTTACACAATCAATGAACTGGAAATTTGCGTCGGAAGGAAGACGATGTTGTGGGCAAACAAAACAACACTTAAGCACAAAAATATTTTCTAATTAAAACAAAAAAAAACAAAATAAAATGATTTCCGAAATCTCGCATATACCCTCGTAGTAAGTGTTACGAAACGATAAAAAAATTTCCAAATCACAACTCTCTTTTTCTTTCCTCTACCAAACTTTATCTTTACGGCGACATACATGTCTTCACTTTATGTTTATTTCGACGTAAATTTTAAACGCGCACTCAAAATGACGTCACTCGTTGGCAGGTCGAAGAATAAAAAAAAATAATCAGGAATAATAATAATAATAATAATAATAACAATCACAACAGCTACAACAATCCCAACAGCTACAAACACAACAACAACCACAACAACAGCCACAACAACAGTCACAACAGCAGTAGCAACAACAATAATAATAATAATAACATAAATAACAACGATCATATTAATGATAATTAATTACTATATAAAAAACAGGTAAAAAATGAATTAAAAACGTTAAAAGAGTATCAAATTTTTGAGAATGAGATAATTTTTTTCAAATTAAAACAAAAAATATCGATCAATAAACACAAAACTAGTTCTGGAAGTTAATAAGAAAGAGTTCTTTTAATTAAAAAGACAATTGAATGAACATACAACAAGTTTTATCTGCCAACGGTACGTATAAATAAGTGGCATTAACCTGTTACGAACACTCAAAGTGTGTGTGTGTGTGTGTGTGTGTGTGTGTGTGTGTGTGTGTGTGTGTGTGTGTGTGTGTGTAAAATTCTGTAACATATAAATAGCTAATATGTTGTAGCTAAATAGATATTAATTGTTAGGTCACAAATATCTGAATAAACATAGGTATAACACATATACTTTTACACACTCATAGGCACACACAGATATACCACAAACAGCACACACACACACTGTAGAGAAAGATAGAGAGAAAGAGAGTGAGAGAGAGAAAGAGAGAGAGAGAGAGATAGAGAGAAATCAATGTTAGCGTTAATGAGAAGTGTATAGATGAAAGAAACCAGAGATGATTATTATATAAATATGAACATTAAAATGTAGTATAACAAACTGACAAAGCACGCTAGAAGGGATTTTCAGGTGACTGACTGGCTTGCAGAAATTAATAATAATAACAAAAACAACAACAATAATAATAATAATTTTAATAAATATCATTAATGTTATTCTTCTTATATATTATTATATATGCTTACTAATTAAAATTGACGATACCCGCTTTTGTGTTCTAAGTATAGTGTTGTAAATGATATAATTATTTTTGTTGTAAAATTAATAACGTTTAGTTGTTAGTTATTATACTGATGATATTTTTGATACTATATCATTGTGCTAACTAACTGATGATAATGAAAATATCTTTGATATTATATCATGTATTTGTGCCTACTAACTGATGAAAATATCTTTGATACTATATCATGCAATTGTGCTTACAAACTGATGATAATGATAATATCTTTGATATTATATCATTTATTTGTGCCTACTAACTGATGATAATATCTTTGATACTAGATCATGTAATTGTGCTAACTAACTGCCTACCTTTTCAACCGCAACAATATGCCATGCCGTAAAATATTCGGTTAATTTTATAATACAAATTTATTATAAATATTAACCCGAATTATTTAGTGAAAATAATTAACAAATAATAAAAACCCTTGAAGATTAAATCCCCAAATTAAATGGTTTTGTTCTAAGGAAGGAATGACGAATAGAACGTACGCGCGCGTGGGTGTTGAAGCTGCTGCATGGGCGGACGCTGTGGTGTGGTTTTGTTTCTTGTGTGGCGCGTGCGTTTTTTGCCTTTGGACGTCTATAAATTTAAAACTTTTGCTGCACTCATTTCGTGTTGATGTATTATTAGTTTGAAAACACTTATTTTGGATTTTAGAGTTAGTTGAATAAGACAAAAATTTATAGATATGATTTTTTTGATTTTTTTTTTCTATAAATTGAATTCTAAAATATTAAATTAATGAAATTTTAAATTTTAATCTATAAAAAAAAACTGATTTCATATTGTATCTAAGAAGATGATTGAGGTAGAATGTGTGTGTATGTTTGAGTGTAGGCACACGTGAGGGTGACTTGTTTGAAGTTGTGTAGAAAAAAATTAGATTGAGATGTCGTGTAACATTGATTTTGTTTCACTCTCTAACATCCTATAAGGGGCTATGTTTGAAGAAAATAAAATTATAAGAATTATTAAAATGATAATAACAATTTAAAAAATATTTTTGATATATTTTGGCAATACTTTAATGAAATCTTTTTAAACATTAAAATTCATTCACGTAACTTCTTTTCAGCAGGCTTCAAACCAGAAGAAAAATCTGCCAGAAGAATTAAAGGTATTTAATTTGTACTTCAATTCCGTCTACCAAAGTACCAAATTGAATAAATTACACAAAGTACTTACATATACTCTCGTAATAGTCCTATTGTTACCTGATTTACTTTAAAATCTTTAAAACTTTAAAAAATATATTCAGAGTCAGAAGAGTACGACGTTTATGTGGTTATTGACAGAGTAAACGTTTCAAAATAGCCCCAAAAAATATTATTTATAGATATTTATAGATATAGATATATTTATAGAAAAAGCGAAGCGGTTATGAAATAATTTAGCAAAAGATTGTGGGTAACAAAACAATAACATTATATTTTTATATAGCGATTAGTTAATTTAATTTAAATGTTAAATATCTGAAAAATGTAAAATAATGAAAAATTGATAACTAACAAACGAACAAACATACGTACGAACAAACAAACATACAAACAAACATACAGACGGAAAAACACACCAACCAAAAAATCATACAAACCATTGTCTACTAAAGAACAGATCAGGTGTTGATCTTCTATCGTTGAAGAAAAAAAAATATTTCCGACAAAAATTTTTCAAAAAAATTATTCAGAAAATTATAACAGTCATAATTTTTAAACAAGAATGTTTAACATGAAACCGGCCATTTTAACCATTCCATCTCTATTGCTGCTACTACTTCATTGCAACACGCTCGTTACTACATTCAACTATGACAACAACATCAATGTCATCAACAACAACAACGACGACGATGATGGCGATGACAATGATGATGATGTCATCAAAATGACGTCACAATATAATAGGGATGTGCGGAGGTTATCCACATTCGGAACATCGAAGTTGGTTAAATAAACAACGCATTGTGTTAATTGAAAAAATAAACTGCTAAGAATTGTCAGTAAACGTAAAAATTATAGTTGTCATAATATTGGTGTCTTTATTATTATTATGATTATAATTATTATTATTATTTACGTGAAAATTATAACATCACCGTGGTGATAAAATCTTTCGCACAGACTAAAAAACCCAAAGAGCCTAAATGGTGAAGCCACTACATCATCATCATTGCCATCACAATCATCATCACCATCATCATCTCTACCATCGTCATCATCATCATCACAACCATCACTATCATCGTCATCACCACAATCATCACCATCATCATCACAACCATCATCATCATCATTTGGAATGTTGGAGTGGGCGATATACGCACCTGACGTCAGCAGTGATGACGTCAGAAGGATGGCCAAGAGGAAGGGGTATGTCTACGAAGGGCAAGTTAGTATTACTATTATCATTATTACTATTATTTATTATTATTATTATTATTATTATTATTATTATTATTAATTATTATTATTGAATGATAGAAGTAAATCTCTCTTATAGCTATTTTAACATGGAAAATTTCGTTAATTTTGCTCAAGTGTTAATGATAGTTTGCCATTTTTATCATTATCTCAATTAATTACACCACATTATTTATATTGCTTTTATTGTAATCATTACTATTATTATTATTATTATTGTTGTTGTTATTGATGTTATTATTTTTATTATTATTATTATCATTATGACGATTACTGCGGCCGTAAATATGATGAACGATTGAATTGGGACACGATTGTACTTTTGAAGCCAGCGAAGCTACTACTGCTGCTGCTGCAGAATGACATTGGTGCCTACAACGCCACTATAATTACGATGGCGATGACGATTATAATGATGACGATGATGATGACGGTGATGATGATGACGAAGATGATGATGATGATGACGATGATGATGGTTATGATAATGATGACAAAGATTATAACGACGACGATGACTATAAAGATGATAATGATGACGACGTTGGTGACGATGACGATGACGACGATTATGACGATTATGATGATGATGGTTATGGTTTGAAGATATTGATGATGATTACGATGAAAATAATGGTATTCAAAAATAGGACTAATGCTTCTACTATTACTTTATTTACTAACATCACTATAAATATAAATAGTAAATAGCAACGCTCTATGACAGTAATTCTATAAATAGAAATACGAAAACTCTCTCTCTCTCTCTCTCTCTCTCTCTCTCTCTCTCTCTCTCTCTCTCTCTCTAATGATATATATATGTATATAGAAAGAGAGAGAGAGAGAGAGAAAGAGAAATTAGTGATAGTATAAATAGTAATGATGTCAGCGAGATATAGTATCATTGAGGCAATGTTCTGTTTATTTAGCTCCTTATTAATGGCATAATCTTAACGTTATTCTGTTGTCTTAACCGTCAATTGATCGGAAATGTTTGTTGTGCCTTGCGTTGGCGGCTGTGGTGGTAATGATAATGGTGGTGATGATTAGGATGATGATAATGATGGTGGTGATGGTGGGAATGATTATGATGCTGGTAATGATGGTGACGATAATGATGACGATGATGATGATAATGATAGTTCTTCTGATGGCGATGAGGATGGCAAGGTAATTGTGATATTGATGATGATAATGATCATGACGGTGATGACGATGATGAAATGGTTGTGGTGGTGGTGGTGATGATGATGTTGATAATGGCGGTGATTATGGTAATGATATTAGCGCCAAACTAACGTGTAAGCGCTTTTTGATTGATTGATGACGCCAAATTAAGCAAACCTTTGGTTATGTTGGCGCGCAAATAACTGCTCGAGTAACCTGCAATTGCGTCAGAGCACTGTGACGTCATTAGAATCTTTTTTTCTGTGGTTTTTTTTCGGAACACTTTCAAAAATTTCCAATCTTTAATAAGAGTGAAATCGTCACAGTCTTTATCTATCATTATCACTTTTTGTTTTTTCATAACCATTCTACTCATTATCAGTTAGTTTATCCTGGAAATTTCTCATCTTAATCGGGTTTTGTTATCTTAATAATATAATTATAAATCAATTCTATTTGTCAGACACGTTCTACATTCATTCATTGTTAATACTAATACAATTATTTTCATCGTCGTCGTCGGCATCATCGTCTTCGTCGTCATCATCATCCTCCAAATCTAAATCGTCAAATTCATCATCAGCACCATTTAACTAATTTATTACATTCAAATAGAATCGAAATACGTGCCAATAAAAATAGATGCAATAAACAAATGGTTGATCTGGAGAAAGAAAACTAAAAAAACAATAAAAATTATAAAAATAATATTAATAATAATTTATTATTTTTATTTTATTATTATAAATGAAAATTATAAATCTCTCAGTCGTTACAGGCACTTCCGCCATGAATCAGGCGCCATGAAAAGGAAGCCGGAAAAGGAAAGATATTAAATTGGCAGTGATAACAAAGATCATATAAGCTACGAAAAAATTAAATTGCAAAGATAACAAAGATTATGTATATGACAACATTCAAATAATGGATGTAAACAAAATTATGTTTGCGAATAAACAAAATGGCGAAAATGTTAGAAATCGCGCGCAAACAAATGTTGAAATAAAATTATTTAACCATTTAAACATTACAACAACAAAAATTTGTAAAAGAAAAATCCCGTAACTACTTAACTATATTAAACTACACCAAGAAATTATTTTCTTTGGCTTATATGCGTTTACGCAAATGAAAAAACGCCTTCACATGATATATTTAATTTTAATAAGTTGTTAATATTTCATTCTTTTTATTATTAATAAGTAAAATATAAACCACAGAGGTTAGCAAACAAACATAAAAGAAAAACAAAACTTGGCCTGAATACGAAAATTAAACAAATAGAGAAGAACAGAAAGAATAGAAAACTAGGCATCTATGCCAAAACTAAACCAAAAGCCAAATGAAATTTAATTTGAGAAGATTGATATATGGGGCAGCATGTGAAGTGATGTTTGAAATTGAGGCACATCTCTTTCTTGTTACGCTTCACCGGTTGTCTTGGAGGAGTGTTTTTGTTGTTGTGGTTGTTGATGCTTTTGTTGTTAATGCTGTTATTTTTGTTGTTAGTGTAGTCGTTATTTTTAGTTTTATGATGATTGTTTCAATTTGTTTGTTAAGTTGATTGGCAAATTTTTTAATTTGAAAATTCTGATTTTAGATTTTCTTTTTTTTCAATAAATTTAGGATAGATAGATAATTATTTGTTTAACATGTATATAATGGCATTAGTATTTAAATTTGCATTTATAATTTTTTATTCATTTTTTTCCTTGTCGTTCATTCAATCGTCTACTCATTAGGCTTACCAATCACAATCATTCATTCAACAAGTCGTTATGCTTTAATTTGTCCATTCATTTGTTTGTTAATTTTTCAGTTCTTTAGTTTTTTTATGTGTTCATTCATTTGTTTTTTTATATGCTAATTCAGTTTTGTTTACATATGATCATTAATTCATTAATTCATTAATTCATTCATTCATTCATTCATTCATTCATTCATTCATTCATTCATTCATCAAATCAATCCATTCTTCAATTTCGTTAATTTTCCCTCCATCAAATTATCAACGGAGCAACACTCACAACTCCGCATCCATCATCATGCCCTCATATATTTGTCAACGCCTACTTTTGATCTATTTCCTCTTCCGGCGTCGTCGTTATTAAGTATTTTTGGTTACGAATGCGTCATCAAAGGCCGGAAAAGACCGAGCGGACGACCGTTGACTTCCGCTCGCCATGTTGGATGCATCTTATTTGCCGTTTTTGGTGCTACTTTTGATTGATTGATTTATTAGCTTTTATTTATAAACCGTACATTGAGAGATGAATTGGAGAATAAATTAAAAGGTTGGTCGTGGACTTTCTGAGGGGAATGAGTAGTCGGGTGGGTGGCGATGTTTTGAATGCAAATGTGCTTCCCCGCCTACGTACCACAACGCACATGTCAACTTATTTACATGCTGGCATGCAAACTCTACAAACACATAACCTACAAACACATATAACCTACAAACACATATAACCTACAAACACACACAGACACACTGACACACACACACACATACCAAATAGGTTGGGATACTAGATGGATATCATGTGCTAAAGAAAAATGTAATCTACACTGATGATAACGGTGATGATGAAAGTGAAGATGATAGTGAGGACAACGATGATAATATAAACTACAACGACGATGATGAAGATGATAAGATGAAGATGATGATGATGAGAAGAAGACACAAACGCAGCGTCCAACACCACAAGCGTCATCTGCTTCAGGACAGTAGAGTTAGTGCACTCATTCTCAACTCATTATTGACACTCCATTATATTTTAATTCATTATAAATTATTTTGCACTGTCTACTAGATGGTTTTCAAAATATTAGTACCCATTAATTTCTTATCTTGCAGTTATTTATATTTCATTTGGCACTTGTATTATTTTTTTATTTTAGAGTTAGCATTTGTAAATGTGGTTCAAGTATAACATTGGTGTTGGTAGTGACGAGCGTTGAAGTGTAACAACAATACTTACGAATTTGAAAAATAATAATGAGCATGTCTTTGTCAGTTAATCTTAAAACTGTCTCTAAAATGTTTTTGCCTTATTATTTTTATCCTAATCATAATCATCATTAAAATAATCATAATCATGACTGCTATCGTAATCATCATCATCATTATCTTCATCGTTATTTGCAGCATCGCCATTGTTATGACCATTCAAATCATCGCAGGAGTCATCATCGTTTCTGTGTTTTTTTTGTTTTCTCGTCTCTAAGAAAACAAATTCGACTTGAAGTTGAATTTATAGCAAGCCAATAAAATTTCAAAACTACAGGGTGCAATATAGAACCAAAATGACAAAAATTTGCATGTAGGTCAACAAAATGTCACATGATCAGGTCATAAGATCACGTGCTCAGGTCATAAGGTCAAGTGGTGTCAGTGACGTGTTGATAATTGATTGATTGTTAGTTTGTGTTTATTGGTGTAGGAATTTTAACGTTATCATCAATATTTGGGCGTGCAGAGTGCAAAAAAAGCGTATATCCCCATTCCGAGGTCTTCATCCTGTTTGCGCTTGTATACTTTAAGTGTATATGTGTGCGTTTGTGTGTGTCTGTGTGTGTAGGTGTGAGAGAGAAAGAGAAAGAGGGAGAGAGAGAGAGAGAGGAGAGGGAGAGCCTATGAGTGCATCTTAGATTTTATCCAACACGCACAAATCCATCATCTGACTTACTTTTGCGCTAATAAATAACTACACACACACACACACACAGAGCAAACAAACAGGCAGATTTGCTTAAACGGCGTAGCTAAGAAAATTTGTCCCTTTGTTTATCGTTGTAAATATGAACGGACGTGATGAAATATTCATAGATGCGTGTGTTGTTGTCGTACGATTGAGTGTTGTCGCTCTGGTCATTGCGACTTTACCTTACGTTAAGCTGGCGCGTCTACCAGCCAACAAATTACACAAAATAGCTTAGTGAAAGCTTCGATACTTTTGCTCCAAAAACCTGAAACGTATGCCTGAGCACGTAAACACGCAGGCACCGTTCGCACAGATCCATGTAAACATGCAGATCCTCCAACGCAGACAAGCACTAATGAATACAATAATTCAATTCTGAAATGTACACTCGAGTACACAGTACAATTGAGTACACAGTACCAGTACACAAAACAGTACAATTAAGTATAATTAGGTAAATAAATATCTTTCCAGATAAAGTTGGCCGAACTTCAGCGTCCGTTGAAACGTTACAAGCGAGATTTGATTAGCATCGACAGCAAACACGAGGTGAGGGCATACAGGGAGATAAACTTCAATGATGATTTCTGGGAGAATCAATGGTACTTGGTTGGTACCTTTCATAATTGCACTTATTCTTGTCAGTTGTACGTTTTTAAATGTTATTTCACTGAAATTTCACTGAACAAACAAATCCCCACATAGCACGATACAAAACCAGCCCGCATGCTGCCAAAAATAGATCTTCACGTCATTCCTGTTTGGGCCAATAATATCACTGGACGAGGTGTCGTCGTCACTATTATTGATGATGGTCAGTATCGTTGTGTGCGTGTGTTTGTTTGTTTGTTTGTGCGTATATTTGTGTGTGTGTACTTTACGTTTGTTTGTGTACATTTCAGTGTACATTTTAAACAATTATTTTCACCAGGCCTGGAGCACAACCACACCGACCTTCACAGGAATTATGTTAGGATGGATGAATGAATAAATGACGTTTGCTTAACGTGAAATACAAAACATGAATTTGATACATACACATACAAACACACACATATATACACAAGAACATGCATAAACGTACACATACATACATGCATACAAGTCTATAAAAAAAACAAACACAAACGCACACATACAAACTTATACATACATACATACACATACAAACACATTAGCAAACTTACACACACACACAAACACGCACACACATGCACACACTAATCCTTCCCACATACAAACGTTAAATAAACTATACAAAAGAAATGTTTCCCTTTTGTATGCTATTGTATATTTATTAGGCGCGCTACGCGTCCAACAAGTTGATTTTATCACTCTAGCATGCGGAATAAAACACATTTGGCCATCTCTAAATCATTTGATGATTCAAAAAAATGTTAACGAATTCTTCTGGCTATTTTTTTCAATAATAATATTATGAATAATAATAAAAAAAATAATAATTATTTTTGTTATTATTATTTATAGGAAGAAAATTATGCAAAATAATATTTCTCCTTCCAGGATCCAAAAGCCAGTTGGGATTTCAACGACAATGATAGCGATCCTTTTCCACGATACGATGAAAGTGATGAGAACAAGTACGATGATGATGATGATGATGACGATGATGATGACGATGAGGATGATGAGGAGGGCGATGGTGATGATGACAACGATTTTGACAAATACAGCCATAGTAATATGGGCAATGAAATTGGTATTATCGTAATGAAAATTGTAGCTGATTATGATGGCTCCTAATTGTCGTTATGACGGTAGCTCGACACAAAATAACGACGTCAATAGCGCCTCTAACGACAAAAAAATTAATGCAAACCATTAAATAAATAAAACAACAACAACCAGTATAACCAAGTTAAACAGTTAAAATGCGCACGACAAAAACATACAAAAGCAAATACAAACAACAATGATAACGTTGACAACAAACAACCAAACAACAACAAACAGCAAAACAAACAACAACAACAAAACAAAATAACAACAAAACAAACAAACATCAAAACAAACGACAACAACAAAAAATACAAAAACAACAACACACAACATCAAAACAAACAGCAACAAAACAAACAGCAACAAAACAAACAACAACAACAAACAATATCACAACAACACACAACAAGACATGGAACAAGATGTGCAGGTGAGGTGGCAATGGTTGAAAACAACAACTTCTGCGCCGTCGGGATCGCATTTAACGCCAATATCGGAGGTTTGGGCCTTTCTAAAAATGTCGCTGTGGTGCTGTTGTTGTTGGTGGTGGTACTGTTGTTGTTGGTGGTGTTGTGTTGTTGTTGGTGGTGTGTTGTTGTTGGTGGTGTTGTGTTGTTGTTGGTGGTGATGCTGTGGTGTTGTTGGTGCTGTGCTGTTGCTGGTGCCGTGTTGTTGTTTGTGCTGTGTTGTTGGTGGTGGTGGTGGTGCTGTGTTGTTGTTTATGATGTTTATGTTCTATTGTTGATAAATCATTATTATTGTCACCATCATTATTATTACTATTATAAATATTATTGTTATTATTATTAATTTAACGTATCACAATTTCGATCGCACCCTCAACAACGAAACCAGGCATCCGAGTGTTAGACGGAGTGACGACGGATCGTCTGGAGGCACTATCCCTCAGCTACAACGTTGACCACATAGACATCATGTCAGCCAGTTGGGGGCCCAGTGACGACGGCAAGTCTCTGGAGAAACCCGGAATGTTGGCCCAGGCTGCTCTCGAGAAAGGAGTTACTAAGGTGTGTTGGTGTTGTTTTCTGTTGTCGTCGTCGTTGTGCTATTGAGTGTTGTTGTGACATGAATTACTAAAATATGTTGTTGTAGATTTGTTGTTGTATATAAATACTCGTGAAAACCACGTATCTCACACATTGCATGTAATAGGCGGAGATCTCTTTGTAATCGAACCCAGTCAAACCACGTATCTTACACATTGCATGTAATAGGTAGAGATCTCTTTGTAATCGAACCCAGTCACTGCAACAGCAGGACCAGGCGCTTTTTACCATTGAGCCATCACGGGCATATTGTTATCGATGTTTGCTCTTTGCTGTTCGTACTTGTGTATATAACATACGTTGGTTGGCGGTTTGAGCAATAATTTAATGCTTTCATTGTTCAGTTATATGAGATGTTTTTCATTTTTAAAATTTTCTCATTTCAAACTTACTGTTTTTGTGAGCAGGGCAGAGGTGGGAAGGGAGTCATCTACGTGTGGGCCTCAGGGAATGGAGGAATATCCAAGGATAACTGCAATTGTGATGGATACACGGGTCTGCTTATACATTCATTCCACGCATACACACACAACACACACAACACACACACACATACACAACACACACACGTACACAACACACGCACACACATACAAACAGGTAGCATATACACGCTGTCAATCAGCAGTGCATCTGAATGGTTCAACTCACCATGGTACGCCGAGCACTGCCCGTCAACAATTGCCAGTACCTACTCAAGCGGTGTCTACGGGGAACAGAGAGTTGTTAGTTCAGTCAGACTGCAGTTGCTCTCTGGTTCTTTTGTATGAGAGTGTTGATCCTATTGAAAATTTATGATGAACTGAAAGTTGTTGATGTTTGTGTAGTTGGTTACATTATAATCTTTTTTATTTTTTTCGTTATTTTAAAAAAAGCGTTCTTTATCTTATTTATTTTTATAGTTAAGATTCGCTGATCTCAAAATGAATCTCAAACTACTCAAAAACATTTTTTAAAAAATATATTTTTCGGTGGAGAAAAGAAAAAAATTGTATTGAAGCCCTTCTCCACCAGATCAGTACAGACCTGCACAACCAATGCACCACTGCACACTCGGGTACATCGGCATCAGCCCCACTGGCTGCTGGCATCATTGCTCTGGTACTTGAAGCTAAGTTGGTTACGTGTGCGTGTGTGTCTGTGTTTGTGTGCGTATGTGCGTGTGTAGAACACTTGTTATAACCCCAAACGACCATCTTCACAGTCCCAATTTGACGTGGAGAGATGTTCAACATTTAGTAGCATGGACGTCAGAATACGAACCACTGAGGAAAAATAAGGGTTTCGTTGTTTATGTTTATTCAGTATATTTTCAGTTTGTTTCATTTTCCTCACTATGTCAGCTTGGTTTACAAACCTAGAGTAAATTTGCCAAAATCGCAATTTTATTAACAAACAATATTTTTAATTCATTTTTAAAGATGTAACAACAGCAAAAATAAAAATTACAAAACCCTCTTACAATAAAATTTAGGCTGGATGGTTAATGGGGCAGGTTTTTGGGTGAACAACAGATTTGGATTTGGTCTGTTGAATGCAGCAATGCTGGTCGAGGCAGCTGATCCCAAGGTTTTCAAATCCGTTCCTAAGCAGTCTCTCTGTATCGCCATGCCTGAACCTTCTGCTCTGCCGAGGTTCTCTTTCACTTAATTTGGGATTTTAATGAAAATATATTTAGTAATTTTTTGATTTAAGTCGTATTATATTTTATTTGTTAGAATAAAAATTTTTCCATTAAGCAAGTGAGTGATTCAAATTAAAAAGCAACACATCTAAAATATTACTTCATTATTTTGTCATATATCGTATCTTTATCCAACTAACTTTTTTCAGCCCCTTCTTTGTCATCATCATCTCTCTTCATCCTTTTCATCTTTTTCCTCCTCATCCTCTTTTTCATCCTCAACTTCTTCGTCACCTTCTACTTCATCATCATCTTCTTCATCACCATCTTCTTTTTCGTCACCTTCTACTTCATCATCATCTTCTTCATCACCACCTTCTTCTTCGCCACCTTCTACTTCATCATCATCACCATCTTCTTCTTCGTCACCTTCTACTTCATCATCATCTTCTTCATCACCATCTTCTTCTTCTTCCTCATCCTCACAACTATTACGACGACCACCAGGAAGTTGATGAGCAAGACATCTCTGGAAGTTGCTGTATGGAGTGACGCCTGCGAAACAGCTGACAACCTCGTCAACTACATCGAACACGTGGTCACCATCTTGTCTATATTTCAATTCCTTACAAGTTTTTTTTTATTTTCAGAAGTTTTTAAAAAATAATAAATAAATTGAAACATTTTTCAAAATTTCTGTTTTCTGGAATTTATTTTTTAAAATAGTTACTAAATTGTTAAATGAATGAATGAATGAAATGATAAATGAACAGATATTGGTTCTGGACATGAACTATACTAGGAGGGGTAACGTTCAAGTGCATCTCAAGTCCCCGTCAGGTAGTACTTAGTTCTTTTCGTTCATTTGTCCGTTCATTCATTTACTCAATCAGTTATTCATTCATTCATCCATCTATTCATTCATTCATCATTTATTTGTTCATTCATTCGTTCATTTACTCATTCACTCGTTTATTTATTCGTTTATTCTGTTATTCCATCTACAAATATTCGAGACCGAATCATGCATTCATAAGCACATGTGAATGTGAATGTTTTACAGATTGCACACACACACACACGCACACACGACCATACACACTCTTACACACACACTTACACAAAAACGCGAAGACAAAGACAAACACACACAAACACATACAAACATACGTACCCACACACACACACACACACGTGCGTACTCTTAGGCATGGTTACAGAAATGTTGACGGTGAGAAAGACTGACAACGCGACAACCGGATTCCCTAAATGGCCGCTCAGCTCCGTGCACAACTGGGGAGAGGATCCGAGGGGACTGTGGATCACCACCATCGTTGATAACGTAAGTTATTGTTGGGATAATGGTGACGACGACGACGACGATGAGATGAGATGAAACAATTTGTGGCGATGAAGTTATGATGGGGATTTTAAATCTTGTTTGTTTAGCGAATCAACATTTTGACGCATCGTTTGTCATTTCAAATCCACCATTAACCACAGTAAAGTTCTATTCGCCCAAAAGCAATTCAGTGAAAAATATTTTACAAGGTGGAAGGAAATCATTGGGGATATTTGAAGGGCCTCCAGATCCAATTCTACGGCACATCCCAAATTCCGGATCACGTGATTAGGGGCGGGATGAAGAGGACTTACAAGGATTACCCCTTTGAGAGTGGAGCGGAGGATGCACTTGACGTGAGTGACGTGGTGGGATTATTTACTTACCGGCTGGTTGGAAGTGGGAAAAGTTGACGTCTGCATATTTGTGTCTTTCTTATCGTTTACAAAATCTTCATGTTTTATAGGTGTATCATTATCTCTTCGATATTATTATTTAATTTACCATAGCTTAGCAAACCGAAAAATTATAAAACTACAAACAACACTGCCCTTATTCACCAATCATAAATCGACCATCGAATCATGTATATATACATTGATCGCATGAGACAGAAAGAACAGACGGATGAAGATGGTGAAGATGATGCCGAAGAAGATGAGGAATGGTTGCGAAGGATCATCGACGAGCAGGAAATATCGGATGTCAAATCCAGGATCCTGAAGATGCAAAGACACAGAACATCCTAGAATGATGAAATTTTACGGAAAAAATAAAATTATTATTTAACAATTTTAATTTGTTTAGTTGTGTATAATTAATTAATATATATTTTTAATTAAGTAGAATTCTAATAAATTATTGCTGTGATGAGCCCGTGCTAATTTCAGTGTAAATAGAAAATATTTTGATCTGAGATTAAAAAGAAATAAGCATTTTTCGACGCAACTATTGATGATGAGAAACTAGTGCCAAATTAGCATTTTTGTCTCGCTATATATGTGGAAAATTCTTTGAAAATAAAATGAAAAGAAATAGGTACAAACCCTGATTGAAATCCATTGCTACAGCAGTGCTCCATGTATGTATATACATGTAGACATGAAAACATTCGAACGTAATTACGGAGAATACATAGGCATGATATTACATCGCATTTATTGTGATTCTTTAAACAAAATGTTCACAAAATATATTAAATATAATAAATGAAATTATTTATAGATACTCAGTCAATCTACCAACTTTGTATCAATAGCAACCGAAATCGAAATGTATTTTTTTTCATAGAATTTTTGAAAAACCAACAACATACATACAAGATGATGTACAAATGTACAAATGATAGTACGTCCGTTCGTGTTCCCATAAGCTATATTATCAACAATATAATGATGCACATAAAAGATGAATAAACTTATCTACAAGTGAGTCAAGAATAATAATTAATTTAATTATTTATAAATTTATTAAAATTAGAAAAACAAATTTAAAGCAAGGAATCGTTATTCGAGTTGGAAGCAGGAGGTGCTGTGGATAATAAGTTGAAATCGTCGAAATCTGTCAGATGGATAAAAATATTATTGCATGATTAACTTTAAAAAGATTATACAGATCATAAAGAAGCTATTTCAAAAATCAAATTAGAATATGATTGAAAAACATCAGCCAACCATCTAAATTAATGAGACTGCATTCATCATCCTCATCACCATCATTATCACTCTTTTCTTCACTCTTGAAGAGTGCTGATGATGATGCGATTAAAGATGAAGGTAGCGATGCTGTGGAGTGCGAAGGCGCACCAATAGCATCTATATTTGTACTAGAAGTATCAAAAATGTTATCAGACGACGAGTCAATCTGGAATTTTCTGGAAAATCTGCGAAAATTTGCTAGAATATTATCATCATCATTTCTATTATTATTATTATTATCATTATTATCATTGTTGTTGTTGAAACTGTTGTTGAAAGAATCGTTAAAATCAACGGGTAGGGTGTTGTTGAATTCTTCCAGAAATATGTTGTTGTCAACGGCCTGCATGTTTAGCCCTTTCATAATATCTGTGAGGATATCCGCTGACGACGATGGTGGCGGTTGAGTGAGATGATCATGACTGTTGATTATGACGTCACCGTTGTTGATGATGATGATGTTATCGTCGTTGTTGTTGTTGTTGATATTAAGTAGGATATTGCTGTTGATGTTCAACGATGTTTCTGTACTGGGATTGATGTCAAATTGTTGTTTTTGTTGTGTTGTGGACATTTTTGAAGGTGATAAACGTGAATTAGTGTTGTTGGATTTGTTAGCGTTGTTGAATTGATTATGGATAGGCACACTGTTATCTTTGCTTGGCATGCTATCAAAGTTATTATGCTGTTTAAGCTGGTCATGATTTGAAGAAATATTTTGTCTAGAACCGAGCAATGATGATGCTAGCGATGTTTTGTTGGTGTTACCAATTGAAATATCATCACCACTACTTTTTCTATTTACATTAATGCTTTCATTAATTAAACCATGCTTATAATCTTCAATAAGCTTTGCAACATGAGAGCCATGAGAAGAAGCAGCAGCAGTAGTAGTAGCAGTAGTAGCAGCAGTAGCAGTAGTTACATTATCATCAATAAAATCACCATCAACATTTTCAGTGAAACTTTGGCCAACGACAGATGCCAGAGATGATTTTTTGAATTGTGATAAAGTTCGAGAGGGCAACTGAGGAGTATTTGTTTCAAATGATGATAGTGTGATTCTTCTCAGATCCAGGTGGTCAAATTTCAGCAAGCCCCCATCCACCTCAGACGATAGCAGTGATGATAATGACGACGACGGTGGTGGCGTTATTTTTTCATCAGTACATCCGAGATGCCGATGAGATGATGACGGTTGTGACGACAATGATGATGGTGTAGTAGTTTCTAACCTTTGCAAAAGCGAGAATGATGACAGCGATTCTAATTTGACATCATCGACATTTTCTTTGTTTTTTGAAAGTTTTAAAGAGTATTTGTTGATGATATTACTTATACTATCTTCCCCTTCTTCATCATCTTCATTTTTTATCTCGATTAACTTTTCACTCAGCACATTTTCCAGTTTATATTTTAAAAGATAATCACCATCATCATCATCTTCTTCTTCTTCCTTATCATCATCATCAATATCACATAACGTTGTGATGCCGTCATTGTTATGATCAATGCTGCTTATTAATGTGTCATTGAAATTGAACTTTAGCATTTTCTTTTCCAATGGGGATGTATGTATGCCTAGCACTTCCATAGCAATCTAAAATGAAACATCATCTGAGTTATATTTTATAAAGATGTAAAAATTATGTTAAAATCAGTTGGGAATTTTTTTATTTTCGTGGTTAGCTTCTCGTACGTCTTGTAGATATTGTAATTTCTCGATTTAAAACTTAAAATTTCTTATTTATTCTAGTTATAGCATATTTAATTTCTACCGCAAAACTGTTAATTTGTTAAGTCACTTCTAAAAATATAAAAAATTGTTTAAATTAAATATTTTCAAACTGTTCTACTGTTTTGTTTTCCTGTCCTGTCTTATTAGTGCTTCGTCATCATGGCAAAAAATGTCTCAGCCGAAAGTTTTGAAGTTCTTGTGTCAAAAATTTTGGACAAATCAAACGAAAATTTATTGAAATGTATAGATAAATAATTAGAAAAATCAAATGACCATCTGAAAAAATTATTGATGTTTCCAATAAAAACCTAGAAAAATTGTTTGAAAAGTCAGACCAGAATCTAATTCTAGTATTAGAAAAATGTAATGACAACCTGCGCAAAATAGTAGCCCATTCCGAGAGCCTTATGAGCAAGCTGTTTGAAACAACAATAATCAGAATGGAAGCTCTAAGTAATAGCTTTGAAAATGCCGTTAAGAGCATGTCCGATGAAATATGTATGAAAGAACTTCACTCCGCTATGTCAACACTGGCCACCAGTGTTACTGATTGTCAAAAGCAGGTAACTAAACTTACTGAATCTCCCATGCTTGAGACAGTGACTAGGGCCCTTTGGTCAGTGGAGCAGGAAAGGAAAGATGAAGAACGTCGGTGTAAAAATGTTATCATTTCCGGTCTCGAGTTGCAGCCAGGATGTAACGACAAAGATATGGTTTTATCGTTATGCGAGAACCACCTCACGGTCAAGCCAACAATTGCTAGAACTCGCCGTATCGGAAACCACAGGTTATGTGTCACGCTAGATAATTCATCGGCAGCTGAGGACCTGATTGCCTCATCAAGGATCCTCCGCTCTTCTTCAACAACAAAAGGTATCTTCATCAACCCTGACCTTTCCAAAAGGCAGGCCGAACAAGCCTTCTTGATCAGACAGGAGAGAAGTCGCATCAGAACTACCAACAACAACTCTAAAAATGCCCAGCCCTTTCTTTCAGACCTACAACAATAAACACATTCGTATGGCCTTAGCTAATGTTCGTAGCATTCAAAAGAAGCAAAATGATCTCAATTTATTTTTGTCAGTTTACAGAACAGAAATATTTTCTGTTATAGAAACATGGCTTACTCCAAATGATCCTGACAACTTATTTTTACCTAGCGGTTATTCTTTTGTTCGCAGAGATCGTGCAACACGTGGTGGCGGCGTGGCTTTCATCATCAATGACACTATTCAATACAAGATCGTTTCAATACCATCCCAGTTCTCCCACATAGAAAAAGTTTCAATTGATGTTTCCATTTCAAAAAAAAATTATCGCTTCATCTTGTACTATCGAAGTGGTGGTTTTGATAAATCAGCAGAGGAATATGCGTTTGATAGTGCCAGGTGCATCAAAGAACTTAGCAAGGGAGATGTGATTTGCTTGTTAGGTGATTTCAATCTCCCACTAATTAATTGGAATAATTATTCTGCACCAAATAACGTCATCTACAATACTTTTATCGAACTTTTCAATGAATTAGGTCTCTACCAACTTGTCGATCAACCAATTCGTGGAAATAATATTTTAGATTTGATCCTATCTGATGATGCCAGCCTACTTGTCGAGTTAGAGATTTCCTGTCCATTTTCTTCCAGTGATCACAACTGCCTTACCTTTCAAGTTAACTGCATCACTCATAACTCAACTGACAAATTCTCTAACAATGATAGCGACACTTCCTTTTATAATTACAACAGTGCAGACTTCACTAATATGAATGAATGCCTGAGGCTAATCAACTGGGACAATATTTTTCAGCACTGCTTCGACGTCAACACATGTTGGGACATTTTTGAGCGTTTGATAAACAATCTTATGGCAACTTACATCCCTTGATCTTTTCTGAGAAGCAAAGAACACAAAATACAGGTTCCCTATCAACTTCGTCAGTCTTATAAAGTAAAACTTCACTACTGGAATAAATGGAAACGAACTTCTTCACCGGATGATAAAGAGCAGTATTTGAATATGCCACGAAAATGTTCTGGCTTAGCAAACAGTTACAGAATAGTCAATGAACATAAACTGCTTTCTAAATGCAATGTCAGAAGTTTTTACCAGTATGTCAACAAAAAAATGCTATCGCGTCCCAATGTCAGTAGTTTAAAGTTAGATGACAATAGCGTGACCTATGACCCGCTGATAATGACCAATGCATTCAACAAATATTTTTCTTCCGTATTTACACATGATAATAACTCCAATTGTTCCATACCTTGTCTAACCAACAACTTGTTAGAAGATATTTGTTTCACTCCCCATACAGTGTATACAACTCTGCGTAACTTAAAAAATTCAACCTCAGCTGGAACAGATGGTATACCGAATGTTGTCCTGAAGATGTGTGCATCTAACCTATCAGTTCCATTATGTCATATTTTTGATCTATCATTTAGAAATAACCAGCTACCAACTAAATGGAAATCTGCTATTGTTACTCCCATTCATAAAAAGGGTCCCACAAACCACCCCAGCAACTACCGACCTATTTCACTCACGAGTTCAAGTTGTAGAGCAATGGAAAAGATTATAAACAAAGTAATACTATCCTTTCTTTTAGAAAACAAACTAATTACGCATTTTCAACATGGTTTTCTACCTGGTAGATCAACCTGCACCAACTTAATGTAATTTTACAGCGACTGGATATCACTTCGTCAGAACAAAGAAGGCTGTGACACCATTTACCTCGATTTCCAAAAAGCTTTTGATTCTGTGTCACACTCGAAACTGGTCGGAAAATTGAGATCCTATGGAATATCTGGTAATCTGCTTGCCTGGCTGTCGGACTTCTTGTCTCAACGTTCCCAGCTTGTTAGAATTCAAAACAAATTATCCAATTCAGTATCGGTTACCAGTGGTGTCCCCCAAGGCAGTGTCTTGGGTCCAACTCTATTCATTGTCTTCATTAACGACATTGTTGAACGCATTTCATCTATTTCAGTTTCAAGTTTGCTATTCGCTGACGATATTAAACTATACAGCCGTTCATCCAACTCAGTTCAACTTCAACAGGCCATCAACGATATAACAGCTTGGAGTATCAAATGGCAGTTGCCACTCTCTCCGAGTAAATGCTGTCATTGCTCATTTCTTCCATCTTCGAGATCAACATTAGTTCCACATCAATATTATATAGATCAACATCTTCTCAGTTGTACAAATGACTTCAGAGATCTTGGTGTGATAGTGGACAGCAAATTCA
>NW_008705295.1:796844-835073 GCF_000326865.2 Helobdella robusta | reverse complement strand
TCTAAGAATAAGGATCTACTTGTGAAGGCTTTTTGCAGTTATGTACGTCCTCTACTTGAATACTGCTCACCGCTATGGAATCCGCACTACAAATATCAAATAACCAAGATTGAAAATGTTCAGAGAAGATTTACCAAATTCATTCCGTCAATTCGTCATCTTCCATATTTGTCTAGATTGCAAGCGGTAGGACTACAAACACTTGAGTGGCGTAGATTGGTTCTTGATTTGTGCTTGCTGTACAAAATACTACACAACCTCATCAACACAGATTTAAATGGTTTTTTCATCCCTTCACATTATCTGTCAACTCGCGGTCACCCATGTCGACTGCAAGATTTCAACGCTGGAGACAACGTAACAAAATATTTCTACTGTATCCGGATTATCCGAGTGTGGAATGCATTGCCGGCAGACGTAGTGTCTTCAACTTCACTTGCTGTCTTCAAAAATCATTTACTCACTATTGATTTAAATAGATTTTTAATTATAATGTGATGTATTGTTAAATTACGTTTAATATTTACATATATGCCTAACCAACTCTGTTGGCTAAAACTGTCATATCATTTACCAATTATAATATCAGTAGTACATTTTTTAAGTTATGAAGTTATCTTCTATGTTTGACTATAAACTTTTTCATTATTCATTACGATCATTGTGCATCGATCTCTGTTATTATCCTATGTTTTTACTTAATTCATAGACGTACGATTCATTTTTCGAACATTTTTTTTTTCATTTTTCTTACCGGATAAGTGGTTTTTTTTAGCCCTCTGGTTTTGTGAATAAATAAATAAATAAATTTTTAAGAAATTTTATTACGAATCAACAGAAAGCAGATGAAAATGTTGAAAAAAATAGTGACAGAAGTGTGAAATGTAAAGTAATGTAAAGTCACCTTATCTGCTAGAACATCATCTCTGGCATCGGCAGCGTCTGTAGTAGCAGCATTTGTGGCATGTTTAGATGCAAGATTGTAGCTTTGTTGAGTTTGTTGTTGTTGTTCAATTTCATTCTGTTGTGATGTTTTATGCTGTTGTTGTCTTGTGTTGATGTATTTTTGAAGTTTTAAAGACATCCGTGTTGTTGATGTCATTGGTTTATCATTCATTGTCGTTAGTTGTTGTGGATTATTAATGGAGACTGAGGTATTGGATAGACTGTCCTTACCCTCATCCACATTACTATCTCTATTTAGCTTTCTTTTATCCACTCTTACTTCAGCATTTTTCTCTGCAGTCTTTGCCTTCCTCCTTACATCTTCTTTAATTTTCTTCAAAAATAACTTTGCCTCGTCTTGAGTTACGGCTGAAAAAAATGATATTCCATAAAAAGTGATAACAAAATGAAAACTAGATCCGACTTATATCATCAAATGATGATAAATATGGATAAATAATGATAGGGTAACTCTCAAACGAATTGCAAAAACAAAACAAAGAATAAAATTACCCTCATTATATTCAGAGCTCATACTACCCCACTGAAATAAATTTGGGATAAATGATTGTTGACTGCATACTGCTGCTGCTGATGAAACATTGACTGTAGCATCCTTAAAGAGATGGCAGGCTGTAGGGAAGAGCTTGAAACCACATGGTAACTGTTTTCAATCAAGGAAAAAAGTATATATTTTCTTAAGATTTTAGAATTTATTATTAATTTAAAAATTTTCTTTAAAAAGTACCCTAAAAATTTGGTAAATTTCGCATAGAACGATGCAACAAAATATGATTCCTCCATACAAATATATCAATCAATCAATCTTCGTTTAGCATCCAGAGACCCAGTTCCCCCGAGGTAAAACGTTCCTCCATACAAATATAGCTCAATGGAATGACAAAAAAAAGAGATAAACTAATAGATGGTGCCAAAAATATGCAAACACAACCTTGTAAAGTTTAGAATTGTTGTTGATATCTTTAGTAGCTGATTCCCTGAGTTCTGTTGTGGAAGCCTTCATATGAGGCATCAACTTGTTCGTAAGGCTTTGGCTGAGAAATTTTGTTAGTGTAACCATTACCATCATCATCTGCGTCATCATTTTCATCTTCATCCACATCATCATAATCATTATCATCTTCACCATCCTCATCTTAATCATCACCATTATCATCGACCACATCGTCATTACCAACCAGTTACCTAATTTGTTGAGATTTTAAAAGATTCATTCTCATGTTATCAACCATCAATCTCATCTTCTCCACTGACTCATCTAAACTCGACTGGCTGCCATCTTGTTTTGAAGATAGGTGAAAGTATTAAAATTATAATTGTGTTTAAAAAATAATAATTAAATAACAAAATTATAGTATTTGTTAGATTAATTATTGTAAAATATTTTCACGTAATAAATAATAATGGAAGCATGGTATAGCCAATCACCTTTCTTAATGGTGTCATTGAGATGTTTCAAATTAACATCTGACAACTGAATAAACCTGTGTGTGTGCGTGTGTGTGTGTGCGTGTATGTGTATATGTGTTGTCATGTCATTGTTTATAATGTGAATTCAATGTTAAATATTCACTTCATAAGGTCTAGCTTTCTATCTCTGTATAAGTTGTTGAGATTTTTCTGAAAAAATAAATGAAATTAATTTATTTTAATTTGTTTTATAGATTGTTTTCTAAATAGATATAAATTTATCTGAAAAAAGGCTGTTTGTTCGTGAAAAAAAAAAATCCTAGCACCTCCACATACAAACTGTAAAACACCACAACTAAAAATAAACAAATCCAAAAAATTCCTAACTTACATTAACTAACTGTTGCTTGCATCTCTTCATAAATTCCTTTGATATCGAAACCTTCAGATCATTAGCATCCAACCTATGCTCTCCGACTCTGCCATCTACGAAAGATGATACTATATCTCGATTGCTGAGAACATGTGAGGCCACTGAGGTTAATTTATCCACTTCCTTTGATACCTTTATAGCGAATGGATGATATAATGTCATCACGATGATAATGTGATGATATTAAATGAATGATAATACCTTTATAGCGAATGAATGATATAATATCATAATGATGATAATGTGACGATATTAAATGAATGATAAGACCTTCATAATGAATGAATTTTATGATATCACAATGATGATAATGTGATGATATTAAATGAATGATGATAATACCTTAGATATTCTTTCAGCTGATATATCAAGATATTGCTTGGGAATATTTGAAATGGATCTGAAATGAATAGATACATCATTCAAAGAGTATGAAAAAAATATTTAATGATGTTAACAATAATATGAATAATAATAAAAACAATATGAACAAATACAGAATAAAATACTAATAATTATAATCATAATAATGATGATGATCATGATGATGAGAGGTGATTACTTTTTGATTTGCCAAATTCTCTGCTCCAACTCTCTGATGGATTTCACGTCTTCTCTGTACCTCAACACTGTCTCACTATAAGTTTAGTTTTGTTTTTCTCAGGAGAATGAAGAAATTGAGCAAATGAACAAAATTGGGAATCAGCAGTCAGTCAAACAAGCACAAACTTTGAATATTCTTGCCACATGTTTTGAGCCCTTTCCAAATCTTTGACAGACGATTCATGCTTCTTGGCCTCAACGTTTGCTGCCGCTGTCAACATTCTTTCAATATTTTCACTAATCAGTTGAGTACTTTGTGATGCCACTTGGGGAGGAAAGGCAAGGAAATTCTTGCAGATCATTTTGTCTGGGAGTTAGTTACAAAAATGAATAAGGTTTAAATAAGTTGAAAAATTGTTATAATTTAACAAAAACAATCACAATAATAATAACTAAAATATATATAATAATAATAATGAAAACTAAAGAATAAAAAAACTAACTAAACTTGGAGGACAAAGAACATTGTAGAACATATCTCGAAAATGAGAGCAGGTAATTGTAGAGTTTGTCACCATTGGGTGATAAAAATATTGTCACTAATCTAGGCAGGTTGGCCTGCGGATCAACCTGAAATTATAATATTACAATGAAGTAGCTATTATATTATAATGAGGTTATTATACTATAATGAGGTCACTAAATATAGCTAGAAATATAAATGAAAATGTCTAACTTTAGTGATTTGATTGAGCCAGTTAGTTACTTGTCTTCTAAAATGTTGCTCTTGTTTTTTATCCAATATTGGCCAACAATCTCTAGATTAGTTGAAAAATTAAAAAAATTTTTAAATTTATTAACATTTTAACATTCAATAATCTTTGCAATCTACCAAACATGAATGAACTTTTAAAATTAAATATTAAATTAATATTTATTAATTAATTTATTATTCTATTTAAATTTTTTAGAACCTGAAATCAGAGTAGCACCTGACTGGGTCCAGTTTGTTGAAGAGAAAATAGAGCACCTCATCCAGAGCCTTCTTATTTGGAAGCATGAACATGTCCCTACATTGTGTTTATAAATTAATTAATGAATAACTGATCATTAGCTATGACTAAAACATTTAATTTTAATAACCAATTAACTTAAATTTAATATGCATACAATAATGAATAACTGATATAAAATATTACTTTTTATAATATTCAATTTAAGTCTATATTATTTAACTATTGTATAACTATAAGTTATTGTTATATTATAACAAAACCATTGGTACAGTATAGTACACAGTGCAGTTTCAAACTACAAACCCAAATCAGGTCAAATGCAAGGAAAATATAATATAGAAATAGTTACTATTTAATAGTATGATCAAAAATTTATTTATTTACATAGCTAATGCCTAATACTTAATAGATTTATAAATTGACAATTTCAAATGAGTGGAATAAATTATAAAAATTGAAAAAATCCGGAAATTATTGGTTGTTTTTGAAGATAGAAAATAAACATGGGACCAATGGGAACAACTTGTTGAAAGCAATCCTGTGTTTGAGTCCCATAGCCAATGGATCGAATTCCAACAGAAGCAAATTTGTGAAAAATGATTCCTTAACTGCTTCCATTTTTAATTATTAATATTTAAATTGTAAATTAAACAAAAATTTGCCTAAATTAATATTTATTTGTTAATTTTTTAATTATTTTGAAAAACAAATCCAGCGCCTGAATGAAAATAGAATGATGTTTTAAATTAGTACAAAAAACATCACATTATGGAATACCAAGTATGTTTGTTAATTGAAAAACATTTTCCTTTATATAAAACGCAGTTTCGTTTAAATTATTATTATAAAATAGCTAAATTTTTATTGAACTATAATTTTATTACGTTAAATTAAACCTTTTATTAACTTATAAAATAAAAATTCATTTGAAAATGGTTTAAACATGGTTATATATATATATATATATCCATGGGTTCAAAAAAAACCAAAATTTATCAATGAACATTGTTTTGCAATCTTACCCAACTTAACTTCGGTTTTACTATTTTTTTTAGATTTTGTGAGCCTTTCTCCGTATAAAATTGGTTTCGGAAGATGGCTGACGCACAGAATAAAAAACTTGATCTTGGTTTGTTAGAAGAAGATGACGAATTTGAAGAATTTCCAGCCGAAGGTTACAAATATCTTGTTTCTAAAATATAGTCCTGTCATGCTTTCATAGATAGATAGACCAATATATTATAATATTATATAAATTATAAAATGTACGTAATAGTCAAATAGTGTGTCCTATAGGTTACAAATGGTTACAAACCGAAGGTTACAAATATCTTGTTTCTAAAATATAGTCCTGTCATGCTTTCATAGATAGATAGACCAATATATTATAATATTATATAAATTATAAAATGTACGTAATAGTCAAATAGTGTGTCCTATAGTTAGTTATGTTAAGTGTCATGCACTCATGCACCCTTCTTTTTTTAATCCCTTTCTTTATCTTATTGTTTCTAAATTTTAATTCTTCTAGTCTGTTAGACTAGTCTAGTACATCTTTTTAAATAAGATTTAACTTTTTTTTTGATTTTATTTAATTTATTATAAAATTTTATTCATTAAGTAAAAATTTGTTCAAGATAGGATTATGATTCTAAAAATAGTCAGGATATTTTGGTCATTTATTTTTATTATCACTTGAAACATAAACATGACATGAGTAACTCCCAGTATATATAAGTCAATGTCAAAACTATGAGTGAGCAAAATCTACTTTTGGTGATGCATATTTTATACCAAGTTAATTAATTTATTATATTTTTTATTAAATAAATTTTCAGATTGGACAGGTGCCGACGAAGACCAGGGTGACATCAATGTATGGGAAGACAACTGGGATGATGATAACGTCGAGGATGACTTCTCACAACAACTAAGGTACATTAATTATATTTTTACATTATTTAAATCGTTTTTCATCGATTGTTTTGGTTTTTTTAATTTTTTTTTAAATAAGGTTTAATTTTATAAGAAATGTTTTCCTTTCAGGACAGAACTTGAGAAGCAAGGGCAGAAGCAAGCTGAGCCAATGCAGCAGTGATTTATGAAAAAAATAATTGATTGTGTGTGTGTGCGTGCATGCATGTGTTTGTGTTCTTAATTTCAGATATGTCCGTTTTTGTGGTTTACGTTTTTAATTTGTAATAAACTCAGTAATAATTAAGGTTTACTGTTTTTCTTGTCTTGTCACCGTTAAATTGAACAAATATGCATAAATTAGTTTTTTGAAATGGCGGTATGATCTTTAATTCAGTTAGCCTATGTGAAAAATAACAAATTAAACATAGTTTGATTATTTTATTTCGCCAAAATGTTATTACAATTTTCATATATGACAAAAAATACATTCAAATTCTCAACAAAAGTATTAAAATTAAAGCCAAAACGAAGCAAATTATGTTCCATTAAACTTCATCTTAATTACGCATCCAATAAACATACGAATAATTGAAAGCCTTAATAGTGGATCAGAATTAATCATGATCGCTACAGAAAATAGTTAATTTTCTCATCGTGCCTCACGGGCGAATTATATCAAAATAATTAAAAACTACATGGCCTCGACGTAGTTGGCGGGGATCATCCCTCTAGAGCCGGTTCTCTCGACGGTGCCCATGATCCAGCCCTCGTCTATGACCTCGCAGTTGATGATCTTGTCATTCTCGGCTATGCTCACTTCGTCTGAATCCGTAGCGTCGTAATCGAACATGGCTCTGTAGCACAGGCCCTAAGTTGTTTGTTGATCGTTTATTTATTATTAATTTCAACATTGTTATGTTGCTAATATTAACATTTATCGTTTGCAAAGTTTAAAATGGATTTTAAGAAACTTTAGTCATAAAATTGATTGAAGCTGAGTTAACTGCGTGTTATATAATGGCTTTGATTGAATAATAATATGACCGTTTGAATTAACGTTCGTGCTTTGATACAAGTTTGCAAGATGATGATAATTACGATGGGATGATAATCATGATGTGGTGATAATTGATGATAATAAATTTGTTGAGAGAAACTCACTTCATCTCCACCTTCTCCGCCCTCTCCTCCTTGGTGGTAAGGAACTTCTTCTCCGTATCCATGGCCTTCCTGTTCTGTAAATACATTCGCTCGTTCATTCGTTCGTTTATTCATTCATTTAGTCATTTATTCGTTCGTTCTTCTCTTCATTTGTCTCTTCATTTGTTCTTTCGATCATTTGTCCAGTCTTTCATTCGTTAAATTTTTCATTTGTTCATTCATGCACCCGTTCATGTATATTATTCATAAATTTGTTTGTTGATTAATCAATTAATCAATTAGTTAATTAATTAATTAATTGACGGAGGAAATTACCACCATCATCATCAGTAGCACTTCTTGTTGGTCGGGTGTAACTGGCGCCTGTTTCAAATAAAGCACAATAATGTAAATAATAATAATTAAACTAATAATTATCTTTATTATTATTTTAATTATTCTTAATAATATTATATTAATGATTATTATTTGCTTTATTCAAACGCAAATTTGTATTTTAAGCAATTACTGTCTTTAGCTACGTTATTTCATTCACATAAGTGTCCTATTGAAGCGTTTACCGTAGTAATAAAAGTAATAATAACAATAATAATAATAACAACAACAATAATAATAATAGTTATAGTTATAATTTATAAGTATATAGAAGCAGGATGATGGCGATCAAAGCCCAAAATAGGATCTAGCTCCCTTTTTTAATAATAGTTCTTAGGTAATTATAATGGCCTATTATGAAAATATTAAGTTGAGGAAGAAGACGATGACGATGATGATAAGGGTGATGATTTAGATGATGATGATAAAATAATAATAATATGATAATAATAATAATAATAATAATAATAATAATAATAAAGTGACCTTCGTTGCGATTATCAGCATATTTAACATTACTAAGGTTGCCGAGTTGCTTGACTCTTTGTGTGGTAGGATCATCAGCAATCGACGTTACGTTACCCAAGTTACTCTTGTAATCTTTTTGGTACAGAACCTGGTTTGTTTGTGTGTGTGTGTGAATTTGTGTGTGTGGGTGAGTTTGTGTATGTATGTGTGTGTGAGAGAGAGAGTGGGTGTGCATGTGTGTGTTTGTGTGTTACAATGTGTGGCTGTGTGTGAAGTTTAGCTGATTTGCCTTTGGTATGTGGTGTTCATAAATGATTGTATTGCGTGTTGAGGTGGCTGTGCTTTTGTCTGCTCGCATATTTATGCATTAATAATTAATATTAACGTCTGCCAATGAATGTATACATATATATGTGTACGTTTGGGTGTGTACAGATTTTTACGTGTACAGGTATGTGTAAGTGCGTGTGTACGTACGTGTTTGTAAGTGCGTGATGTGTGTGTAAGTGTGTACGTGTGTGTTTAAAAGTTACAACCATTTTCACTGTAACCGACCTGGCTGTTCATATCCGAAATCTGCTTCAACCTCTTCTGCTCCGGTGTCTCCGCTACTGTCGTCGCTTTCAATTGTGGACTGTGGCTGTGTGTGTTTGTGTTTGTGTGTGTGTGGCTGTGTGTGTGTGGCTGTGTGTGGGTGTGTGTGGATAGATAACGCAAGTAATAATAATAATAATAATTATGATAAAATTTGTAAATAATTAAGTTAAAAATGGTTACGAAATAAGTTCGATGTGTGTGGTACTAACGCATTGCAGTAGGGCAGTTTATTGAACCCTTTGTAGTTCTTCAAAGTCAGCTGCATGCCACATTCGGTACATTTGAAGCACATTTTGTGCCAGGTCTGTGTGTGTTTGTGCGTTTGTTTGTGTGTAAAAGAGGAGAGAGAGAGAGAGAGAGAGAGAGAGAGAGAGAGAGAGAGAGAGAACGAGAGCCTAAGAGTCAAATTCTCTCTTTATTTATTCATCAATCAATTGATTTATGAATTAAACACTCTTAAATTACGATTTAATGTTTCATTTTTTAATGTTAATTTTATTGTAAATGAATGAATTTTCACATGAAAATGAATGAGGGTAGATTATATTGACATAATTAAATTGACATAAAGTTTAAAAAAGAAATTTGCAAATATAGGACAAACTTTATCCAAGCATTTGAGCTCCTCTGCCGGGTAGACAACCTTGTTACATCTTCCACAATTTTTAGCCATATTGTTTTTGTTCGTTCTTTCGTTTGATTCCAAAAAAAGTTTAATCTTAAGTGTGCTTCTGATGTTGTTGCAATCTGCAGAGTGTGTTAAATTTAGGAGTTATTCATTTAAAATAACGATATTATTGGTTGAGATTTACTTTTTAGGAGTTGAAATTATGGAATCGATAAAATAAAGTTAGATCTGAAAAAGTGTCGTTTCAGTATTTTCATTAACTAAATAATAATTAATTATAATTAATTCGAATTAATTATGAAATATCAATAGCTAGATTGAATGAAACATTTTGTAATAGTAACAATTAATAAAGTTACGAACGTTAGTTAATTAACAAATATTTTAAAAAACGTTATGTTATAAATAATGACAATGATCTCTTATCGTTATCTGATATATAAAAAAATCTAATTTATTTATTTATTGACTTATTCATTACATTATATATAAATCATATATCATCATATATAGGTGTCGTAATGTCAAAATTTAGATAAAATCGATTGACTAACGAAATTCAATCGTTATATTTAATCAAATAAACATTAATAAAAACTTTTTTGACAAAATTAAACAGAAAAATCCACACAAAATTAAACATTTGCTAACCCGGAAGATAATATTAAATGTGCTGACTGACTTTGCTTAAAAGGTGCAAGTAGTGCTTTACCGTGCTGCTGACATTCACATGTGTTGTCTTTGTATACATATTTGTTTGTGTTTATATGTGTGTCTGTATGTGTGTGTATATATCTTGATGTTGGTTTGCATGTGTGTGCGTGCGTATGTGTATAATTATTGGGATGTTTGCATGCCTGCGAATGTGTATATATGTATGTATATATACATCTTTGTTAAATATATTTATATGTGTGTGTGAGTGTATATATTATATATGCATAAGTGAATGTTTAACATTAACTTGTTAATATATATATATAATATATATAAATAAACGAATGATTTAATATGCATGTGTGAGATGAGTTTGTTTTCTCAGTAGAGTGCTTTAATAGGCAATCCACCTAACCTATGTTTGTCATGAATGTTTTATTGTGATGGATTAATTATTGTGCCTCTGTGTAAATCTGAGCGTTTAATAGGTGTATGAACGTTTAATTAGTTGTAGGTACTGCACCGTTTCGTTTCGTTTCATACGTATTGTATCGTATCGAATTGTACCAGTAGAACTTAATGAAAACCAACTGAACGAATTCATCAAATAAACCAAATAATTCTCCGCCACATTTTATTAATAAATTTTTAAATCAATATAAAATAAATTTACAAATAAATATACTAGATTGATTTGAAGTTAATTAACATTTTCCTTTTACACAGCCGTCCACAATACAGTCAAACATTTTCTCAAAATTGGTGAGTAATTTGAAATCAATTTAAGCAGAAACTTTCAGCCACGACAGTGAATGTATACGTGTATTTAAAGTAACTGTTGTATGCAGATGAGCTGGTGATCATTGGTTAGCAAAGTTTGTAAGTAAGCTTTCAATTGTTTCATTCAGCAGAAGACACACTCACTCGCGCAATTATCATTTATAATAATAAACCAATGTTCTATGTGCGTGTGTATGTGTGTGCGTGTGTGTGAGTATGTGTGTGTGTTGTGCGCGCGCGCGTGTGTTTGTTGCTCATTATTAGCGAGAGTTACTAAATGGAGACTGAATTCTTACATCTTAGAAGCATGGGAGAATAATGACGAATAAACGCATTATTAAAAATTTAATCACACCACACACACACACACACACACACACACACACACACACACACACACACACACACACACACACACACACACACACACACTCTCTCTCTCTCTCTCTCTCTCTCTCTCTCTCTATCTATCTCTCCCTTTCTCTATCTCTTCCTTTTTGCTCATTAAATAGAAACTATAACATAAATATAGTTATTAAACTAATATTAAACTAATCAACACTCCTGGCGCTATCTTTTTATCAGGCACTTTCAAACAAGTAAACATACAATTATTACTAAAATGCATTCAAAATTTTTATTAAGTAAATACAGAAAAGCGAAAATACAAAACGAAACGAGACGAACATACATACAAATAAACAAACAAACATAAATACATATATACAAACAAACCAATATACATGCATACATACATACATACTTTAACATACATACATACATCATACTACAAACAAACAAATTTACATACAAAGAAACAACCTACTCAAAATTTAAGCAGGTAGATATAGGCAAACACAGGTATGTTCTTCCATCCAATTAGGTACACACACACACTAATATGTGAAAAAAATACAAGCAAGAAAATGTGTTAATATGTACTGCAAACGAATAAAGCCCAAACAGAAATGATACTATCAGATACTACCTAATAGATATCTATAGATACCTAATAGATACGCAAATAACACAACTTAAAAATAATGCATACATAAATAATACAAGAGATATACAAAAGAAAAAAAATACATTTTAACTTACTATGAGAAACCGTAGACAAATTATAATAAAATAAAACACGAAAGAGATACACCTAAGTTTAAATAAGAAAATAATATTGTGTTGATGTTGTGTTTGATAGCTGTTGTTGGTTTGTGTTGAACAAAAAACAAACAAAACTAAAAACACAAATAAACTAGAAAGTAAGAATGAAAGAATAGAGTCCCATACTTACCTATGTTAACTAAATTAACTCACCTACCTATGTTCCATTAGCTCAACTTTCGAATTAAATCTACCTATTTGTACCATTACAAAGAAAAAAGGAGAAAAAGATGAAGCATCAAGCAAACAAAACAACAAGGTGAGATCTGAGTTAATTGAACATAAGCAAGCCATGACTGGAATTAAATAAAAGCTTAGAAAAAAATAATTGACAATAGGTAGGTAACTTTGTATCGTCTCCTTTTCATGTTTGGTGATTGTTTTTGTTTTGTGCGCATAAACACGCAATGCGCATACAATACAAAAAACAAACATGATACAAAGGTGATACAAAAATGATACAAACACATACAAATAAATACGAACATGTCGTTCATGATAGGCGCTTTTTCAATTAAACGAGATGTATGTACTAAACAGAGGACTGCATAATTTAATTATATATACACATATAAATACATATATATATATATATATATATATATATATATACATGTATATATATATATATATATATATATATATATTGTTATAGAAGAAAGAGTGCAAACATATATTAAATATTAAAATTATATATACATACATATATACACATATACATAGATACAAACAAGATCATATATATACACGCATACACATACAAACACACACAAAAGCACACAAGAACACGTTATTTACATGCAATCTGAGTCACGGGTGCTCAGTGGAGCATGAAACATTGCTGACTGACGAATGTATGTGTTATGTATATTTTTTGTATTGTATATGTTATGTATGTTGTACATGTATTGTATATTGGTGTATAGGTATGTGTATTGTTATAATGTTTTTAATAAAATAATAAAAATCATAATAAATAATTGATTGATAATAAAGATTAATTATGCCATAAGAGTCAAACACGTTCAACGAAACTTTGGATCAGGATTTCGTTTATAATAATAATTATTATTATTATTGTTGTTGCTGTTGTTGTTGTTATTATTATTATTGTTATTGTCAGGGGTAATGATGTACACCTGCCTCCAGGGGCGCTCTACATCTTCTCAATGCCGGCTACTTCAATCGTGGAAGATAGATTTTTTTCAATTATTCTATTAATTTTGCATTAGATTAATGACAGCACCTGAAATGATTTTCTTGAAATGAAGCTTACATTAATAATTTTTTGTTTAAATTCAGTCTTAAAAATTTTTTGTCACTTATTAAAAAGCATATCGAGATTTTGGTTTATATTTGGTTGATTTATACACTTCAATTTAATTGAATATCTGCTATAAGCAGATTAATGTTGATTCTCCTTTTAAACGCGCATCGTCATGGTTTAAAAAGTTCGCTTTTAGTCAGTTTCCGTTTTCGAATCGTTATTTTTGTTGCCGAGAGTTTTTCTAAATCACCGTTCTGTTCTGTATTCGTCGCAAATAATCACCATTTAAAAAAATTAATTAATTAATTATTATTTTTTTGTACAATTTGAAAAATGGACGACACAAGGCGACTTGTTCTCTCCATCCTATATTTTTTTGATGACCAGCAGCGCTCTCCTGATCTCTCACCTGATGCCATAGAAAGTTTAGAAGGTCTTCCATTTTTTGTTGTATCACGTCTAATCAATTTCAAATATTCAATTAAATAATTGATAAATTAATTAAATTTCCTCAGTCGCTTCACAGTGCTTGGAATCAGCCTACCAAATCAGTATAAGAGATGTTGATGCCATTGCACAGTGCAACCTACCTGCTTCATTGCCACAAATCTTCAACGCCGGATTGAATCATCTCGTTAGTAAGATCAAGATGGTTGATTATGCATCATTTTGAAAAAAATTAATTTTACTGTTCACTTTCCTGTATTGTGTTACAAGCTTTGTAGTAGCCCTTTATTAATTTTTATCATTGTACTGTTTACTGATTTACTCTGTACATCCCGTGTTATTAAAACTGATTATTTAATTGAAAATTGAATAAGTCTTTATCAAACTTTGTGTTACTTAATTTATATTCCTGCTCAGTGTTATTTTAGTGTTATGAATTTATTTTGTAACAGGCAACTCCAACGGCCTGTGACAAAGTTCTAGCAGAAAAATTAAAAGCTGAAGGTATCTTACTTAAGTTACAAGTTTATTCAATCTATTGTTAGGTTATTTGTATATATATTTGGTTTGATAGTTTTTTTATTGTTTTACTCTTATGTAAATTATTAAAATACTATTGATTATATTCAAATGCATGATCATATAAAAGTTTTATGGATATGTAACCGTAACTATATATTTTACTTACATTATAAACAAAATTATACGTTCATCTTCTGTATCTTGTTATATATCATGTTGCATCATATCATGTCATATCATGTGTATCATACATATTAGTACATCATGAACTTCTATAAAATTAAACAGGTAATGAGTATATGAAGCAAGATTTATATAATGAAGCCATCAAATCATATACAGAGGCTATCAAGAATGATACTAGGAATGCTGTCTACTACTGCAATAGGTGAGTGTGCTAAGTTTTTCAAAATAATATGATATATACTTTCAAAAAAAATCGACCATTATTACATCAGATTTCTTATCTGTCTGTGATAATGTCTGTGATATTATGTCTGTGAAGTTTTTTTGGTGCGCATATTGAATGAATGGTTCATGTGTGTTTGCTTGTTGTATGGATGGAATAGTCTGGTATGCATTCTGTCCAAATGTTTTTCCATTCTTTGAACCACACATCAAACATGCATGATCTTTTAAATATTGATATTCGTAATTTTGTTTTTCATAACCGTGCAGAGCTGCTGCCTATGGCAAACTTGGAAACCACACAAAATCCATAGAAGACTGCCAGTCAGCCATATCAATTGATCCAACCTATGCCAAGGCGTATGGCAGAAAAGGGTTTGTCTTGCAATTTATTTTATTCATTTGCTTAACCATTATTATAACTAAATTTTCTAATTTTTTCCAGACTAGCGCACTCAGCTATGAACCAACACCAGCAGGCCAAGGATTGCTACAAGAAGGCCTCCGAACTGGACCCCTCGAACGAGAGTTACAAAGAAAATCTCAAGATGGCAGAGCAGTCTCTCAGATCAGAAACAACAAATGTTATTTTTTTTATTAATTATTAATTGGTTAATTATTATCCTAATGTTTCCCATAATTTCACCCACCTATTCATGCCATGGCAGAGTACTGGGCCAACACCAGGAATGGGTTTTGGTGGTTTAAATCTCGGTGGAATGGATTTTTCCTCATTTTTGAACAATCCCATGCTCATGAATATGGTCAGTTTTTTTTTAGGTATAATAAACTTTTATTTTCATTTTATTTGTAATTCATACATTATAAATAGTTTTTAGCTACTAACTCATGTAGATTTGCTTGTCCATTCATAATATTTATCTGAACTTTTTCTCATTTTTGTATCATTCCATGCAGGCCACCACAATGCTCTCAAATCCTCAGATGCAATCAATGTAAGATTATTTCTTCAGCAGACCTTTCCTCCTCTGTTCAGTTCATTGATCTTAGTTTAATCTCTGATACTACCACATTGAATTTTAAACTCCATTAAAAGCACTTTAAATTTAATTTCATTAATCATTCTGAATAGTTAACACATTCCTACATTCTACATTATATTTTGATCATTCTATATATATATTTTTTGGTTTCTCTGAACTGAGCAGGATGGTGAACATGATGTCGGGATTGGGAGGGGGTGCCGGTGGTCCCGAAACTGGTGAGGAAGGATTAGGGGGCGGTACGGGAGGTCCCGACGCTGGCACTGGCACAGGAATCAACAGGCTCTTAGAAGTGTTAGTTCTCTTCTTTTTTTTTTGCTTAAAAGCATTTTATGGATGTGATTTATCTCACATTTTCAATATAAACTTTATTTTTATGAACTTATTAACTCTTGTCTTGTTAATGTGTTTGCTGCAATGTTCGATATATGCATATCCTGAGTGCTTATATTTATTATGTACATATCAAAATTTTGTTAATCTATAATTTTTTATGATAACGTTAGGGATGTTATCAAATTAAGTTATTAGAAGATTAGAATTAATTAATATTAGGTTTGAAAGATTGAATTTAATTTGTACAGTGGTCAGCAGTTTGCACAGCAAATGCAGCAGACAAATCCGGACTTTGTGGAGCAGTTGAGAACTCAAATGAGCACCACTGGTGGCTCGTCCGCAAATCCCGCCAACAGCAATCCACCAAATAATAGCCAGAACAATTCGGAAGGTTGACTATCAATTTATTTATTACAAGTTTTTTTTTAGTTGAACTCTGAAGAGTTTGAAACACATTGGCTATCTAATATTTATTTATTTATCTATCACTTTATTTACTTATTTTATTTATCTCGTTTTTATTTGTTTATCGTTCGTTTGATTGGCTTAAATTATTGAAAATTTGAAATAGGTGATAACGGCGGAGTATTGTAATAATGAATTGTGCACGCCAAGAGCACGAGATCTATTCCATACCTGGAACACTGATTGCTAAATTAAATACCCAGCAGTTTTACTTATTTAAATTTATTTTACAACTACTATTGTTTAACTTTCAATTGATCGTTAGGCTCAATTTCGAATGATTTATGAATTGTGTTTGTCGTAACAGTTGTCATTCTAGTTTATACCTGTTGGCGAGCTAAAGCCGTTTCGGAATTATTCGCGTGTGTCAAGTCATTTGGTTTTTTATATTCATTTATCGGAAAAATCTTATTTTTAAAAGGTAAAAAAATGGCCTTAGACATTTCTAATTAGTCGTGCAGGTGAAATATGGTTGAGTTTGTTCACAAATTTTTGATTAAAATCTCCCGCCTACATTCATGATTAAAGTGGATGTATGTGAATGTATGTGTCTTGTATGGATGAAGCGTGTAGGAATATCGTGTGTAGAGAAGATGTATCGTGTATAAAGAGAATATATGTAGAACGTGTCATGTTGAATGTGTGCATATATGAGTGTATAATGTGTAAGACATTCACAGTTCATGATGAAAATGGGCATTTTACCGATGATAGGCCGGTATGAATCACATTGTTATTTAAATTCACTTTTCATGATTCATTCTCTATCCCATACAACAACGTTAATTAGTAGAATAATTGTAATATAAAATTAAAATAGGTTAAATTAAAGTTCACTTAGTTATTATTTAATTCGCGATTTTTGCGAGTTTTTTGAAGTTATTTGGATTAATTGAAATTTATTATTTTTATTTTAAAATTCACTATTGAGGTTGTGTTGTACATTATTCATTGGACATTTATCATTCAAGAATCTGGAGTCAAGATTATCATTATTAGATAGGTTAATAATTAATTAATTAATTAATTTTAATGCAATAATAAGTCAGTGTGTTGTATGCAGTGTAATTAACAAAGAATTTTAAATAATTCGTTAGTTAATTTAGTTTAGCTTTAGATTTTGAGGGCTAGAAATTAGAACAGTACTTGGCATTCTCTAGCAGTTTGATAATAAATTTAAAAATTAAAATGTATTGATTTTCATTGTTTTTTGTAGTAATTAATAAATAAGTAAATTAGTAAATGTAGCAATAAGTAATAAATACTGTAATTAGCTATCTATATTATACTGTTATAGTCAAAGTTTTAGATTTTATAAAGAAATTTCTGCTGTTATTCATCTATTTATTCTCTGTGTTTTATGCAAAATAAACTTCTCTCCTCCTTATAGAAAGAAATCCCAACAGAATGAACACTTGTAGAGTACAGTTGTTGGATGGCAGTGAAGTGGACATTGATATTGATGTTCGTTGTTGTTGTTGTATGAAGTCTTTTTTCTTTGTAGTTTTAAAAAACATTTTTTATTTATCTATGTTAAATTCACATTATAAAAATTTAAAAACCAGAGAATAGTTTAATATAAAAACTAAAGATTAACACTCTTAACTAACTAAACTCACATTATACTCAGTGAGTCGTATCGTACTAACAGTTATGTATTAAGTATGTATTGTAATGTGTATATATATATATACATTGTATATTCAAAAATAACACTTTGTTATTTCCTCCCAATAATTTTTTGTATTTTTAATTTGAAAATTTTGACCTGTAAGAAAAAAGCCTCAGGGCAAGAACTGTTTGATCTTGTCTGTAAGAAATTATCATTGAATGAAGTTGATTATTTCGGTTGCACATACAAGGAGAATAAGAATACAAAGGTTTCTATTGTGTTTTGTTTTACTTAGTTTAGTAGTAGTTATTAATTATTGTATGTGTGTTTAGAAAAATTAGATAATCATATTAATATGTGATTTATTAATTGATTTGTTTGTATTTATTTGTTTGTTTGCTTATTTATTTTATTTATTTATTTCACATGATTTGCATTATTAAAAATTTTATGTGCAAATTTCCAGGTTTGGTTGAACAATAACAAAAAGATATTCAAGCAGATCAGCAGTGAGAAATTTGCTAATTTTTAGTTGATATCAAACTTAGATATAGTGATCTCATAACTTATAGTGATATCATAACTTATAGTTATCATTATAGCTATCATTATTTTATTTATTTAATTACATTTTTTAATTGCTTGTAATTGCCTAATTAATTATATTTTGCATTGTTAGATAAAACAGCATTAGAACCAAAAACAATTAAAAAGACATCTTTCAAATTTTTAGCTTAATTCTCTTTTTCTTCTCAGCAAAACAACACTTAAGCTTAGGATTGTTTAGCCAATCCTAAAATTATTATTGGACACTTTCTTAATCATTTCCATGCTCTTGATAATAATTGTTTGTTTGTAATGCTAATGGGATAGTAGACATTGTAAATATGTAGTCTGAGACATTGTAAAAATGAGGTAAGAGTCATTGGAAGAAAACGTTTTCCAAAATCTAACAGATACACCATGGGTCTTTTCATTTGAGGTAAAATTCTACCCCCCTGATCCAACCTGCCTCAATGAAGAAATCACAAGGTCAGTCAATCAGTCAGTCTGTCAGTTAGTCATTTAGTTAGTTAGTCAGTTCAGTAAGTAGTGTAAATTAATGGGTGTTAATAGGTAAAACTAGTTTTTCACTTCCCTATCCATGTTTGTTTTTGGTAAAGCATTTTAGATTTAAATTTAATTGTAAATTTTTGAATAACCCCAAGTACGTTTTATATATAAGAATAGAGATATCGTGTTACATTAAGATTCTTAAACTGGGTTAAATGTCTGCTTGGTAAATTTTTCCATACGTTTTTAAACCAAATATGAATAATGTTACTGTTGCTGTCGTTAATGTTGGTGTAGAGTGTGTATAGAGTTGCTTGTATTAGTCTATTACCAATCAATGAAACAAAATGAAAAGAATACGGGATCACACGTATGTATCATTCATCAACAGTGACACATCCATGATGTATCCCATCACAATCAGTACCATGATTCCTCATTCATTCAAAATGAACTGCATTGGCTTGAGTGTTTTTGAGTAAATCTGTCATTGGTTCTATTCTTCAGTTGAAGTCTTTCGTTATTTATTTTATATTTGGTTTTTCATCATTACCATCATCGTTATCGTCAACGTTATCATCATCATTGATATCATTATCGCATTCATTATCATCACCGTTATCACCATCATCATCATCATCTTCTTCTTTTCCATTGTTACCTCACAGATATCAATTGTTCTTGCAGTTGAGGACTGATATACTCTCTGGGAAGTATGAAATATTATTCTTAGATATTTTTTTAAATTAAAAGTTTGCTTAAAGATAATTTTTCTTTTTCCTTTTTTACTTTTTTTTGTTCACCATTGTAATTATTGTTATTATTATTACTATTATTATTATTAGTTTATCCACGGAATTTTTTTATCAAGTATATTCACATTATTCAGTTTTAAAAAAAATAATTAAATTACCAGCATAGCGTGATGGAGTTGTGATTGTTCGCATTATTTTTATTATGGTTATTATTATTATTGGTTATTATTATTGGTTATTGTTAGTGATAATAATAATAACCATATTATTATTTTATTATGTTTATTATTATTTGTCTATTATTATTGTTATTATTTATCAATTCACTGATAAAGATGTATAAACCATTCCAGCATTGAATAAGTGTAATAGGAATAAAATTGAGAAGTTTATTTCTTGAGCTAACCCATACATACACACGCACGCACACACACACGTACACACACGCACATAGAAACATATATAAACACATAAACGTCCACACACACGCGTACGCACACCCATATACAAAAACACACACACACAAAAACTTGCTAAAGCGCATTCACCTACACAAAAACACATACAGAGACTAGTGTGGGTGTATGTTGTTATCTGGCTGAGCGCCCGCCTACTGTTAATTTATGTATGTATATTGAACGATGTTCTGTTGGCAGTGATGATGCTGATTCATTCGTTTTATTCCTCCAATATTTGATCTGATGTCTGTCAGTCTAATATTCCTCCAATATTTGATCTGATGTCTGTCAGTCTATCTTACTCACAACTATGTGTTTAATCACGTCATGGTGATGATGTAACTTATCGTGTTAGTGTTGTCATTATCAATGTCTTCATCTTCATACTTGAATAATGTTGAATATTCATTTTGTACAGTGCTAACAGTACTTGGCGATTATTGCTTATCATTACAATGACAAGCGTACATATATATTCAAAAATTAACTCAATACAATTTGAATACTTTCTACATGTTTCGTACCTTGAATGTAGTTACGTTCTCTGCGTATGATGGCGTTTGATTCACAGAATAAAAAAAATATTCAGAAATGGAGAAACACAAACACACACACAAATGTACACCCACAGATATGCACACACACACACAATTACACAACACACACACACACGCTTAAAGATTACCTTGTTCCTTCATGACCTATGCCCTGCTGGGCTCTTACGCCGCCCAATCACAGCTCGGAGACTACTGCCCCTCGGACCATGGCACTGGACATGCGTACCTCAAGGATATAGGTTTTTCCCCGAATCAGACAGACGAGCTGCTCGATAAGATTGCTGAACTACATAAAACTAATCAGTTAGTAGTTATGATGATGATGGTGGTGGTGGTGATGGTGGTGGGGGTGGTGATGATGATGATGGTGGTGATGGGGATGATGGTGATGGGGAAGTAGCTGGGATGATGATGAAAATGATTGTAATAATGATTATGGTGATAGTGACTTTGTGGGTGAAACTGATAATGATGGTTCTAATAACGATGATGATATTGATAATTACTGTTTGAAAAGAATATTATTTAGGATTTAAAACAATAAAAAATAAAATTGCACTTTTTTTTCTTATTCAATTATTTCGCAAACATCACATAATCATAAGAAAAAAAATCATAATGGCATGGAGATGATTGCATTTATTTCCATTAATTATATTTAGGATCCATTCTTATTATTTATTATTATTATTATTTATATTATTATTATTATTGTTATTATTATTATTTGTGATGGAGTGAACTATTTCATTAATGCATTTATTTGTGTGCACAATCCCCTGATGTATATTTTGTTTAACATCTCTTGGTCTCTCTCTCTCTCTCTCTCTCTCTCTCTCTCTCTCTCTCAAGTGCATTATGGTAGGATAATCCTTGGTTTATGTTGTATTGTGTTGTGTGGTATTGTGTTGTGTGGTATTGTGTTGTATTGTATGGTAGTTTATGTTTGTGTTGTATTGTAATTTTAATTGAAATGTATTGTATTGTTTTGTTTTATATTGTATTGTTATCCATATTGTTATATTGTGTTGTGTTGTATTGTGTTGTAAAAAATTGGTATAGACATTGTTACATAGATGGATAGATTGATGGATAGTCAAATTTGATGAACGAATAAAGGACCGCATGAATGAATAAATTAATTAATTAATTAACTGATGGACCGATAGACTATTGGAGGCAAGGGATTGTTTGTTACTAGGAAATGTCATGTGGAAAATCATAATAGAATAACGTTTTTATTTGCACAAACTGGTCTGTTTTGGAAGTAAATATGATACTCTGTTCTGTTGATGTTCGTGTGCCTTTGCAATTGTTTCTACCTATGTGTATGTTTTTATTGGTATGTATTTGTATTGATATGTATTTGTATAGGGCTGTTTTTCATCTCATTAACATCAAAACCTCATTAATATTCATGAATAATAAACTCCGCTTATTTCAGGGGCATGCAGCCGGCGGAGGCGGAGTTATGTTTCCTCGACAATGCTTACAAACTCTCGCTGTATGGCGTCCATATGTTTCAAGCGAAAGTTGGCTTTTGTTTTTTTTTTTATAGCTGATGATTAGTTTCATTTTACACACACAGACACAAAGACACACACACAAAGACACACACACATCTCAATCTATGGTTTCCTATCAAACTCTAACCTTCCAGGACAGTAACGATTCGGAGGTCTTGCTAGGCATCTGTGCTGCTGGTCTGCTCGTGTACAAGGAACGCCTGAGACTGCATAGGTTCACCTGGCCGAAAATTTTGAAGATCTCCTACAAGAGGAACGTTTTCACTATCAAGATCCGACCCGGAGAGGTTGCCATCATCATCGTCATCATACCTGTCATCTTCATCATCATTCCAATTCCATCCCATTTGCATCAGCACTGTCATCATCTCTGTAATCATTAACTGATTAGTGCTGATGGTTGAATGAGATTTATTTTAGACTCTCGTGCAGACGGAATTAATTCCAACCTTTTAATCATTACTGACAGTTTGAGCAGATGGAAACCACAATGGAGTACAAGCTTGCGAACTATCAGACGGCCAAGAGATTGTGGAGGCTTGCTGTTGAACATCATTCCTTTTTCAGGTTTTCGTAAAAGATGGATTATTGTTTTAAATCGTCAGACTAATTAATTTTAATTTTTATGTTTGTATTTCTTTGATAATTCATTTGCAACTACTACGCAATAGAACTCTTAACCAATCCGATCCGTCCGTCTATAAATTAATCAGCCCACACTAAAACTTTTGACCAATCAGATTGCGGGAAACGGACCCACCGCCTCACGGATTGTTCTCGAGATTCGGTCCGAAGTATCGCTACACTGGCAGAACATTCTACCAGGCCCAGCAAATGGGCGATAAGAATCAGAGGGCTACGGTCACTCGACTCGTTGGCAGAAAGTTCGCCGGGTCCAGGAGCATGGAAACTGGTCAGTTGCAAGATGAGGAGGAAGAGGAAGATGACGATGAGAAGGATAAATAATGATGATAATAATAATAATAATTAATAATAATAATTAAAAACTAATCATCATGAAAATTTCATTTGCAGTACTGACAACGTATAGCACGGAGAGGGCAGAAGCGTACCAGTACGATGGCTCAAGGTCAAACACTCTAGACATCAGAGGTCGAAGGTCAACGAACGATCTTGATAATGATGAACAGGCCGGTTATGGTAATGATGGTTACGGTACTGGTCAGAAATATGGCGGTGGCAGTGGCGGGGACGCCAATGTAGTTGGTGTTGGTAGGGTCAGCAGTGGCGTAGGGGGTGTTTCGCCGAATTACAACGAGGGCAGGAGTCAAAGTTCAAGCAGGAAGATTAATGATAATTTGTCGGTTAGTGTTGTTGTTGTTTGTTTATATTTTGGCATTTTTCGTTGTTGTTTTTGTTTTTTTTTCAATTGTTGAAGTGTTTAAATTGGTGTCCTTCTGGTGCCTAATTACATCTGATTGCTCATATTACGTTGTCATTTACAGACATCAAAATTGATGTTTTTTAGCGGTCTGACTATTTTTATTACTCATATTATCGTTTGCCCTGAAAATAATAACAATATCATTGCTATTCATATTCTCAGTTCTGTCTGCTCTATTTTTTATTATTTTTTTTTTAATTTGATTATTAATCTATGTTAAAAAAGTTTCAGTAGTAGCCGTAGTTATAAATGTATGGCGAATTTTTGTTCGCACGTTATCTCCTGGCATTTTCTTATCACATGCCGTTCTCCATCATCTCAAATATAAACACATCTGTGTACGTAAGAAGTGTATTTGCCTGTGTATTTGCCTGTGTATTTGCCTGTGTATTTGAACACATGTTTATCGAAATGTTGGTGTTGGTATTTTGGTGGGGTAATAGTATTTACCGATCTGCTATCTTAATTATCTTTGTATATAATGCAGTACATGTAATAATAACTCTAAATTTAGAGCAATTTTTGAGATTCTTGTATATACTGACGTATTTTCGTACGCATTTCTTTGAATTGTATATGTATGTTTGTATTCTGTATAAGTATTTATACATTTGTGTAATGTATTGTGTAATGTATGTATTGTATATCTTTGGGTATACAAGTCAATGTGAGTGTGTTTTTTTATAATGATAATAATGTCTTTTAACTTCCTAGCTAGTGATCTGCCTTATCTCTGAATACTCTGGTTTTAAAGATTATTTTATTGTTTTGTAGGTTTCTATATTTGAATACTTGTTCGTTGGTTTATTGTGTCTGTATGTTTGCGTATTTCCATAGATGTATTTGTATGTGGATTGTGTAGTCTTTGCACGTGTATATTTTTGTATGAAACATTTTATCTTCGTGTGATTAACTCGTGAATTAATCAACGAAATGCATTCATATAGCTTTTTTTCTGTTATAAATTTCTTTCACAATATCCTAAATTGTTCTCTAATACAAAATACTAGACAAACAATGCGAAAGTAGCTACAACAACAAAACATACAACAACACCGCCACCAACTACAACACAAACACATACCATACAAACATACACTTCACGTACATAGACTTGTAATACATACACATACATCGTACACTTTACGTACATAAATTTGTATATATATATATATATATATATATATATATATATATATATATATATATATAAACAGAATGTAAACAATTTGCCGACAAATGCAAACATCAGCGGCAACAACTTCAGCAACAGCAGCAGCGACAACAACGACAACAAAACAATCAAATATAATGCGGATGCTTACCTGATCGACTCCCAATATGCTAGTACCGACAATCTGTTAGGTGCACACAGCAATGATAGTCTTAATACGTCTGTGAGTTAGTTAGCGTAACCTTAGGATAACTCATGATAGTTCCATATGCACTTTCATTGATAAACTAATGTTATGGTTGTTGTTGTTAAGTTTTTTCCGTTAATGACACTGTTGTTATTACATGCCGCACTATAAATATTTACACCACTAGAAAAATACTTGTTCAATTACGTTATGAAAATGTTGTCGATTTTCGAGTTAAAATAGGTTAAACTGAATGGTCCTATCCTATCTTTCTGCACGATAGCAGCGCCGAAACACACGTCGTACCCGCACCTAATATGTCAAATTATTTTTGTATTTTTTGTATTTTTGCCGGTCAGATGGAAGTTATTATTTATGATTTATATTTTGTTAGATTTTTAGCACGAGCTGGTCCAGATTTAACTTTTTAAAAATTTTTATTCGTTATTTTCATATTTTAATTTTTAAAATTAACATTTTTTTAACATGTGAAGCCTTTAATTGTTTATTACTCTTTGATAATAATTTTTATTCAACATTAGTTTTTCTTCTCTAAATATCACGTCTGCAATCAATTTTTGTCATCTTTCATTCATTCATTCATTCATCCATACACACACACACAGACATACACACAAACACACACACACACACACACACATATATATATATATATATTTTGCACATGAAATTTTTTAAACCACCACTTAAAAAGATCTATCTATTTATCTATCTTCCTATCTTCTTCAAGTGTTTTCATCTTATTTATCTATATGCATTAATAAAATTCAAACATTATCTAAGAGTTAATTAGTTAATTTTCCAATTTATTTCGTCTTTACTAATATTTGTTATTTTTTTAATAGTTAAGAATTCAAAACATAATTTTTGAAATAAAAAACTTGTATATGTGTGTGTGTATATCACGATGGGATGTAGAATTGTAAATATTAAGTTGATAGACATTTGTTTTAGTTTAAATTTGGATGTTTAAATTTCAAAATTTCGCGATTACTCTAACCAGTGCAGTGCTACGAGTGACGAAGCTACATTCCCTCTAGAACCCTACCCCCAGCAACACTCCCAACAACAACAACAACAACAAAGTTACTACTCCTACATGCATCAACAACAGCAGCAGCAACAAAATACTGGATATAACAATCAACCATTAACTGCTAATCAATATGATATGCTGTATGAGCAGAGGATAAGAGCTGGTTTGTTTGTTTGTTCGTTCGTTTGTTGTTTTGCTTGTTTGCTTGTTGCTTGCTTTCTTTCCTTAATTCATTTTTTCATTTTTTTTATTTATTCGTTTATTCAATCATTCATTAGTTCACAGCCAAAACTGAAACAAACAATCATTCTCACTCATCCTTCTCACTCATCATCCTTCTCACCACATCGTCGTTGTTGTCATCATCGTCCTCAGGGAATGATGATGGCTGGACTGCCTATAATGGTGGCACATCATCTCTGATGACATCATCTTCATCCAAAACGTACACTGCATCTGATGGCACTATCATCACTGAGGTAAGATGATGATGATGATGATAATGATGATGGTGAGGATGATGGTGATGATGATGATGATGATAATCATTATTTCATTAAACTAGTTTTGTTGTTTTGTTTAATATACAGCGTTGACACACACATACACACACACACACATTCACAATCAAGCAAACAAACACACTAACTCACAAATATTTTTTTTTTCTACACACACACATAGAGAGAGAGAGAGAGGGAGAGAGAGAGAGAGAGAAACTCTCACAAACACACACACACACAAATATTTAATAACATTATATTTTTTCATATGTAACAGCATCGTATAGAGAGGAATGGAGTAATAGAGACGAGAATTGAGAAAAGGCATCCAGATGGTGGCTATTCTAATCAAGTAGACTATGATAAGGTTTATCTATCTTATCCAGTGTTATTTTTTGTATATATGTGATGATATCTCTGTGTATCTGTGTGTGTCTTTATGTATCTTTGGGTATCTTTATGTGTCTATGGCTATCTTCATGTATCTAGTTAGATATTAACAGTAGCATTAACGTAAACTACAACAACAACAACAACAACGATTCAAACATATACATAAACGTAAGCGGACACGCAAAATGAACAAAAATTTATACAGCAGCAACAACTACAACAATTTGAACATTTACATAAACTTAAACAACAATAAAAACATAAACATACGCAAACAAACAAACAAACATCAAAATGAACAACAAACAGGCTCTGTCAGATGCAATACAAGCAGTAACGAACATGAATACTGACCTTGCCGTCGAGAAGATTGAGATACAGACCAAAGACAGTCACTCTACTTTCATATAAATCATGAAATTTACTTACTCTCTCTCTCTCTCTCTCTCTCTTTCTCTCTTTCTTTCTCTTTCTTTTTCTACATCTACATATGATTAGTTGTTTAGTTAGTTAGTCTTTTGGGGTGTTTGTTATTAAATGCATTTTTTCTTGTCTATGTTTGTATTTTTTCGTTTTTGTTTGCTTTTTAACCATTTTTTTAATTAATTTGTTTGGTTAAAAATTGTTTATAATAATAATAATAATAATAATAATTATTATTATTATAAATAGTAATAATAATAATAATAATAATGGTAATTATTATATTTTTTCATTTTTATTTGTACCCAGTCAACCTTTTTTTTATTAATGTAACAAAAACTCATATGATTAATTTATCATATTATATCAATTTATATTATTATTATATTTAAGTCTAAACTAATGATACTATATCAACAATTCTGTCTTGTTTAATCTGAGTTTATTGGTTTATTGAGATTAATACAATCTAGTTACACGCACACACAAACTCACACACACAAACACACACAATATTTATAAAAGTTTGTCTGTACTTAGATGCGCATTTAGGATTTTTTGATATATTTACAACAAATTTATTTATATATTTATAAAAATTGTTTATCACCATATCTATATTCATTCATTCGATCATTCATTTATTTATTTATCAGTTGTATTTTTATCATTTAAAAATCAGTTTTTATCAATTGTATTTTATTATTTATATCATTTTATATCATTTTGTAACGATAATGTTTATAATAGCTATGTATACAGACGTGTTTTGATGGTAAATATGTCTACATTGTATACGCTTATGTACATAGATATAAGTACTTGTATTGAGTTTGTATTGCATATTGGTGGTATATGTATATTGATATTGTTCATTCTTTGTTTTGTGTATTAAAGTTTTATATCAGTATCATTGTTGCTGTTGCTTATAACTGCTTGATATATATATATATATATATATATATATATATATATATATATATATATATATATATTAATCACATTATTCACATTATACAAATTATATATATTAAAACCAAGAAAGAGTTGATATGTATATATATATATATATATATATATATATATATATATATATATATATATATATATATATAGTTTTAAACAACTATATATATGTGTGTATATTTATATATATATATTTGTTTTTTTTGATTAGTATCTTAATTGAACAATTATATAAACTTTTTTTAAACAGAGCAAAAATCAAATAATGTTCACATGTTTATATGTTTTTATATATCGTCTTGTTCATAATGACGTTTACGTTATATCATTTTTTTTATAAATTTTTTCATACTTTTGGTCTTTTGTTTGCTTTCTTTATAATTTTTTTTTCAAATTTCTATTGTGTATATTTGTCCAACTCACAAATGATAATAATGATAATAATTATAGTCATTTAGCCTTAAATATAGGAATTTTTTTATATCTATGTATTGAACTGTTTATCCAATCTGTCGTTTAATATTATTTATTTATCTTTTTAACAATAGAACTAAATCAACATAGGTATATAAATTAAATTAGTTCATCGGTTTTATTGTTTGAAAATAAGTGAAACCGGAACTCTAAACGAAACATATTCAGAAATCAAAATATTTTCAAAAGAGAAAATAATTTTAAAATGATAAATTTTCTTTGTTGTCATCATCGTGGCTGTCGTTCATCATCGTGTTGTTCTTTGTTTTTTGAGTTCTTCAATTAGAATATTTTGCATCTGATTTTCGGCCGTTCGTTTGGCCAGCTAGTGAAATTAGAAATTTTTTTTCATAGAATTGTTTCCATCATTAATTTTAACCGTCAATTTCGGTTAATTAGATTTAATGAATATATTAGAAACTAATTATAATGAGTAACTCTTTTTAATATATCCATTAATACCATGTCATATATCGTTAAATACCTATTAGTGTATCATTAATGCCATCTGATATATCACTGAATACTTCTGAAGTAATTAACTATGAACCAACCATGTCAAGTAGTAGTTCGACTTTTATTGTTAAAAAATTTTTCTCTTCAATCGTTTGTTGCAATTGCTTTTTCAATCTTTTCATTTCTTTGTTGTTTGTCGGTTCATCTCCATCTGATTGGATTGAATTCGTTTGTTTGTTTTTTTTCAATAAATTTGTTACATTGTTTCATGCTGTCAACACTTTTATTTAAATTTACAATCGTGATACTTTGTGGAATATTTAGACTATTTAACTAGCTACGGTGGTGGAGTCTAAAAAAATTTTGTCCGTCTTGAGAGTTGAGAGAACACTGACCATCTTTATTTATTTATTTAGAAAACCAGGGTGTTTTCAAACTGGTTTAGACTTTAGAGTCTAATGACGATTTTAAACTTTACTTACATATATTCATATATCTGGTAAATGTTCAGTTCTGTACTAAATGATCGTTAATTAATTTACTAACCGGCCACCCAATCTCCTCTCTCGAAGTGTAGAATGTTCTCTCCTAATCTCACTTTTATGTTTCCGTCATCCGGTCTGAAATCTATCTTTCTCTCCTCCGCGCTCAAATTCAAATTAGATAGGGACGCAGCTTTTCTGGTTGGTCCTTTTTTGGGTTTAAATTTGTTAGAAAGAAATGAAAAAGGCATTTTGTCTAAAAATGTAAAGTTTATTAACAAATAAAATTCGAAAGTTATAAATTTCTAAAAACTGTATAACAATACATCTATTCCTCGTTGCTAATGTAAACTAAAAAATGCATTGAAGTGTATAAAAGTGATTTTTTTTATTTTATTTTATTTATTATTTATTTTTATTTTATTTTCAAACTTAAAATAAAATATTTCATTCATTTAATATTAACATTAGCAAATTAATTGTTTAAAAAATTTAAAACAAATAAATTTGTCACACAATCAAGAAATGTAAAAAAAACCTTATGTAAACTCTTTAAAAAATTTATTATCGAATGCATCAATGCTTATTTAACTTCGTTGATCTTTCTTTTGAATTGTAAGCTTCGCATTATCGCTCGAAAGGTCGATTCGTTCCGATTAGCGGTGTAGGAATTACGATTAGATTAGATTAGGGATGATTTCGTCGAATGCTCTGATGGGATTGGCTGCTGGGGCCGGTGCGTTTGTCCTGTTCTGTTTCTACTACGACCACAGGCGAAGAAGCGATCCTCTCTACAGGGTGAAACTTCGTGAAAGTCCGTTGTTTGTTTTGTGTTTATTTATTTTTGAAAAAATAACTATTTAAATAAAAAATTAAAACTGATAAATAATTTTTACAGGAAGATTGAAAGCCAAGGAATCGGCCAAGAAGGCTAAAAAAGTTGAAAATGTGAGTTTTGATAAATTTTTGATAAATTTTAGTTTAAATGAAATAATTAACTAAATTTGATTAATAAATTTGCACCAACATTTTTAATTCCACTCTTCTTTGTCTTTCAAAAGTTCATGTGTTGAAATAATATCAAGCATTTAAATAGTAATCGTGTTATTAATTAAATAAGTGAAAATGATGTTCAAAGTAGAAAAACTCCATCATATGCCATGAGAAAATGTTTCTTGTAACAATTTATGTTAAAATTAGTTTCTGTTTATATTTTTATATTTATTTTAATCATTGATGTGAATTTTCATGTGGCATCGTATGCATTTAACGCGTAAAAATTAATTATAAACTGAATTAAATTTTGAATAAAAGTTTTTATTCAATCATTCAATTAAATTTCATTATAACGATATTATAGGACAATAATATAATTATTTATTTTATTCAATGTTTAAAATAATTTTTCCAAAATCAGAAACCTGATTTGAACGATCCTGAATCATGTCAAAAATTTTTCCTGAGAGAAATTCAGTTGGGCGAAGAGCTGCTTAGCCAAGGTTATTTAATTAATTAATCAATTAACTAATCAATTAATTGAATAAATAACTTCATGTTATTGCTAACAATTGCTGTTATACTAAATGCTGATATATTTCAAATGACCTATAAAAATTTAAAGGTGACATACATGAGGGCATTGAACACTTGGCCAATGCCCTAGCTGTCTGTAGCCAACCCCAGCAGCTGATGTCTGTTTTCCAGCAAACCCTCCCACCACAAGTCTGTCAGCTGCTTGTCGCTCAAATTCCCATAGCAGCCCAGGTTTGTAATGATCGTCATCATTCTCACTAATGTATCGTCATTCTCCTAATCCATGTTAAATTTCACTAATATACCTTTACTCTAGCTGCATTTGTTTAAGTTTTATTTGTGTTTTTGTTTTTTTTTTCATCTTTGTAGTTTTATATCACTATGTTTTGGCATAAACAGTGGTATTTTATTAGTTTCATTAAATTTCATGAGTATATATTTGTTGAATCTTCTTTAATTAATTTTGTTAATTTGATGAGTAATTTGGTATTTTTTTTATAAATTAAGTAATAAAATAATAATATTAATGTTTGAAGCGCTTGGTTGAAGGTGAGTTAGATGGTACATTTCCTATCCATGGCAAGCCGAAACTCGTAGAAGACGATTTGGAATAATAATTTCATTAAATTTTTAAATTTAAATCGTAATATGATAACATTATTATTTGTGTTATTGTTATAATTACAATCTGATTTTTATTAGATATAATTCATATTTGGATGGATGAATTAATGAGATATCATCTGACATGATTCCATATAAATAAATGTGGATACATTCATTGCTTGTTCCTGCTAATTTTGTGTACATTCAATTTTGTGTGTGTGTGCGTGTGTGTGTGTGTGTGTGTGTGTGTGTGTGTTAACTATTTTGGAGACTTTTATGTCACTGAAAGAATTTGATGTGAATTTTTTAAGAAAGATTTTGGAGAAGTTTTCGAAGTTTCATATTATGTATAATGGTCAGGGAAGTGGCATCATTTATTTTTTAATAATGTAAATAATGACGTCATCGTTTATTTTTACCCTTTTTACTTTTGATTTAGAAAGTTCCGTGGAGTGTTCTATGACGTAACAACAAGTATGGTATTAAGTTAACAATATACCATTATACACACATTGAATCTTTGTTGTGTGTATGTTTAAATCTTCTGAACATACGAATCTTTTCATTGTTTATTTATAACAGTTGATATTTCATCTCAATATAAAAAAAAATTGATAAAAGAACTCTTTCTACAATTTCCTTTTCAGCAACTATTCTGGAACTATTGTTATAATTTCGTACATGAATTAATGGGCGTCTGAGTGTCGTTATTTATTTGAAGCGGTTTAGAAATCTATTTCAAATGCTATTTAGTCTCAAATAATTTTTACAAAAGTATAACTTTAGATTTCTATCTGGATCTAAAAGTCATTCTTTACGTTTTAACCTCGAATCTGGTTGTCATCTGAATTAAAAAAGAGAACTTCACCCAACACTGGATGTGCTAATTTGAGAAAAAGAATTTTCAGTTATTTTAATTAACTTAAACTTTTAAACCAATTTATTAAACTGTAAATTAAAAATAATTCGATGAGTCGAAATCGTTAGAAGTACTTTGCCCAGGATTAATAAAGTCCTGTGAAGGTAATATCCGCTTTATACCGAAATTTATAAAACTCTCTTCAGGACTTTGTAACTTAGCTTTATGTCTACTAATACTGTTACTGCAATCATCGTCATTATTGGTAAAATTATCACTTTTAACAGTAGTATTGCTACTAGCGTGTTTAGTACTACTTGTGACGTTTGTAGTGACGGTATTGTTAGTGTTGGTTGTGGAGCTAGATAGTAACTGATTCCTGTGTAGAAGTGCGTTTGAATTCGGATGTACGAGTCTGTCGCTGAATTCGTCGTAAAAATTGAATGAATCTTCGCTAGGGTAGCCGATATCGTGGTCGTCGTAGTCGTCTATGCTGCTGCTGCTTCTTTTTGAGTGGTCGCTACACGTTGACGATTTTGATCTGTTGATGGTTTGTTGGCGGTCCTTGTTGGGTGGTTGTTGTTGGCTGGTATGTGTGATTTTTGTGTTAAATGAATGATATATATATTAAAGCTGATTGGTTTTAAAGTTGTTGTTGATGTGTGTTGTTGATCAGTTGTGGTTCTTTTCAAAACAAAGTTCATGTAAGTGAAAAACAAACATCTTGCAGCAGCAGGTATACATAACAAATCCCATAAGAGCACCAATCAACGAGCCAATAACTGCAGCCAATCCTGCAACCAGCCAATCTGAAAGATCAACCCGAAAGCAAGAATCGTCTGATTGGATGACAAAAGTTTGAAATTTAGAGCATTAAAAATTCAAAATCACCATAATTATCATTGCCAGCACCTTTAAGAGTTGACCATTGATATTCATCGTCAACCGACTTGCAGACCAGGCAATGATTGGACGAACTGACCTCGCCGACCTTGTAACACATTCCATCAATGATGCAACTGTTGTGCTGTTGCGTGCGTGCGTGTTTGTGTACGTGTGTGCGTGCGTGTGTATGTTCGTACGCGTGCGTGCGTGTGTGTAGAAAGGAGAAAATACAAAAAATATTAACTGTTATTGTAATTATTTTTATCATCATCACTATAAAACTTATCATCAATCGGTCTTATCGTTATCTTCATCATCATCATCACCACCACCACCACCATCATCATCATTGTCATAAACATCATCATTTTCATCATCATCATCATCATTATTAGCAGCAGCAGCAGTAGTAGCTTCACCTTCTTGCGACACGAAAGTTTGTGAATGTCGCATCTATTGCAGACAGAGTCGTAAGGCATGAAAAGGAGAGGATCACTATCATGCTCGCCATCGTTACTTACACTTATTAGGTAACTTTTTACCTGATGATGATGATGATGATGATGTTGATAATGATGATGATAATGATGATAATGATGGTGCTGATGACTACAACACAGATGATTAAGTTTAGGTAGGAAAATTAAGATGGAATAATTATGTTAATGATCATGGTCATCATATCATTATTGCCATTCGCGATAATCATCATCATCATCATCGTCACCACTATCATCGTCATCATCACCACCATCATCGTCATCATTATCAAGACCTCGGGGAGTGGGCACTCGGCAGCGTAGGTACTGATAAATATGGCCTTCCTCTTATCGCGTCTGCCAACTAACATCGGGTTGTCATTGGTCATCTAGAAATAAATAACAATAATAACAAAATCATAACTGTAACAATAAATGCACTTTTAATTCTTATAAATATGCAATTGAATGCCTGCAAAACGTTTCCCTTAAATACTAAATTATACACCAAACTCAAATAAATCACTTTATATTCCTGAAGATGGCAGGTCAGATTGGGATTATTGATGAAGTTCCGGCCGTAAAGGATCATTCTGGAGCAATTCATCGTCCTGACGTCACACTGTCCCAAATTTTTGGACTCTAAAATCTGGGGCCGAGATGGATAAACTACGGAACAGTCAGCCGTGGAAAATCCATTATCGCATACGCACATTCCTGGCGAATTGGTGACGTCAAATGGCGAATTTAAAAAAAGTTAGCAAAATTTCAAATTTCAAAGAGTATTTTCGGATCTTTGAGGTTCTCCTTACAACGTCTCAACAACAATTACACCATCTTGTATTGTACTTTTAAATGTTATACCAATAAATAGCGCAAAAGTTACCAAAGTTTTTCATAAGTATATGTTATAAAACAACATAACATCAGATAATAATAACTATCTATGTTATCATAACAAAATTATAGCCATAATATTAAAAATTATTATTAATATTTCAAATAAATTATACCACATAAATATGACCATAATATAAGAATGGATGTTTTATTCTTTAACATACCCCGAACGCAAATTCCATGATAGCTACAATCGTTTATACAAACTTGGCTCTTAATCTGAAAATAAATGTGTATGTTTGTTTGTGTATGTGTGTGTGTGTGTGTGTAAATGTATGTGTGTGTTGTGCGTGTATGTGTGTGAGTGTGTGTTTGTGTGTATGTAAATGTATGTGTGAGTGTGTGTGTGTGAGTGTGTGCAATTTGCCAATTTCATTGTTGTTGACATCATCTTCATAACAAAATGTGAAAATTAAATAAAAAATTATCCCACTATCCCATTACCTTCCGAACGATTTCCCTACTAAGGAACACATCCTTCTGCACTTCCTCCAAGCATTGCTCCTTCATGGCGTCCCGAGCCGATGTGGCCCAATCCGTGCTTCCGGTTATCTTAGTTCAGATCGGGATTTGTGTGTGTATAATGCACACCCACGCGCGCACACATACAGACGTGCACACATATTTATACAAAAAACCAACAAAAACAAACATCACGACACACCTCTTTATGTCTTCAACGCAAATTCTATTTTTCTCATTTTCAAGATCAATTGAAAGAATATGTCTGCACACACACAGACACAAACGCGCGCGCACAAACACACACACACATATACAATACTTTACAGGCAAACCAAAATAAACACAAATACACACACATCTATATCTTCATTCGTGCCCACATACACACACACACAGACACTTAGACACATACAGACACACACAGACAGAAAGAAAGAGAGAGAGAAAGAGAGAAAGGAAGAGAGAGAGACAAATACCTTTATATCTTCGACGCAAGTTTCAATTTCTCTCTTAAAATCAACGGAGAGTATATGACCGCACAACTTGCCAACGCTGTAGTTGCCTCGCATGAAGTTTTGGCAAAATTTGGTGGCGGCTTTCCTGGTCCAGTTTTTCGTCCATTCCCATTTCTAATGGTCATGATGATGATGATGAAGATAATGATGATGATGATGATGACTATAATGATGGTGGTGATGATAGTGACGTTGACGACGATGATGATTGTGATGGTGGTGTATTAACGTGTGTGTGTGAATGTAAATGTGATGATGGTGTTTATAGTGGTGATAATATATCATCATCTTCTTCATTAGCATCATCATCATCGTCGTCGTCGTCGTCATCATTACTTACCTTCTTTTGATGTACCTCATTTATTTGAATGGGTTCATTATATTCATCATCACCGTCGTCATCATCATCATCCTCTTCATTGTTATTATCATTAAAATCGCCCAGTATTGATCGTTTGGCGATGGTTCCAGATGACGATGATGATGAAGATGATGATGATGATGATGACGATGATGACAGTGATGAATTTCTTGTAGACGTTTTAATGTTTGTAGAAGAGGCCGTCGTCGAAGTTTTGAATTTTAATTTTTGTTTAACCGCGTGCTGAACAAGCCATTGGGTGATATCTTCTCCTAAAAGTATTATTCATTCAATAATTGGTTAAACGTTACACACACACATCTCCCACACACACACACACACACACACACACACACACACACGCACGCACACACATACACACACTCATACACACATACGAATATCGGTATTTAAAAGTACCGTGACAAAAATATCGATTGAAATTTACATGAGTTAATTCTTATAATAACAAATTCTATCAAGTTTAATTCTTTAAAAATCTCATTTTGATTTAAATTTAATTCTAATTTAAATTGCATTTTATTCTATTTTTAATATAAATATAAAGCCAGCCTTCGTAGACATCGCAGTGATCGACATCTATCGTCTGACTGCATTTGTTTTCATAGTCAAATTGTTTTTGTTGTTGATGTTGTTGTTGTTGCATGCATGCACAAAATTTGGGAGGTTGATAATTTTTTGTTGTTGGATTCGTTCCATAAAAAATGCTCTCCGAACTTTTCATGTTTACTCTGCGATGAGTTAGTCATCGTTATCATCATCATTGTAATCGTCATTATCATTATTGATCCACTAATTCATTCATTCATTCATTCATTCATTCATTCATTCATTCATTCATTCATTCATTCACTCACTCACTCACTCACTCACTCACTAGTTCGTTCTTTCATCATCAACTCTAACCTCCAGCTTTCAATAAATTCATCCGGTTCTATCCTAAACCCACCACCATCCTTATCTTCCTCTTCCTCATCATCATCACCATTATCATAATCATTATTATTAATATTATCACCATGATCACCACCATCATCGTCGTCGTCACCATTATGAAGATGTTCATACGTTATGATTGTACCGTTTTTTAGCCTGAAATTTCGGCCAGTTGACCAATCGTATTGGCCACAAAGACCTGAAAACAATAATGATGATGATAATAATAAAAATAATAATAATAATAATCTTAAATTTCTTATCCTATCACTCAATGGTACCAACAACAACACACACGCAGCTACATGTGGTATTGGATTCAGCCTGATCAACGCATCGTACACATTGTATATGATTGATCGCCGGGGATCTCCTTGTATTCGAACCCGGTGACTGCGAGGGCAGGATCAAGCGCCTCTAACCACTACACTATCTCACCTTCAGTGTTATATAGATCTCTAGGAGAGGGCACGACCCAGACGTTTAGCATTGGGCCGTTTAACATCGTTTTGACGTACGTACCGTGTGGAAGATATATCTGATGATGATTATAATGGTGGTGATGATGATGAAGAAGATGATGATGATTATAATGGTGATGATGATGAAAAAGATGATGATGAT